>NC_070602.1:136288726-136604262 GCF_027172205.1 Podarcis raffonei
CACAGAACTTTGATTTTAAACACTGTAATATCAAATATTAGCATACTTGCCTCAGAAAGAGTAGATAAAACATAAAACAGCTGTTGCAAACTGTGATTTTAGTAGATGTAGATAAAATTCCTCATTACTGTCACACCATGCAGAGTGTTATTTACCAAGCAACTGATTTTCACCCTGCAAAATATGTTTTATATATTTTTGTTCTATAAACAGCTCTCAACAAATGCAGTAATTATTTCTTGTCTATGTAATGTGCACCATGTTTTGCCAAGGAATGCACTTTTCCTTCAGTGCTATAATTCCTAAAATCTAGAAGGTGAATAAATCTTTTATGTTCTTGCCAATGAAAACACATTTTCTTCTTCTACCGATTTAGAGTAGCTTTGTTTGGTTTTTTTGTTTTAATAATCAAAATGTTCTTGAGCAGGTATTTACACAACTGGAACTCTTGGGGAAATGGGAAATACTAGAGTACATACAGCAAACGAGTAATATTCTCAAAGCAACTACAAAATCTATGAAGAGAAATAAATTTCAATTATTAGAAAAAAATTCAAGAAAATTATTTTAATCAGTCCTTGGATTTTACATGATTTACATCCCAGTCTTAATGCTCATTAATCTTATTCTTTCCCAGTCCATCTGCATTTTTTTCAGTTCAAAGAATCATAGTATCATAGAACTGCAGATTTGGAAGGTACCCCAAGGGTCATCTAGTCCAACTCTCCGTATTGTAGAATCCCAACTAAAGCAGGGGGTTGGACTAGATGACCCGTGGTCCCTTTCCAATTCTACAATTCTATGGTCTATGACAGATGGCCACCCAACTTCTGCTTAAAAACCTCCAAGGAAGGAGAGTTCACAACCTCCCAAAGGAGTCAGTTTGACTGGCAAACAGCTCTTACTGTCAGAAAGTTCTTCCTGATGTTTAGTTGAAATGTCCTTTCTTGATTCAAGGTACAAGTCCTATCCTCCAGAGCAGGAGAAAACAAGCATGCTCCTTCTGTACACGTTCCAGCTTGTCAATATCCTTCTTAAACTGTGGCACATGTGTGGTCTGACCAAGGCAGAATAGAGTGGTACTCTTACTTCCCTTGATCTGGACACTCATCTGTTGATGAGTCATCTCACTGTTGACTCATGTTAAACTACTAAGATCCCTAGATCCCTTTTGCATGTACTGCTAGTAAGCCAGGTGTCCCCCGTCTAATATTTGTGCATCTGGTTCTTCCTGCCTAAGTGTAGTCTGAGCACATTTGGGCGTAAGTCCCTTCTGAGACAGACATGCCACAGGGGGAAAGCAGCCACAGAGCAGAAACTCCTGCAATATGCTTCCCCCACAATCTCTCTTGGGGATGAAGCAGCTCCCTAGGAAGAATGGCTGCAGTTTGGGGGACTTTTCAAGTTGAGAGAAAAGGTGAGCAAGAAGTGACATGATCAAAGTTTATAACATTATGCGTGGTATGGGGAAAGCGGGTAGAAAAAAGCTTTTCTCCCTCTCTCACAGCATTATTACTTGTGAACCCCCCACGAGGCTGAAGGCTGGAAGATTCAGGACAGATAAAATAAAGTACTTATTCGCCTAGCAGTTAGAATCACAGAATTGTAGAGTTAGAAGGGACCAAGAGGGTCATCTAGTCCAACCCCCTGTGGTGCAGGTTGATCTATGGAACCCCCAGGAAGCAGCGATGGCCACCCACTTGGATGGCTTTTTTAAAGAGGATTAGAAAATTCGTGGAGGATAATGCTACTAATGGCTACTAGCCATGACGGCTACGCATTGCCTCCATGGTCAAAGGCATCAATGCTTCAGAATACCAGTTGTTGGAAACTGCAGGATCCTGCTTGTTGGCCACTGTGAGAACAGGATGCTGGACGAAATGGCCCACTGGCCTGATCCAGCAGGCTCTTCTTATGTTCTTAGTAGTTACAAGAAAAATGTTTGCTGTCCAGTTCAAGTGTAGAGAAACAAACTTCTCCATGTCACCCAATATCCATAATCTTGCCCTTTCCATGGCTATTCGCAACCACTGTTTTGCAACTCCTGCCCCCACATGATTTGGTGAACATTTAATCCTGTTTCATTTTTCCTCATGCAACTGTACCCAAGAACAAGTCAAACAATAAACCAATCATATTACTAAGGGGAAATCTTTTAGTGATGGAAAATTTACTCTGCTGGTTAAAGAAGCAATTCTAACCAATCAGGGATCACTGCCAGATTCTTAGAGAGATACTCAACATTTTCACAACTCTTCCATGCCCCAAAGTGAGGATCCTTTCCATTTTGTCATTTCCTGCTTCAGCTTGGTGTAGGTGTGGAGGGCACTCCGCAGCCAAAGAAATGAGCACAGCAGATGGTTAACTCTTTACTGTATGGGCGCTGCCTCTGGTGCAGGAGAGGTGGGAAAGAAACCACCCCTTCACATGCCTGACCTGACCTGACTCTTTCTCCTCTTCTTCTGACCCATCCTGGCTCCATCCTCCAGCTCTGAAGCTTCCCCTGCCTCCGACTCACTTTACAGGCTTTTCCTTTCTGGGATATCTTTGGGAGCACCATGGAAGCTGCTTGAAATGTTGAAGAGATACATAAAGATCAAGCAGGCTTTCTCCCGGGCAGACACTTGTCTGATAATACGAGAAATATAATTAACATTTTAGAAAAATTACAAGTGAATATTAATACCAAAGCAGTTTTGATATTTGTGGACGCGGAAAAAGCTTTTGGCAATATTTCCTGGAGTTTTATGAAGAAGAACCTACAGGGGATGGGGGTTGGTCAAGGTTTTGGAAATGGTATAGGTGCGATATATTCAGAACAAAAGGCTAAACTAATTGTCAATAATGTAGTGACGGAGGAATTTAAGATAGAGAAAGGAACACGACAAGGTTGCCCAATTTTCCCATTGCTTTTTATATCGGTCCTGGAGGTTCTCTTAAATATGATTAGAAGGGACCAATTGGTTAAAGGTATACAAGTCGGAGCTAAACAGTACAAATTGAAAGCATTTGCTGATGATCTAGTATTGACATTACAGGAGCCAGAATCTAGTACTAAAAGAGTATTGGAACTGATTCAAGAATTTGGTCAGGCTGCGGGATTTAAGTTGAACAAGTTAAAAACGAAGGTTTTAGAGAAAAATCTAACAGAGGTTGAGAGAGAGAGGTTTCAGAAGAAGACAGGATTAACATTGGTTAAGAAAGTGAAATACATGGGGGTTAATATGACTGCTAAGAATGTGAATTTATTCAAAGATAATTATGAAAAATGTTGGATGGAAGTGAAAAAGGATTTAGAAATATGGTCAAATTTGAAGCTTTCATTGCTAGGCCGTATTGCTGTGATAAAAATGAATGTATTGCCAAGAATGTTGTTTTTGTTTCAAACATTACAAATTTTGGATAAAATGGACTGTTTCAAGAAGTGGCAGAGAGATATTTCTAGATTTGTCTGGCAGGGCAAGAAGCCCAGAATAAAATTTAAAATACTAACTGATGCAAAAGAAAGAGGTGGATTTGCCCTGCCAGACCTTAAACTTTACTATGAATCAGCCGCATTTTGCTGGCTGAGAGAATGGCTGCTTCTTGAAAACTCAGACATTTTGGACTTAGAAGGTTTCAACAATGTATTTGGGTGGCATGCATATCTGTGGTATGATAAGGTCAAAGCACATAAAGCATTTAAAAACCATATTGTCAGGAAAGCATTGTTTAATGTCTGGACAAGATATAAGGATCTACTTGAAAATAAAACACCAAGGTGGTTGTCACCGATGGAAGCAAAGGCTCAGAAAAAGCACAATATGGAGGCCAAATGGCCGAAATATTGGGAAATTCTGGAGCAAGAGGGAAATAAATTGAAATTGCATAACTTTGAAAAACTAAAAAATAAGGTGCGAGATTGGCTTCATTTAGTCATCAAATAATGGAGGCATACAATTTGGACAAGAAAATTGGCTTCCAGGTGGAAAAATCAAAATTGGAAACAGAACTGTTAGACCCCAAAACTAAGACTTTGTCAAGGATGTATAACTTGCTGTTGAAATGGAATACTCAGGATGAAACGGTGAAATCTGCTATGATTAAATGGGCACAAGATGTTGGACATAATATTATGATGGCTGACTGGGAACAGTTATGGACCACAGGTATGAAGTTCACAGCATGTAATGCCTTAAGAGAAAATATTATGAAAATGATATACAGGTGGTACATGACACCAGTCAAGCTTGTGAAAATGTATCATTTGCCCGATAATAAATGTTGGAAATGTAAAGAAACTGAAGGTACATTCTTTCACCTTTGGTGGACGTGCCCAAGGATTAAGGCTTTCTGGGAGATGATCTATAATGAAATGAAAAAGGTATTTAAATATACCTTTCTGAAGAAACCAGAGGCATTTCTCCTGGGCATGGTTGGCCAATTGGTGCCAAAGAAGGATAGAACTTTCTTTATGTATGCTACAAGAGCAGCAAGAATACTTATTGCAAAGTATTGGAAGACACAAGATCTACCCACCCGGGAAGAATGGCAGATGAAGGACTATATGGAACTGGCAGAAATGACTGGCATAATCCGAGACCAGGGAGAAGAGTCGGTGGAAGAAGATTGGAAGAAATTTAAAGACTACAGAAATACTGCAAAATTATTGAATGTTAGAATGATGTCGGAATGAATTTATGTGGTCTTAGCAGTAATGTTATAAAGGAGAATGTAAAAATGGGTTGTTAACAGGTGAGAATGTAAAGTTACAATATATTAAGATAAATGATTAAGATAAAAACAAAGATGGAAAGGATTTGCTGAATTAACTAACTGAACTGGAATACAAAAAAGGGAGGTGTGAGGAGGTCAAGGAAACAAGTAAATGAAAGATGAGATATGGAAAAATTGATTTGTTTTTAATTGTTTTAATTTTTCAGTATTTTGTATTTTTTGTTTTATTACTTTTTTATTTCTGTAATTCTTTGAAATTTTAATAAATATTACTTTAAAAAAAGAGAAATGTTTCTTTTGCCAATAAAAAGTTAACTATCAGACGTGTATCTTCCTTATCTGGGATCAAATGTGTTGAGAATGGCTGAGGAAGGGAGAGAGTTCATAGGAGACCAATACAGCCATTTCACAAATGTGTAAATTGCTGTCACAAGCAGGGAGCTCCTTCTGTGGCTGCTAGTGCTAAAACAAAAGGTCAGAATTACCAGCCACTTAGCTGTTGCTTAATTGGAAAGTAGTTGTTAAGAGCAACCATCTGTGAAGCAACTGCACCACCCAAGTGTATCGGCTGACTCCAAGTACAGTTGGAGTTGACATGCTTAAATTTTTATCAATGGAAAATGCTATGCAGGCCTGTCCACACAAAGGCTTGGTCAATAGCTGTGGCCTGAGTTACAGCTGCAAATGTGCTGCCTGCAATGGAGTGTGCAGGAAGAGTCCTGCCACTGGGGGCAAAGCGATGACAGAAAAATGTCAAATGTTAAAATGCTGCCTGAATGGAAGGTGACTGAGAATGAGAATAAAGTGCAGCATAATCTGCTGACTGAGCTTCCTAAATGAATTAATCACCATAAAATTACCTTTATGAGATTCTGAGTTGAAAGACAGATCACTGAGAAACTTTCAGAAAGTGGCGGCAGCAGGGGGCTGCCCTTGAAAATGGCTCAGAAGCTTCCATGAGTTTCCATGCAGAAAGCTGCAGTTAGCTGTCTCCTTGCTGGGATGGCGAGGCTGGAATGGTGGCGTCCTTGACAGAGAAGGCCTGTGGGAACCACTTCCCATTGTTCATTCCATGTCCAGGGGCGTACAAAGGTGCTGTGACACCCGGGGCGGGGCGTCGTCACGTAGGGTGCATGTGTGGCATCGCTACGTATGATGCATGCGCTGTACGTAGCAACGCCACACATGCGCTGTACATAGCGGTTTGCCAGCGGCGCTGCTCCAGCGCCATATGGATGATGCTGGGATCCTCTGCTCATGGCTGCAGCCGCGAATGGAGGATCTTCTGTTCGTGGCTGTAGTGGCGAAGGAGGGATTCCACTGCCGTCCGTACAGTGCTCAAGCGGCACCAGTGGCAAATTGCTATGTACAGCGCATGTGCGGAATCGCTACGTACAGCACATGCACAATACGTAGCGATGTCACACATGCGCTGTACATGGCGGTTTGCCACCGGTGCCGGTATCCTCTGCTCACAGCTGCAGCCGCAAACAGAGGATCCTCCACATGCGGCTGTGGTGGCGCGATGGCTGCTCGCGCCGCCGCGCCCGGGCCGGGGCGGCAGGGCAAGCACCCTCCCTTGTCACCCTCCCAGATGTGGAACCCGAGGCACACCGCCCCCTGTTGCGACACCACTGCCCATGTTGTCGCTGCATCTTTTAAAGGCTAGCAAGCACATGGTCAGAGCCGGGTGCTTATTTCGTGGTAAAGGAAAATACATTTGATTAGCTCCATCAGTGAGACTGCTGGCCCTTTCAATGTTACAGCAGGACCGTAGGAAGAACCCATAAAAAGGCAGCCCCTAGGACCCAGAGTGTTTTGGCAGCAACACTGGCTGCCTATCAGCTTCCAAGCTGAAGTCACAGTGCTGCTGTTGGCCTTACACGGCTTGAGACCATGAAACAGGACAGCAGGCATGACATCACAATGCATTTTCAAGTGCTGCACAAGCTGTCTTGAAAACAGATGAATCATAATGCATCACACTTTATACATCGCCCCACCTTTTGTCCCAAGAAGATCCAATCCATTAGACAGTTTGTGTAAAACAATAAATTACAACTAAACTAGGGGTGCTTTTTTCATTTTTACTCAATCATGGCCGTTTATCGTAATACATCATTATGATAATAAATTATTCTGTTCTATTATTAATTATTAACTTTTTAATCTATCTTCTAAATATTTCCTAATACTGCTAATATTCTAACATTCAAAATTTTCATGATGTTATACATAAATAATTGTAGCTTATACTGCTGCTTCATATAAATCAGAAAAAGTTGTTGCTGCTGTTATTGTTTTAAATTTGTTAGTCTCTTTATCTTTCCCAAGGCAACCCAAACCTTATGGCCAAACAAACAGATGAACAACCCCCCACAGATAACATTAAAAGAAAGAGGTGGGGGGAATGAAAAATATCTCACCCACTCCAAAAAGTCCACAGATAGTTAAAAGCCAAAGGCCTGGTTATGGAGAAACACTCCAGAAGCAGGAAGCCACTGCAGAAAAGATCCATTCTTGTGTTGGCGACCTACAAGCGTCTCATGGAGGGCCTCAGCAAAGGGCCTCAGATGATCATCACAGGAAACAGGTATTAGAAGCCAGCCCAGCACTGGCCCTATTGAATATTTTCCAAGACAATAACACACACTCACACTACAAAGAACTCATCAGCCACCTACTCTCAGCACCCAGGAACATCATAGCTAAACACTGGAGAGACCTGCCAGGAGTCTCCATGGACCACTGGTACCAATCCGTATGGCAAACAGCTCTACTAGAGAAGCTAACCAACAGGCTGAAACTGACAGAGGGACAAATAAAAGAGGATGCCTTCACCCCAGTGTGACTCCCCTTCAGCACATACACAGTCCCAAAAGGCAACAACAAGAACCCACTGGCAGCATACAAACTGATATGTCTAACTTGACCCAACAAGCTTTCACCCCTCACACCAAAACAAAACTCACTGCCCCCCACCTCTCTTACTGCCATTGAAAACTAATAAATGAATAGAAAGAGAACCTATCCACATGACATTGACACAAAAACCTTGCACATACCCTATTAGGGTTGCCATATTTTGAAGAGCAAAAAAGAAGACGCTATGACAACTCTCATTTTAAATACCCCTATTATATGTAGGCTATAGAAGCTGTGATATATTGTGGGGGGCAGGAGAAGAAAAATGGAAAGCAAGTCTTCAGCCACCAGTTATGTCTGTGTCTCATCCAGAAAGTAGAGCCAGAGAGACTTGGCAAATTTAAAAAATCCACCTGGACAGAAATTTTACCCCTGAAAAAGAGGGTGTGCCCTGAAAAAGAAGACACATGGCAACCCTACATTATGTAAAAGAATTTAAGTTTACTACCCCACCTTCTCTCTCTCCCCAGCTCTCTTCTCCCCCGACATTACAGTGGTATCTCGGGTTAAGAACTTAATTCGTTCTGGAGGTCCGTTCTTAACCTGAAACTGTTCTTAACCTGAGGTACCACTTTAGCTAATGGGGCCTCCTGCTGCTGCGCGATTTCTGTTCTCATCCTGAAGCAAAGTTCTTAACCCGAGGTACCACCGCATACTGTCTATAACATTTGTGCCTTACATCAAATATAACTAGTGCTATTTTTCAAGAAAAAGAGGTGCTGGAACTCACCATGAGCTCCTCCCTCCTTCTTTTAGATAAAATGCTTGTGCATGTCCCCAAATGCCTCCTATCTATGATATGCAATGGAACCCAGGCATTATTTTTTTAAAGGGAATATGCCTGAATTTTTTGTTTTGTTTTTGTTTCTGCATTGCCTCAATCCTCAACTGTAGGATGGCTTTAACAATAACACTCCCTCCATCCCATTTTATGTCTGCCTTATCTATTTAAATTGTCAGTTATGCCACGTAGGAATGATGACCTTTTTATATTCATAAAGTACTGAACACAATAGTGTCTTGACCTCAGAGAGGGTCATCAGGTGCAACGATGCTATAAATAATCCCAGTAAATAATAATTGGCTTCAGATGCTTCCTGAAATGCAGGCTAGTAGAGTCAGACTGGCAGCTACATTTTCTGTCCTGAAAACAAGTAAAGCGTGGTTTGCCATAGCAGCGAAAATCAGAGATTTAGAAAATGGGATGAGTAATCTCTCTCTCTCTCTCTCTCTCTCTCTCTCTCTCTCTCTCTCCAGCCTCAGGAAAGGTTGAAAGAGAAGAGGATGCCTTTAACATAAGCATGTAATTGTCAGCAACGGCATCTCTATTAGGCTTGTTCTCTTAGCGAAACATTCCTATTACTGTCACTTCTCAGGGTTGTCATATTCACTGCTTTGACAGCACGAACACAGCCCTGTAGAACCTGTCAGAGAGGCCAGTTGCTTCCCTACATCACCTGACATTTCCTGCTCTTTAATATCAGCCTGTCAGAACACCTAAGAGGGAGCCAAGAGTTCGCTTGTTTGCCACTGTTGCTGTGACTACCCAACAGGCATGCCTCCCCCATTAGCCCCTTACTGGAAAGCAATTCTGAATTTTACACCCTTAAGAGCTTTTATGCACTAAAATGCTGCTGGCATCAATCTACCACACAAGTTAACTAGTTCAATCACTCCAAAAGTTATATTCACCAAAATAACGCATTGTGTTTTACAAGGAAGACATTGTTTCTCCAGATTTTCTTTCCTGATTTTCTTTCACTTTATGTTTTAGGGATTATTATTCTTTTTTCCTTGGGAATCGCATATTACTTTCATATCTTATCCCTTTGTGTTCCAAGTTCTACACTAAGTAATGGGATGTACCTTTTCATTGCTATGTCAAAATAAGGACTAGAGATTCAGGCAGCTACAGTAAAGGGGCAGAATATCCCAAATTCAGTCCCAGATATCTATGATAGAGCTGGCAGAGACTCTTGTCTGAAATCCAAAGAGCCACAACCAGTTAGTCTAGAAAGTGTTGAGCTAGAGCGACCAATGGCAGACTCAGTATCAGGTCCACTCTGGTGTATGTTCCTAGAATCGCTAATGAAGGTGCTTTAACTGAAAATACATAATAAGCCAAATTCATACTTTTTGCTATGTTTGATATTGGTATTGGCTATAGAGACGTAGTTCTTAGGATCAAAGTGAATGAGTCAGTGGGACACCTGAGACCAGATCTCTGGTATTGAGCCATTTCACCAAGAGTGATGAGTTAACTTTCCTGCGCCAGTTTCCCCATCTAAATTGCTCCCTCCCAAATTACTGCACTTTGCCATAAATGGCATGGGGGAAAGGCAGCTCAGTCTCTTCCTTCAGCACATCCTTGGCACAATGTAGGCACCCATCTAGCTGCTTTTAACCTTAAAAACATGACAACACTGAGATATTATCAATGATCTCCTGCCATCTCATCTAGCTCACTGAGCTTACAAACCTGTATTTGGTCTGTACCACTTCAAAGTGAAGGTGGGGCTGAAATATAACCATCCTGATCCTGAACCTCATTATGTTGTCAGCAGTGCTGATGCCACACAGCTCTACTTCTCTTTTACATCTACCAACATGGCAGTGGATGTGCTAGACCTGTATCTTGCCTCAGTAATGGACTGGGTGAGAGCCAATAAACGGAAGCTCAATACAAATAAGACAGAGGCACTGTTAGACCGGATGGATGGGAGATGTCTTGTTCTTGAGGAGGTTACACTTCTTCTTAAGGAGCAGTTATGTAGCTTGGGGTGCTTCTGCATCCATTACTGTCGCTTGAGGCCCAGGTGGGCTCAGCAGTGTGGTGTACCTTCTGCCAGCTTCAGCTGCACTCTTATCTGGACCAGGATAGCCTAACTTCTGTGAGCAATGGTCTGGTAACCTCTAGGTTGAATTACTTCAATGTGTTATACATGGGGTTGCCTCTGAAGATGGCTCAGAAACCTCAGATTGTTCACCAGAAGAAGACAGTTTGAGCATATAACACCAATCTTGGCCTGACTGCACTGGCTGCCAATTAGTTTCTGGGCCCAAATAAAGCCTTACGTGGTGCAGGACCTCAATACCTTAAGTATCGCCTATCCCCATAGGAACCGACGTGGACCCTACACTTGCTATCTGAAACGCTTCTCTAGGCCCCTCATCCCTAAGAGGTTTGGAGGGTGGCAACCTGAGAACGGGGCTTTTCTGTAGTGGCTCTTCATCTGTGGAATGCTCTTCAATAGAGGCTCGCCTGGCACCACTGCTACATCTTTTTAGGTACCAGGCAAAAACATTCTTCTTTACCCATTTAATGGCCTTTGGCTATTAAATAATCTATCACCTGTTAAAGTTTGGGGAGGGGTGTTATTATGATTATTTTATTATTATACTATCTACTATTATGCCTTTTATTATGTTTTTTATTATGCTCCATAAAATGTGTTTTTATTGTTCTATGCTGTCCTGGGATGGTATATAAATAGCAACCACCACCACCACCAAAACAACTGCAGTTCTGATGTAATGTTAGCCACTGAGAGGAAGGTGTAAGTCGGAACTGCATGTGTGAATGAGCAACAGCACAGAGCAATGCTCCAAAGAGGTCACCTGAACAAATTGTATCAGACAGACATGGGTTCCAAATTCTAAGCTCAGTTGCATAAGCACATTTAGGGGCATAGCTGAATACAGGCCACTCTTCTGCAGGAACACAAAGGGGGAAAATACAAAATGTCATGCAGGGCATGATGTTAATCTTCCTGGGAACCTCCACTTTCATTTAAAAATGCAAGTTTCTAGTTCCTATGGCTATAAAGACTAGGTAATACCTGATTCAGACTCAAAAGCCATTTAAGAGCTCCAGTAAATTGTCTGATAGATTCAGTGACCTGCATAGCTCCCTTCCCTGCCACATGAATAGCAAAACAGGATTAAATTATGCAAAGTTGTTATCATGCAGAATGAAATGATGGAAAATAAAAGAAAGTATGCAAATTCCAAATTTTTCACAGTTTTTACAGACTGGAGAAGTTGGCTTATCTTATGTTATAATATCCTGGACACAGGGCTTGTGCACACGCCAGAGGGCTTCCAAACTTTCTTGCTCCTGTTTGTTATGCCACATAGCAAGACATCATCAAAGTTACAGTCCCTCCTAGCTTTAGCAACACAGCTATGGGTAAGGTACTTGCATTTTCTTATCTATTAGGTAAAACATTTAACATAGTTCATTTTTAAAATAGCAATGATGCTCTTGATTGTTCTCATGAAAAGCTTTTTTAATCTTTCTTTTTTACTTTTTTCCCTTAAGGTTGCAGCATGTCTTAAGATGTGGATGGTCAAGGATTTCATGCGGGCCCATATTTTTAAGGAAGTTAAGCTGATTCACTCTTCCCAGATTAATACATAAATCAGAAATGCTGTTATTCTTCAGTTTTCACACTTTTCTGAATTTTGCAATAGAGTTCTTAGCTCAAAAATACACAGCAATTCATGTAAAAATGTGTGCTTGAGGTTAGAATGTGAACAAAATAAATATGATAAAATGCATTTAATACTGCATTTTTTTCCAAGTACAGTGTTACCTCGGGTTAAGTACTTAATTCGTTCTGGAGGTCCGTTCTTAACCTGAAACTGTTCTTTACCTGAAGCACCACTTTAGCTAATGGGGCCTCCCGCTGCCGCCAGAGCACGATTTCTGTTCTCATCCTGAAGCAAAGTTCTTAACCCGAGGTACTATTTATGGGTTAGTGGAGTCTGTAACCTGAAGCGTCTGTAACCCGAGGTACCACTGTCAAAGGAGTACAAAAATGCATATGTGGGCTGTGTGTGTTAAAAATGAAATCAGTAGTCCTCTAAGGAGGAGATAGCAGAATCCACCCTACCAAGATGGTGAACAATACAGAAGATCTGAACCATTATTTATGATATGCCAAAAAAGAAATTATAACCATGGAAGAAAATGGGTGAACTCTGAATCTCAGATAATTGAAGAAACTCCAGGTATAGTTGCTGACATATACTTCTCCACTAGCAATGCATTTTTAGGGAATTCCGGCTGGTTGAGCACAGAAAATACGAGTAAATCTGAAGGATTTTTCAATGCACTTTTCTACTGTAGTGAATATCAGAGGTGATGCTCATCTTTTTGTTTGATAGATCTATAGGTTGCTTGCTTTTTATTTTTGTTGCCAAATCTAATCTTACTAAGGCAGGCTGGGAAATATCCAGAGTTATGGAGAAACAAATTGCTTTTCAGATCTCTGTTAAGCCATAGGATTTTATTTAAAAGCATTAAAAGAAGGCACAGTTGTCTGCAAGGACAGTGTAATCCAGATATATAATACTTCAGTAAAAGGTTTCTATCAACTTTGGCCTCTCCTGATCTTCACTACACCATCCTGTCTAATGCTAGGTATTCTCGATATCTCGTATTTTATGTTTGCAGGCTCTCAGGCTCAGACAATGTATTACACAGAGTTGTATGCTTCCCCCTCTGCATTTTTTTAAATCAATGCAGCCTTGGGCAGGATGTATATGAGATGTGGAACAGCAGGTGAGGAGGATGCCAAGCTATTCCTCTGATCATTTTCCAAACCCAAGTCATCCTTCTCCAGTTGCTTTTTCATCTATGAGGGTAAACTGGAAACCCAGTAACTTTGCCACAAAGATGAAAAATCAGCTTCGGGGTGATGATTTTGGGCTGGCAGAGGAGACCTTTCTTCATGCATCTTCCTTCTGCTCTGACTTGCAGCCTGCCTAAGTTGCTTTGGTTTTTTTAAAAAATATGGTGGAAAGAAACACAGAACTCTGTGTAACATAGTTTGAGCCTCAGTTTCTTGCTTGCTTCTTGTACAGTTTATGCTGGACTAACAAAGTGAAAGTAAAAGAGGAAGCGTGATGTATAATTTAATACCCCTTAAGAGTTTAGGAGCTTTCCTTGGCATCATTATTTAAGGTACAGTGGTACCTCGGGTTACATACGCTTCAGGTTACAGACTCCGCTAACCCAGAAATAGTGTTTCAGGTTAAGGACTTTGCTTCAGGATAAGAACAGAAATCGGGCTCTGGCGGCGCGGCGGCAGCAGGAGGCCTCATTAGCTAAAGTGGTGCTTCAGGTTAAGAACAGTTTCAGGTTAAGAACGGACCTCCAGAACGAATTAAGTACTTAACCCGAGGTACCACTGTATGTCACATTCTGAATTGTTTAGCTGCTTTGCAGAAACTGAACTGGATTTAAGATTCTAATAATGGAAAGAAGTAAAAAGGTAAAGGTAAAGGTACCCCTGCCCGTACGGGCCAGTCTTGCCAGACTCTAGGGTTGTGCGCTCATCTCACTCTATAGGCCGGGAGCCAGCGCTGTCCGCAGACACTTCCGGGTCACGTGGCCAGCGTGACATCGCTGCTCTGGCGAGCCAGCGCAGCACACAGAACGCCGTTTACCTTCCCGCTGGTAAGCGGTCCCTATTTATCTACTTGCACCCGGGGGTGCTTTCGAACTGCTAGGTTGGCAGGCGCTGGGACCGAACGATGGGAGCGCACCCCACCGCGGGGATTCGAACCGCCGACCTTTCGATCGGCAAGTCCTAGGCGCTGAGGCTTTAACCCACAGCGCCACCCGTGTCCTATGGAAAGAAGTAGGTATCCTTTAAAATGTTCTTGTAATGTTATATACATACTTTTGTTGCCTGATGTGCAGAATAGACCCACCAGATGGTAGAAGGTGGAATCATAATCTTAGTAGAATTCTCAGAGGAAAATTGAAGTATGGCCATCCCAGCTCTTCCCCTAATCAGTTTATATAGGGAAAAAACTCCATAAAATTCCTGGCTAGATGTTGTAATGCAAGATCAGAGAAAAACTCTATAGTAAGAAAGGGAAGGTTTTGCACACCTAACGAAAACCACTTTTAAATTTGAGGGTTTGCTTTCAAAAGCAATTTGAGATATGAAAACTTATTATTCAAAGAAGAAATTCTCACTGCTGATTATGCCTATGTCAACCTGCAAATACTGTAAGAAGAAGAAGAGTTTGGCTTTGATATCCCGCTTTATCACTACCCGAAGGAGTCTCAAAGCGGCTAACATTCTCCTTTCCCTTCCTCCCCCACAACAAACACTCTGTGAGGTGAGTGGGGCTGAGAGACTTCAGAGAAGTGTGACTGGCCCAAGGTCACCCAGCAGCTGCAGATGGAGGAGCGGAGACGCGAACCCGGTTCACCAGATTACGAGTCTACCACTCTTAACCACTATAACACACTGGCTCTCCAGTGTAAGGGTTGGATGGATTGTAGGTATCAGACAGACAGACACATGCATGTATGTATGTATGTTTGTCCCACCCCTACAACTGCTAACATCAGGCATCCATAGCCAATGTCCACCATCCATATAGAATCTTCAGGCAGCTGAACATGCCTTAGGATTCCACTCTTTCCTGAGCTGCTGAAGGACTATATTTTCAAGAGCTAAGTTGCTTTGTTTCTGAATCCATGCCATTTAATTCTTTTTATGACAGGACCCTACTTTTGCACATCTGCCCCCAAACTTCTCAAGAACCAAAATAGCACTGCAAAACTATGACAGCAGCCAACCATTTATTTTGACTTGATATTTGCTAGTGAGTAAGAATCAATGTGTTTTCTCTTCTATTGACTAATGGATTTGTTCTCTGCAGGTTGCTGTCTGCCACAGGATAAACAGTTGCTGGATTACAGATCAAACCCTCATTGCCACCAAAGAAAGAACTATAACCCAAAAGGTAGTTACACTTTAAGATCTGGCAGTTTTGATAAAATGTGTAAGGCTTCTGGTGCTGATGTAACATGCAGTCCCCACTGAAGAGCCCCAATCTAATTCCCTCTATTAAAAAGTAATTAGACCAAAATAGCACATCAGAAATTTGTCAGGATTCAGACTTTACTGAAATGCCTGCAAATCCAAAAATTAGCAAGGAAAAACCAGTTAATCTATTTAATAATTTACAGTCCTTTAATTTAACTTCAGAATACTGATATGAACAAGAAAAAAGTTAGAAGTGACGTGATAACAAGGAGTTATTTTGACGAAAAGTGTATGTGGAGGCATCTGTTCAGGGTTGTGCAAAATCCACTCATATTCCTTCAGTAACTTGGTAGAAGAAGCTGGAATCCCACTGTTTGGCAAAGAAGGGGACTGACTCAACCCCTACACTCCGCTCAAATACCTGAATGGTAGGATTCCAGCTTTGTTCATTATGTCCCAGCAGCCCCACGTTCTGGCCTGGCCTGGCAATTTCCATTAAAAGCTTTGTTGAAGTGAACTGTCCAAAGTAGGGAATTTCTGTTACCCTATGCCAGGGGTTAGCAAACTTTCTCAGCAGGGGGCCGGTCCACTATCCCTCAGACCTTGTGGGGGGCCAGACTATACTTTGATTTTAAAAATGCAAAGATGCAAGAGCGGCGGCAGAGGGTGGCGGCGGCAGAGGGACAATGAGCAGCGTGCAAAAGGGCTCCAGAGAGGGGCAGCTTAAAATGGCGGCCGCTTGAGTGCTGCTGCTGGCACCAACAAAGCCCAGCCCCCTTCCTCCTCTAGGCAGGGCAGGGAGAAGCCAGGAGGAGGGAGGAAGGAGGCGCCACTGCCGTGTGAGAGAGAGGGAGGGAGAGGGAAAGAATGTGTGCACTGGCAATCAACGCGCCGATTCCCGGACCATCCACGGGCCAGATCCAGAAGGCAATTGGGCCTGATCCGGCCTGTGGGCCTTACTTTGCCGACTCATGCCCTATATGAAAGATGGTCAGTTCAGCTTGGATTTTTACACTCATCAATTAACTGAAGAAAGCCATACTTTGCAACTCTGCTTAGATGGGTTCCTCCAGAGTTGCAAAAACAACCACAATCCCTTGTATGCACTTCAGCTTATCACTGTAGGCCTGCACAATTTATGACCCATGAAGCCAGAGGCAGCTCTTACCCAACTGCTGTTTCTGTCATTCACCCATGACTGCAAAAACTGGGAATTGTCAAGCACTACAAGTAAAACAGCTTCTTTCAGGCATTTCATTTAGGGTATGAGTCACTAATATTTGGAGGCACATGGGAACATTTGCAAACTAGACAAACTGTTGTGGACACCACAAAAACAGCACAGGCAATGCTATTGTTGAATGCTTCTTTCAAGCCTCCTTTCTAATAGCAATGTGGGGGGAGGCAGTGGGGGGGGGATGCTGCCGTTCTTCCTTGAAGATACTTTATCCTAGTATTTAATGTCCCAAAGCGCCTAAGTGAAGTCAAATAGCTACTGATTGTGTGTCTGTGACATCACTTGTGTTATTGTAACTCTTACAAGTGCTAAAGCTGTCTCTGCTTGTTTTACCCCACCCCATCCCCCACTCTGGAGTAATGCAACCCCCCTGCCCCCCCCCATATACTCTCTCTGCTCATTGAATATATTGTTGTTATGACTACAGGCTCCATTTTCCTTTTCCAAGTTTGGTCTGTTATGTAAATGAAGAAGACTACCTCAATTCTTTCCATTTCAGCACTGTGTGGCACTATGATTAAACCGATTGTGACTTTAAGTATAGAACAATGATTGCAGAAACTTGGTTTTCAGATGAACTACAGTTAGCTTATTTTCAAATGAGTTACTATTAATAGTTGAATTCAGAGCAGCTCTCATTTATTTTTAGAAAAGAACTAAGGCCTGTCACTTACTTGGAAAAGTTAAGTTACCCTGAAAGGTTTCAAGAAATGTCTTGTGATCAGAAACATGGAGAGCATGAAAAAATATTTTCATTTAAAAGCTCCCACTGCTTTGGGATGTAAGTGGGTATACAGTGGGGCAGGGGGAGAGAAGAGAAGGAAGGTGGAGGTACAGACAAATCATTAATGAACAGAGCAAATATAAGGGAAGCACAATATAATAGAAGAAACTGGGTAACAATTTGTTGAACTTGACAAGCTGAAAAGTGCAGAGAAGGGCAACCTAGATGACCAAGGGTCTGGAAACCAAGCCTTAGAGGAACATTTGGAGGAGCTGGGTATGTTTAGCCTAGAAAAGAGGAGAGGAGATATGATAGTCATCTTCAAATATATATTTTTGGGGAAATCATTTTAATTTGATTTTGCTAGTATAAGTTAATCACAATACCAAGACATATCCATAAAATGAGATTTCTCTAAATCTCAATACTCCTCCCCCATCCCCTCGATGGGTCCTACTGTCAACATTTTCAGTTCCATATTATTTCATAGTCTATG
The DNA here is from genome assembly GCF_027172205.1 of Podarcis raffonei. NCBI lineage: Eukaryota > Metazoa > Chordata > Lepidosauria > Squamata > Lacertidae > Podarcis > Podarcis raffonei. Next base: position 136,306,618 of record NC_070602.1, read on the forward strand.
TTTTGTATCTATCCATATTGTCCATGGTATTTGTTACATTACAAGTGAGGTTAAAAGCCTGCTAATGTTTTCATCTGCTTACAGTGGTCTCCTAAATAAATTATAATTTTTTCCCATTCTTTCTTAAAGTTTTTGTCTTCTTGGTTTTTGAACTTTCTGGTCAGCTTTGCCATTTTGGCATAGTCTAACAGCTTGGTTTGCCAAGTCATCTTCAAATATCTAAAACCAAGTAAACTTCAAGTATCTAAAGGGCTGTCACATGGAAGATGGAGCAAGCTTGTTTTCTCCTGCTCTGGAGCATACAAGAAAGGAGATTCTGACTCAACATCAGGAAGAACTTTCTGAAGGTAAGAGTCCTTCAACAGTGGAACAGACTTCCTTGGAAGAAGAAAGGAACCTCCTTCCTCAGAGTTTTTTAAGCATAGGTTGCATGACCATCTGTCATGGACGCTTTAGCTGAGATTCCTGCATTGTAGCAATTAGACTAGATGACCCTTGGTGTCCCTTCCAACTCTACAATTCTATGATTCTATGACCAAACACTCTCATATAGTATGATACTCAGCCTGAAAACATGAGAATACATGAAGGAGGAACAGTGTAGCTTCAAACTAAGACTGTGTTTAAGTGAGTCACTATCATTCCTTCTCTACAACCATTCCTATTTGGGATATTGTCTAATGAATGTGGATAAATAGCAGTATGCCTTGTGACATGTTAAAGACTACCATATTTTTTGCTCTATAGGACACACCGGACCATAGGATGCACCTTGTTTTAGAGGGGGAGAACAAGAAAAAAAAATCTGCCCCTCTCTGCTCAGCGCCCCTTCAGTGAAGCAGCAGGAGAAATGGAGCCCCTTCCTGAAGGGGCACCTACCCTTCAGCAAAAGGAACCCGAAGCCCCCGCTGCGCTCCGGAGGCTTCAGGCGGCTATCTGGAGAGCGAGAGGGGTCGCTGCGCACTGACCCCTCTTGCTCTCCAGGCTTCAGTGAAAGCAACGCAAAGCCTCCGGAGCGAGGAGGGAGCGCTCCCTCTGTGCTTCAGAGGCTTCGCGTTGCTATCGCTGAAGCCAAGGAGCCTGCATTCGCTCCATAGGACGCACACACATTTCCCCTTAATTTTTGGAGGGGAAAAAGTGCGTCCTATAGAGCGAAAAATACGGTGACAGATTTTTTTGCAGTATAAACTATTGTGGATTATACTCCACTTCATGAAAAGTAATCAGTTAACCAATGAAATATTTACTTATAGAGTACTGCCACCCACACTTAGATACATAAAATGGTAAGCAGTAGTGAACCAAAATGCTTTAAAATATAAGCTGTACAGGAAGTCTGATACATTTGCAGCAAAGCCTAAATGGAGAAAAGAGTGGATCATTCATAGCAGCAGTTATATATAATACTATCCTTCTAGCTATGCTATACTATTTAAACATCTATAGTGGAAAAGAAACCCATTGGAATGATTAAATCAGATATGAATAGAATCAAATTCACTGATAAATTATAGAGCAGGAATTTCATGCTGGAACTTCCATTTGAGGTCTTTTGGTGAAGAAAAGTGACTTTAGTGTCAGTAGCAGACTGTCTGGGGGACATATCTTTTCTTACTGGTTTCTCAATCCTGCTTTTTTTTAAAAATGTGACTACTCAACTGATTCATTTTCTTGCCATATGGACAGAAATTTATTGCTGAGTTTAAAGCATAGTGCAATATTATGTATAAAAAAACCAGAGAAACCACTATTGCTAAATCTTTATTGTCATGTACATAAATCAACATGGAGATAAAACAAAAGAAAACAATGAGCAATGTTTGCTTTTACCATGCATTAGATGACATAAAGCTCAGATGAACAGGAACTGTGCTCTTCACTGGAAATATTAAACTGCTGGCACCTAGGAATACAGTATTGTTCTGGTGGATTGAAGCCAATCCAGTACCGATCAGTGGAGATGGCACAGCTCAGTGCCTTGGTCTTTTGTTTTTAAGAAAAAATGGTGCCAGTACTCACTATGAAGTTGGTACAGTAAGTGCCACACTTTTAGCATTTGAAGAAAACTGGTGCCGGTGCTGCATACCATTGAGCATCCCCAGAAAGAAAGCATTGGTGTAGTTGCACTGAATGTTCGGTTGTTTGGGGAATTAGTACAGCTTCTGTTAGAGAAGGGAAATTAAAGTCTTACACAGCGGCAGGCTCACAACTGGAAAGGGTTTCCAGTATGTAGGGAAACCACAGGAAGAAGATCCCAGAAGCAATGAGACTGACATAAATAAGGATGCAGAGAAGACATTGGTCTGAGAAAGGGGAATCTAAGAGAAGCACAGCTAGAGGATTAGGCTTGAAGTAAAGGTCAGAGACAAGGAATTAAGGCAAGAAGAAGCTCCTCAGAAAGTACAGCCCCAAGTAAGAGCCAAGAACTGGAGCAGAACTATACACAGGGCGTTGATGCAAGATGGGGTGTGTGAAATGCTGGCATCCTGGCAAGGCCTGGGAACAGGGGACTAGGAAGCTACGTAGATACAGGCTGCAAGGCCAAGAATCCAGGCCCTAAGAGGGAATTTTGCCAGTTGTAGCTTCTACTGCAATGATTCATTGTCTTGCAGAGAGGGAGGGAGGGAAGAATTAAATTTCATATATTGCTTTCTTTGGGTGCAAGGTTCTAGTCATATGAAAATGGTCTTTGAACAAATGTTTAGGATAGGTATTATATTCATAGTATGCAGATAACTTTATATTTGCCAAAAATTGTATCTATGTTTTCACTTGATATGGGGAAAAATAAATTCCACTCACTATCTTCTACAGGCTTTCAGCATCAATGCACCAACAGAATTTTATTTTTTAAGATAAATTGTGTGGGTGCACTCAAGGAGATTTAGAATTTAAGAAGAGAATGTATTAGCCTGTCACTTTAGAGACAGAGACCTTGAAAAGTAGTAGTCTTTCTAATGACAGCATAATAAGGACGTCAGCCTCCACTCTCTCCCTCTTTTTGAATGACTTTCTTCCCCAGCAGGGAAAATGAATACGTTTTTTAAAAAAATGTAAAGTACAGGATAACACATGCCAGTCACTTGGAGAATTTTCTAAAATAAAAGCATGAAAATTATATAATGCTAATCTCTTTGATAAACTTGACTGTTTTTATTTGGGGGTGGGGAAGGAAAAATATGTTTTAAAACTCTAACCCCTTCCCCAATAGCATTCATTCGCTACTGAGGCATAATTATTTTTATTTTATTTTTGTTACTAGACATTCCAAGGCACATTCCCCAGGGCTTCTCTTAATTCTGTCATTTGTACCTCTGGCAAAGGTTTTCTTAAAAACAAAAACACTTAGGCAGCTATATTGCCCCAATTGGATGCTAACAACAGATCAATCAAGATGGCAGATGCCATACATAATGCAAGCTTTGGGGGAGACACCAGAAGATGTTTGTGTTTTATCAGTGCTTTGGCTGTTTTTGTTGCCAATTAAGGACTGCTTCACTTAACAAGCAGGCAGACTTTGACATTTAGGATGTTTTGTGCTCTTCAGTCTTGCATTTTGCATCTAGAGAAGAGAGATGTTCTATAGGCATCATGAGCTGACTCTGTAGTCCTCCTGACTTCACTCCTGACAATCACCAAGGCAAGGCTTCTCATTTTAGCTAATGTGGCCAAATTGATGTTCAACAATTAAAACCAACAATCACACATTACAGGCATTCCCCCACTTATGTGAGACCGACTTGCATGTGACCGCATATATGCACAACACCGGGAAATAAATGAATAAATAGATTCAAAACAGGAAATGGCGGGAGAGAGCTGGAGAGCTCTTGTGAGGAGACCATCCCCAGAGCCCAAAGAGGACTCCAGTGCGGGTGAAGGAAGCCCCAAAGAGACCAGAAGAATAGTGTTTAGGCTGCTCAGCCTCCCCACCTAGCAGCTGATATGTGTGGTAGCACAGCTGCAGCAGCAGCTGTTTTTCTGCACATCCTCCAGCCAGCCCCAGAACTTCAGCTCTAGCTGAAGAGAGAGTTGTGTGGAGAGTTGGAGAGCAAGAAAAAAATTAGCATTTAGAAGCTTATGCACATGGGCCCCAAGAACACAACCCCCACATAAGGGGGAGGGAATGCCTGTATCTCAAACATACAGGATAGCACGTTGGTCAGCCTTCTAGATTCCTCAAGGCATTCATATAGCAGGCCCATGGTGACTCACACAATATATGCAGGGAGCAGTCCAATACACAAGAAGCTGGAGTAAAGCAAGCCGACTAAGTTAAGCTGGCAAGAAGTTACCCCACATCCATTCAGCAGTGGGGCTACTGCTGGCTGAGCCAGCCTAGCAGGGGGGAAACAAGCCTTTAAAATAATGTTTCAGTTACACTACCCTTTTTGCCAGCTTAACGTGTGCTGCATTGTCAGGTCACATGACTGAGCTGAATGGGCTTAGGATCCAGCCCAAGCTGGCCTGCCCATGCCACACCCACAGAACACCCCTTTTTAAGGGCTTATGCCAGTTTAAGATCTGCCAAGCTTGGCTCAGCTGGCTACATCCAGTCTAGGAGAGGATGAGGGAGATACACAGGTATACCTCCAGCTGAGCCAAGCATGGAGTGTTATACTGGCATGGCCCAGCTGTGTTGGGAACCTCCTGGCACAGCCAAAAACACACAGGATCCTAACCCTGCTCATCTCAGTGGACCTTGTTATAGGATTGCTCTCACAATCACCAAACTAGTACTGCATAGTGTTCAATAGGTCTTGCTTTGGATATTACACTACAATCTATTTTTCATATTTACTTGGAAATAGACAAAGGGGTCTATTTGGGATTTGAATTTGGAATGGAAAAATCTATTCTGAACATGTGTATGGAATTTCATTCCAGCAGCAATGTTCAACAGAGATATGAGCAAAATGCTAAAACAAATGAATCTATGAACAAATGGAATGTCAAGAAGTGAGTTAAAAGAAAGGTATTTGGCAATTATATGGAATCTCTGGAAATGAAGAGAATACTTTATGCAGATGTATTGGTGGATAAAATTAAAGAGGTTGCATTTAAATGAGAGAGGCTGAATTTGATTTTTTTTTCCTTTGGAGGTAAATAATGTTGTAGTTAGCATGAAAATTAATGGCCAGCTGTAAAAGTTACTGTAAACAAGTTATGCCAGATGTCTGCTGAATTTTCATGGTTCTGTTTTAAAAGTCTAAGTAGCTACTGAGAAACAAACAAAGTGGGAGAAGGGGAGACTGAAATTACAGCCGAAACAATACTCTAAGAAAATTAATACAATCCTAAGTGCATTTATGCATGCATAAGCCCACTAAAATCCACTTGTGCATGTAACTAGGAGCAGACCATAGATGCTCATTCTGTCTTCCTGCTAAAAGTCTTAGCCATACTTTCAACATGTAAAGATAAAGAGGCACTCCTAATCCTCAACTGCTTTTTAAATCTTTGAGTGCAACTATATAATTGTGGTTGGCATCTGTCTGTCTCAAGAGACAATAGAGTGTGCCTGAGGGCATGAAGTCAGACCACTGTGTTAGCAGCACCAAAGTGACTTATCTGGGGCACTAGCTTGGGCAGTGTGTATGGAGGTCCTGAGCTACCCAGTTGATGACCCCCCTTTGGGCCTTGCTGATGTTGCTGCAGGAGTGGACAGAAGGTGTACAAGGTGCCATCCAACCATCTTGATTTGGGTAGGATTTACTCCTTGGCCCTTTCTTCTGCCGAATATGTCCCAAGGGTATCAGAGACTTAGGATCAGAATTTTTCTTCTGCTATATGGGCTACCTTCTCAGATTGACGAGCCAGAGCATTTCTTCACATGCAAGAGAAGCATCTAACTTACTGAGAGTGTGAGACCCATCAGCTACCCTCATCTGGTCTAGCCAGTCAGTCAGGGACGGAGAACTTTAAAGCGTTAAGACCAGAAGGCGGAAAATGTGAAAACAATGAGAAGAGGCAGGACTGAAGATTTGGAGATATGCTTCAGAGGTCCAGACTATGGGGAGCCCAGAAAAATTAATAATTACAATTTGGATTACAATTTGGTCTCTCTCTCTCTTTTTTTAGTTTCTTATTTTTAATTGGATTATGATGTGGATACATTGATTGGCTGTTTTTATTGGAAATTCAATAAAAATGATTTTAAAAAAAGATTTTGGAATGTTCTGAATCATGAAAGGCCATATGGACCCTTCATTGGTGCCTGGACGCAGGAAAATAAACCAAGCCTGGATCCCAACATGATGGAGATGATGTGAGTGAGTGGTTTCCATGTCGAAAAAGGAAATGGTTAGAGTTGCACTCCCTCTGAAGTAGCAGCTATTCAGTGTGGGGAGGTCCATCTTGGTCACAGGAGGTCTACATGGCCTTGGTGGCAGGGATCACCTTTTGCCATCTGTGGCTGATAGCTGTGCTCATTCCTGGCCTGGGACAGCTTGACCACAGTGGTCCAGGCACTGGTAACTTCAAGAACTGATTACTGCAATGTGCTCTGTGTGAAACTGTAGGAAATGCAGCAAGTTGAAGCATGGTTACTGGCGATACATTGGCTCAGAGATTGCACTGGCTGCTCATTTGTCATCAGGCAAAATTCAAGGTGTTCCTATTAGCATAAGAAGCCCTTAACAGCTTGTGACCAGTTTACTTAAAGGATTGCTTGACATTTCACGTGCTTCAATGTGCAGAACTGGCACCTTTATAAGTGCCACATGACATTCATTCTGCATTTGCAAGGCATCTATCCTTCAGTGTAGAAGCACCGTGGAACTCTCTGCTCATTGATATTAGGCAGGTGCCTTCTAAAAGCTTTTTAGTTTAAGCACATCTTCCCAGACATGTGAATTTAAATTATGTATTTTAATATGTAATTTTATTTTATAGTATATATATATATATATATATATATATATATATATATATATATATTTGAAGTGTTTTAGGTTAACTTGTTTTTAGTTTCCGATTTTATCAGTAATTTTAATGAACAATTTAAATTGCTTAGAGGGTTTGATGATTAAGCGGTATATAAATCCTGTTAAATAAATATAAATAAAACAACTCTGGAAGGCACAAAAGTACCCACAAGATTCTCTCAAGAGGTCATTTGGGGTCAAGCGAGAGGAGCAGCCCTGTCTCTTGGTCACTTCATTGTTCTAAAAGCAGTCTAATTTTTACATCAAAGGGATGTGCAGATATGGGGAGTTCTGATCTTACCTGCCCTACATACAGTCTGTCATCCAAACTGCTTTTCTTCCCAGCCTCATTACAATATCAGATACAATCTGGGCTGGGAGGAAAATGCCTGAAGAGAGTAAGGTAGTGAAGGAGAGAATTAGATTCCGCTCCCATGATTATCTTTTGCTGCAGAAGTTAGACCCCTCTCCCACTCCCTGCTTGATACACAAATGTGGAATTTACACGAACAAACGTAAGTAGCTGCTTGTTCCTATTACCTCCAGATTGGATTATAATCAAACCTCACATCCCAGTAGCTCTTTCTTGATGAAGCACACCAGTTGGCATTCAGGAACTGGCCTAGATTTTTCACAGTTTTTCTGCTAGCGAGCAAGATGTGGCTCCTCATCTCTTAGATGACACCTTTGAATCTTTAACAGCCTTTCCTAAAAGAGCTTTTTGGAAATTATTTCAATGGCCCATACATTGCAGGAGGAAAGGGGGTTGTGGGGTCCTGGGAAATAAAAACCTCTCCCCTTGCAGCCTTCCCTTCCTAAGGAGGGTGTTTACTAATCAGAAACTGCGGAGCTGGTGAAAGAACTGTGAGCACCAACTGATTTATACTTACAAACTGCTCTTGCTGCCAAGAACCTTGCTAACAGGATCTACAGACACAGGGATAAATGAGGCTGTCTTTCAGTTTTGGCCCCTGAGAGGCTTGTCAATCCATCAAAAGCATTTGGAGAAAGTTTCAAGTAAGGAAACCACTTTTGGATAGCTATTAAATCACTATAACCTCAGATACCAAGATGCAACCAATTGGCAGATGTGTAGCATAAGAAAGTCATAAGGAGTGAAATGATGTGAAAATAGGGAACACCGGAGGGACCTTTTTAAAAGAAAAGAGGGAAGGGAAGTAATATGAATATCACCAGCAGTTATGTCAGTGACGCTCAAAATACCTAGCCATCAGCCTTTCTGCTTCAGGACATCATGTCTTTGTTACTTGCCTGAGACAAGACACAAAATCCCTGATGGGACTGTTATTGTTAAATATCCCTCTTTCCACTGGCTGTGGCTCAAGATAAGATTTTGAAGTACAACCTCTTAACTATTATAATACAATTTATGTGTGTACAACTCTACATATATAAAATGTAAGCTCTAAAATCCAATTTCTGTTGTCTTTTTTAAAGTATGTACAGCAATTTAGAAATACTTGGTGCATATGCACAATATAAGTTCCAAGGCTCTCTGTGGGCAAATAAGGAATTCTCTATTTAATTCACGATGCTGAAAGCCTCTATTTTGCTTATTAGGCAAAGGAAGCACAATAATGGAACAGACTGCAGATAGTTTAAAGTTTTGTCCTCAGGAGCTAAGACGCTGGTTTTCCTAAATGCTAATCTAGTGCTAAGAGAATTGCTTCATTTTCAAAAGAGTTCAAACATTTATTAAGCTGCAGATAAAAAGCCAGGTACAATCCATATCAAGAAATAGCTCCATATCTCATGCAGAGATGCACAGACACCAGATATCTGATATCAGCTTCCTTCACAGTTGGTGGAACCCCACTGGAAGTCAGAGATGCCATACTCCACATTAGGCACAGGTAGATGACCTCCCATCATCTTCCCTGCTCATTTAGACATTCCTTTCCTCCTGTTTGTTGTGTGTGTGTGTGTGTGTGTGTTTGGTCCGGAAATGTATTTGTTTCTGAAAATCTTTGAAATGGGGCAACAGTTCCTTTTGAAAGGAACCAGGCAAATAGATGATATTACAAAAGAGATGTGTTAATATCTAACTCCATCCTATGTCTGTCTTTAAAAAAAAGATTATCAATGTATTGTCCAGAGATTAAGAACAAAACAAAACTTCCCTTCAATATTTTATGTGGCAGTATGGTAAATCCTTTCTGTTCTAATACCTCAGAGCACCCTTGACATCCCTAGTGGATAACTAGGATAAAGTATAGCCCCTGATTTATGGATAAAGGCTTTCTAGCTTTGCTGCTGGCTTTTAAAAAGGCACTGTGTATATGACATTGTGTATCAAGATGAGCATGTAATTAGGAGTGATCTTCCTCCCTCTCTTTTGACCTCCAGACATCTTGATAGAGAGACTCAGAATGGAGATAGAAGGTACCGGCTCAGAATTGTTTTGTCCCCCCGCCCCCATAAGGCTTTTAAAAGTCAACACCTTTACTTTATATTCAACAGAAAGCTGCACTGCCATGTATACCATTCATGGCTTCACGAAGAGTTTCCGTGGAGCTTTTTCTCCCAAGTTCACTAACAAAATTATCAATTCAAATCTTTTACTTTAATTAAATTGATTGGTGTTTTTAATATATCTTTAAAGGGACTTTAATTAAGCCAGAGTTTGTTACCAAGGGCAGGGCCAGGACTGGTGTCCCCTGCATGTCTTGCTTCCTTCATGCACACACAGCCACAATGCCCCCCCCCCCAGACGTACAGCCTTCCCTCCACACAATCTCTCAGGCACTCACACTTCCACTTGCTTTTTCACAGACACATGCACATTTTAACTTCCCCTTCAGCTATACTTAACCTGCACTCCTCATTGTTCCTGCTACAGCTAATTGCCACTGTCTTTGTGCTGCTTAGCAATGTGGGAACAGTGATTTGCCCTTTTGTCCAGCTGATCAGCTGGGCACTGGGGAAAAGAGTGTGTGTGTGGCTTGGGGAGCTGCACTGAGAATGGCCATGGGCTACTTTTGTTCCAGGCTCACGGTTCAAGACAGAATCAGCCATGACCTCTTTTTCAAAAGTCTGGAAGTCCATTCCCACAACTTGCTTTCAATTATGTAACTCTCTGTTAATCGAATCACAGTTTCCTAAAAGGTTTCCTAAAATCGTTTTATAATCGATCAAACTGCTGAAGATAGTCAACTATATTCAATGAAATCTTCAGACTGTTTCAGTTTGCTTTAACAGTGTCATAAACATTAATTTGGAAATCTAAAGAAACTGAATGTGCAGTCATTTTAGAGAACTTTGAATGCAGACAGACTTTTCTATAAATTGTTTGCCATATACTGTAAGTATGACTCTTCCCTGTGCATGTACAAAGCTTCTTTGAATTATAGCTTTCATTTCGATACAAAGCTTAGATGACAAATCAGAGATTCAGGGATGCTATATTGTGCATATCTTAGATATGGATATATATCTGACATGAAATAAGATATTTAATGCCAGTTACAGTTTTTGATGGAGCATAGCATAGACAAGACATCAAAGTAACAAAAATTGAGATGTGGAAACCGTGTAAGTGTGTTTTATGCATGCACATAAGTGAGCATATCTAAAGAAATACATTCTACATGCATACACTTGCAAAATATGCTTCATCAAAATATAAATGTAGTTTACACATTATAGATACCAGCAAAGAAAAGGAGCAAGCTCTTCCTTCAGTTATAATTCATATGTAGTGAAGTACTTGATGTACCTGGTTTCTGAATAAACATATTAATTGTGTGATTTCAAATGCTTATCGCTGTGCCTGACCTAGCTTTCTTTCACTCTGTGTGGATTTCAAAGATATAAATAAGAGATGACAATGTGAGCAGGTTGCAAAAGAAATCCACAAAACAAACCTTGTTTATTGGCTGAAAGAAGGTCATCCTGACCTAGTCATAATTGAACCGTAAAGTGTGAAATGTTACAGGAGGAGAGAAAATCCAGCTGCAGTAAGCTTATAAAAGAAACGTCAATAAGGAAAACAAAAACACTGCCCATGGCCTTCAAACTTCAAGAGGTTGTAAAGTAATGCAAATGAGCATCGTTCATGCCTAGCTAAGAAAACAAAAATACAAGCATAAACATTTCAAAGTGGCTTAAATGAGAACTAGTTGTACACACCAATTTTGCAAAAATACCAATTTACAAGTTTTCATACTGAAGGAAACACAATGGAGCATCATAATGATAAGGTCACTCAGTTAATGGAACTGAGTGACTGCCATAATAGTATTGTATTATATAGATGGGGGGGGACCCATCTAAACCCCATGATTTTGATTAACTGGGATATGGATTAAAGTACAAGCAGCAGAGCTGTGCCAGACAGGGAATTCCTGGGCTGACTTATGCAAACCAGCCTGGCTGGTTTAAAGGTAAAGGTAAAGGGACCCCTGACAATTAAGTTCAGTCGTGAACGACTCTGGGGTTGCGGTGCTCATCTCGCTTTACAGGCCGAGGGAGCCTGCGGCTTGTCCGCTTCTGCAGTCAGTTTTTCCGGGTCATGTGGCCAGCATGACTAAGCCGCTTCTGGGGAAACCAAAGCAGCGCATGGAAATGCCGTTTACCTTCCCGCCAGAGCAGTACATATTTATCTACTTACACTGTGTGCTTTCGAACTGCTAGGCTGGCAGGACCAGGGACCGAACAACGGGAGCTCATTCCGTCACGGGGATTCGAACCACCGACCTTTCAATCGGCAAGCCCAAGCAGCACAGTGGTTTAACCCACAGCGCCACCCGCAAAGAGCAAACCTGTTAACATGACAAAAGGTCTTGATGGGCAATTGGGGGAGTAATCCTTTAGCTTGGTGAGTGAGATGTTACTAAGGTGATGGGGGGGTTTGAGGGGACAATAAAATTGAGTTTTTGCTGGGAAGGAGAAGCAGAAGGAAGAGCTGAGATCCATCTTGGGTAGGCTGGCTGCAAGTAGCTTGTTTTGTTGCCTCTTGAAATAACCATGCAGTGAGATCTGGACTCCCTCCCTGCAGACTGAGGGTGTAAATAGGTGAATAAACCATTTTTCTTAAAGCCACAACAGTCTCTGCCGTGTCTTCCATTCTCAAAAGGAGCACAGATCCTGTATCCATGAGGCCCGGGACCCCATGGGCTCTTGCCACCACTTGGCAGAGACAGGGGCAGGCACCGGACTTTTGTAACAATATATAGCAGAGGGCTAAGCATCCAGTGAAATATAGGCCATGAAATGGTAACTTCCATGTGATCTTAATGCCTTTACCATAAAATATTGGTTGTTAACCTTACTAGATTGAGGCCCCTCCTTCAACCTGCAACTTAGTACCTACACTTGATATCTCTCTCTCTCTCACTCACTCACTCACTCACTCACCCCCCCCCCCAGAGTTTCTCCTTCTCTTCTTTTATTTTAACTTCTCCTGCATCTGCCATTCCTAGGTTGCTTTCAAACTTTTCACACTCAAGTCCTTTAGGACTGTTTTGGCATTGCTGTTCTGCTATTCACTGGGAGAGGAATTAAAATGAAGGTTCCACACAAAACTTATGATAATGCTACACTAAAGATGTGCCCTTTCAAGACTGTTCTGTAATATTTACTCATAAGTAAGTCCAGTGCAGCAAAGCTTCCCAGCAAGTTCACTAAACATTTCATCCTTGTAGGTTCAGTCTATTTACATATGAGGTTTTTTTAGCATGACCGAGGGATTAGAGATGAATTGTCCCTTAGTTAGTCATCTTTTGTTCCCCATGAGAGGTGAGGGGGGGTGGTTACTGGTTTCTCTCTATATCCCTCCTTTGCTATGAAACAAAATTTGGAAGGAAATCAGTAATGTGACACACACACCCTGCAAGGAACGAAATCTGATTAATGAAGGGCAATTCATCAATAAACTTACTAGCCACTGAACAGGAAACAATGAAGCAGGCTGAACTGGCAAACAGGAAGCTTTCACTTAAATGCATAATGGTTCTTAAATATTTCAAAGGCACTGTGCAGCACTTACATCTTTAAAAAAAACTGGTCACAAAACAGATTTGAAAATAACATGAGAGGGCAACAGACAGTGTGGGATGCAATGACTCAGCAATGATGTCATGAGGACTCATCTTATTATGAGAAAATAAAGGTTGGTGATGCCAGATGAAACAGCTAGTGCAGACGCCAGCTCACTGTCCCTTCATTTTTCTCCCTTAATTTCTCGTTTTCTTTTTAAAGAATGAAAAAAGGTGTTGGTGCTTTGTTGCAAATCATCTTAGACCAAGAAACAGCTCATAGGTCATCCAGATTAAAGCCGTGCCTTGATGCCTAAATGAAGGGCTAGCCCCTGCTAGGTACAGAGTCCAAGAATTAAATGTAATTCCAAGGAAAGAACATATGGTTCACTTACAGTGACAGGGGAGGTAAACCTTAAGATTACAGAATCATAGAACTGTAGAGTTGGAAGGGATCCTGAGGGACATCTAATCCAACCTCCTGCAGTGCAGGAATCTCAGCTGAAGCCCTGCTTGAGGACTCCATTCCAGACACTTCAGTGTGACCAGCTGTCCCTCTTCCGCAGGATGAAGAGAATGCTGGAGTGGGCTGAGCCCCTGCAGGTGAAGAGGCAGAGTGTGCAACTGGAATACAGCTGCTGCTTTTATATAGGGACTGGCCTAAGTCTGACTGTTGCTGAAGCAATTCCAGAGCTTTACCCTCTGTTAGTATTCAGCCTGAACCTTGCAAAAGATAGCCTCATCACAGAGCAGAACAGGGGGATCTTTGCCTTTCATCCTACAAATTTATTCCGTATTCTCATTCCCATTCTGAACCCAGTGTATCATAATGTATGACAAGGTTAAGGCTGGGATATCTTTGCTCACCAAAGAAGAAAATGGGATAGAAAGCGGGAAGCAATAAGAATACTGCGAAAGAAACGTTGGATTGTCTGGTTCCATAGTTAATTTCTTCCTGAGATGAAGAGAACAGAGGAAGAAGCATGAAAGTCAGAAGTCTATTCTCAGTCTCATCCTGCAAGATCCAAACAAGTCTCCTATGAGGTTACGTTAAATCATCGCACAGTAATTAGCCATGTGTAAACCAGGTTCTGACTATTAAGAATTCTGCAACAAGACAGGCTGTTATAAGTTTACGCTTTGCAAGTATAATATCATTAACAACAAAAATCAGTCAACATATGGATAGTGGCTATGGCTAAAATTGAGAAATGTTCAACTGCCAGTTTCAGTCATGAAGTTTTATGTATCCTTGAGATATTGAAATAGAACATGGAATCAGATGTGCCATAAATACGTGCATGAGATATTAAGGCCTCACATATCAAATTACAAAAGCACACGAGACAGAATCAGATATGTAAAATAGACTAAGTCAATCTGATTAGGAACTATTAATATGCTGTTGTTTAAACTCAGCAGCAGCCTGATTGGAGATTATTAGTGTTGTATTCCATGATACTCCACAGTATAATCATGAAGAAGAAGAAGAGTTTGGATTTGATATCCCGCTTTATCACTACCCGAAGGAGTCTCAAAGCGGCTAACAATCTCCTTTCCCTTCCTCCCCCACAACAAACACTCTGTGAGGTGAGTGGGGCTGAGAGACTTCAGAGAAGTGTGACTAGCCCAAGGTCACCCAGCAGCTGCAGGTGGAGGAGCAGGGAAGCGAACCCAGTTCCCCAGATTACGAGACTACTGCTCTTAACCACTACACCACACTGGCTCTCAATCATGGAGTTGACCCAATACTCTAGCAGCTTCGAGCAGCACTCCCCAACCTGGTGCCCTTCTGATGTGGCTGGACTACAGCGCCCATCACCCCTGGCCATTGGCAATGCTGGCTGGGGATGGTGAGAGATGCAGTCCAAAGCACTGGGGGTGGGGGTGGGGCACCAGGTTGGGGAAAGCTGCCCTGGAGCTTTTTAGCCTACTAGCAGGACTTGCAAGCAGCCTGTGGTGAAAAAGCTGCAAATACGAGGGACTGCAGTTTAGTATTAACGTGACTTAATTCTGTAGTGGGAGAGGATTAAAAGAGATAAACCAAAGATCTTTGGAGGAAATGCAGAATACAACTACAACTAATAATAAAATCCCAATTCAGCCAATAAACAGATATATGCAATTATCTACTAGATCCTGAATCACACTTAGCCAGGACATGTTGAGGGGGGGGGGGGAGAGAGCAATGCTGCATGTGGGGGTGATGGCAGAGCGGGGAGGGTAAGTAGGCCTGGCATGGCAACCGGGCACATGGAGGGGCAGTGCAGGAGCCACCCGCCAAAGATGCAATCCTGCAGGTTACAAGGGTCTGCTTCACTATCACCCAGGAGGATTCAGCCCTCCTGTTCTCTGCAGTACAGTAGCTTCGGCGGCGATGATGATGATTTATTTATTTATTATTTATACCCCGCCCATCTGGCTGAGTTTCCCCAGTCACCTTGGGCAGCTCCCAACATAATATTAAAAAGCATATTCTCCCTACTGAGTGTAGGGATTAACTCGCCTTAACACCAAGTTGGTCTGGGTCACATTCTCTCTTTGAAAAATCTCCATGGGGGGGTTGTTTCTTAGAATTCCCAAGCAATGTGGGGCACTTTCAGTTATCAGTAAATGTTGCTGAAGGTGTTCAAGTTGCATCTATTCCATGAGGCAGCCACAGAGAGATAAAACATGAGCAAATAAATAGATGCGGTCAACTTGCTAACACAGCCTGCTTCAAACTCAGACTACTGTAGAAAACATGAACAGAACACGCAGCAGGTATAATGGGGGTGAGTTTGGTCATAATGGGGGGAGGGCAGAGAGGCGGTGGCCGCAGGTGCAAAATTATAAGGGGGGGGTGCAACCAGGTGCAAAGCCCACATGCCCTGCCTCTGAGCTGGCCGAGCTGGAAGGTGGAAGAGGTGTCAAGCAGAGAAGGCATGCAGCCACCACCACCAGTAGAAGCACCAGCAGCCATGTGTCTCGTGGGATCTGTGCATGTGTGGCATGGCACATGCCTCCACCCCAGCTGCCCAGTCCCCCCCGGGGGCGCGCGCAACACTTTCTCCACCCTGGGTGCTGGCAACTCATGCTATGCCACTGGGTCAGGTGTGTGAAACTAGACAGGGGTTAAAAATGCACACGTGTCCCTGTTTTAATCTATAAAATGCTGGAGGTTATTATATGTAGAAGACAAGGGAGCCAACTTGAGCCCCACACTGTGAGTGCTCAACATCAGCATGCACTGCGCCATGCCGTGATGTTGTTGTGACGTGACATCATCATGTCACAGTGCACCATTATTGTGGTGAAGCATGGGCCAGGGCCTGTGCCTCTGCTGGGGGGCCCCATGGTGGTGAAGTGCCAGAGCTAAGGCAGCACTCTGCCATGGTGGCTGTGACAGGTGGTGTTCGGCTGCAGCAGGCAGCATGCAGTAGATGCAGTGTGCAGAAGTTGCAGCCACAGCGCACCGCCGCGGCAGTCGTGTGGGGGCACATGAAAGCGGCTGCAGAGCCGGCAGGTGTGGGGGACAGGCAGAGGCCGGGCATCCACAGCAAAAGTTTTGCAGGTGCCTGGGCCCCTGAAACCCCCTGGAGATGGTGGCAGTGGTAGAAGCTAACAGTGTAAACTTGCAAGGTGCAAATCTGATTACATGTCCTCATGCACTCATACAGACCATAATAGGGTGCTGGCTTAAAACATCTCTGCACGGGACATTACAAGAATGGCTGAAGGAGGAAAAATTCAAGCTAAATTGGACAGAGTTTTTCTTCTCTTGGGAAAGTTACAAGGCCAAATTGATGTTTTGGCTACCAATGTTGCAACTCTGGACTTAACAGTAAACAAATTCATTGAATTTGATAAGGATTTGACTCAGGAAGTTCATGCAGCTGGACAAGAAGAGAAACTTGAGAGATTTGAGAGTGTGGAGAAAGAGATATATGTTGTTTCTGAGGAAAAGGAAGGAGGAGATGTAATGTTGCAGATGACAAAGGAGAGCCAGAGGCCTGACATGATGGTTACAAAGGAAAATAAGTACTGGATGATGGAATCTGGTCTGAATTGGAGATTGAAGAATGGAGAGATCTCCTTATGTGGAGATCTGAAGACCTATGGATTACAAATTTGATTAAGGTGGAAGCTGGAGCTTTCGGGACATTTGGACTTAAAAGGAGTAAGAAACAAGATTCAGGCTCCACTTTTAAGTATGGAGGTCTGGCTGGAAGAAACATGGACCCTATTGGGACAGAGCTTCTCCGAGATCTGGTGTTTAATACTAAGGACTACAAAAAAAAAACCGGCAGAGAGGAATTGAGAGAGAATTAAGAGCCTCGGACGTGAGGTCTCCAGGCTGATAGTAGACTAAGACTGATGGACATTTGTTGGGGATCGAAACCGGGAAAGGGTGGGGTGGGGTTTGGGAATCCAAAGGGTGCACAATTATAATCTGTTTTTTTTTATTTTGTTTTGTTATTAGTATGAAAATTGGGGAATTCGTGGAAGGGAATTTGGGTCGACTTTAGAAAAAAGTTTTAAGAATGAGCACTGATGTACAAATATTGATGTTTATAAGTTAAAATTGGTTTTTCTAAAATGAATTAAATATAAAAAGGTCAAAAATTGGGGATAAGAACTTGTTGAACTAACAATTTGAATTGGAATATAAGAAGGGGAGGTGTGGGGAAGTCAGGGAAATATGTTATTGAAAATACGGATTGTAAACTTTATGTGTTTTTAACTTTTTTGTTTTTTGTTTTTTGATTTTTTAATGTATTAAGGTGGAAACTCTCAATAAATATCTTTTTTTAAAAAATAAAAATAAAACATCTCTGCACGGAAGTTGCTCCACGTGGCAAGTCATTCATGTGCAAGCACTTCAGCTTGCAATTCCAACAGTTGTCTTGAAGCCACTACATATATTTGTGAGCAAAACTGCAGAATGTGAGCTGCTGCATGTGGAAGATTTGCTATTTGGTGTTTCACAACTTTCTGACTAGTTGCAGGACCTTAGCCAGACCTAGCAGTGAAAATGCAGAATCCACGGAAGCAATTGGCAACTTGGCTGCAGACAGGATAGACGAAGCAGGAACCAGGAACTTGTAGTTAGGTGTTTATTATATACAGTGGACTATGTACAGGAACAGAACACGGATCTTTTGCTAGCTCTCTCATACATGACTCACAACTCCTACACTGACACAGAACAACTGAACTACTGAACTCTGAACTAACACATTCCAGTTAGTAGGCCATTATCACTCCCTTGAGAGAGCTTGACCAGTCAGGGAGCTGTCTCCATGTCTCTGTTATCACCAGGCAGACTTACTCCTTCAGAAAGCCTTCTGGCTGTCTGCCAAACCTTAATTGACTCTGTGTGAGTAGCTGCACGTACACAGATTCCCAACAGAACAAGCAGCTTATACCTTGTCAGCTGTATTCAGACTAACACAATGTGTTTACTTCACTTCCCCAATATGGGGTGTTACTATAGCTTCCTTAAAAGAATCTACACTGTGTGCTATCAGTGTTAATAGTATCCTGTGCTCTGGTTTCCAGGAACTCAACCTCAGCCTGTGTGGGTAGCTTTGCACAGGTTTTCTTACCAAAATGTAACAATGCTTACCTAATTAGGCACTTACCAACAATTAGAGTGAAACAACTGGATACAATAAGGGACTACAGCTTTAAATGTATTTGCTGCTTTGTGTTGTGCGAGACAGTTGTTTAGAAGGCAATTAATCAACCAGTGATTCTAATGAGGAAGAGGAGGATAAAGGAAGAAGGGCAGAGCGAGACAGAACACTAGACTTTCGGGGGGGGGGAAGGTCCCAATAATCCTGCTGGATTAGTAAATGCGTAACAATGGCTGGATTTCCAACAACAAAGATTCATGACATTGCCATATATTGAAAATATGCTGGTGACATTTTAGATGACTAAATTAACATTTTAATTTTTATCAACGAACTGCAGAAGAGTGTCTAAGGATACAGAAGTAAGTCTTGCCTATAATTATCTATAAACCCTAGTGCGAAAGCCTTGTGTACTAATTGAGTGTAAAGGTTACTTTGCTGCTATTTTAAATTTATATGATGGAAGGCTTCCTTCCGTCACCAAACTGTTCTGTGTTTTAATTTTTAAAAGTTTATGGCTCAGAGGAAGGAGAATCGAATTAATGACCTTCTCATGAAACTGCTTTTGCTCCTGTCTGGTGTGCTCCTGACCTTTGGCATTCTGCAGACGTCCCTAACCCATTGCCCTCCAGATGTTTTGGATAGCAAATCCAGCAGCTCTAGCCGGCATAGTCAATGGAAAAGGATTGTGGGAGTTGTAGTCCAAACCATCTGGAGGGCAGCAGGTTGGTGGGGAAGCCTGGTATATACTGAGCTGGAACAAAGTTTAAGAACAAAACCAAGAATCTTTTGTTCCTAAGTGCTATTATTGAATACCAGGATGTTATCTAACATGCTAAGGAAATAATAATTTGCCATCAAGAGGCTGGGAGAATTTTTGTTTATTAGCTCATTGTGATTCAATTTAGAAGACTCTGCTTCGTTGATCTTTGTGTAAGAATTTTAATTGGAAATGAATATCACAATCTATTTATCATCTCACACCACTAAGCACAAGATACAGTTCATTTCAGCGCTAACACCTGCTACTTAGCTTTGCAATGTAAGAAAACAAAATTAAAGCATTTCCCCATTTTTATAGGGCTAAAGGATCCCTGGACAGTTAAGTCCAGTCAAAGGCAACTATGGGGTGCAACACTCATCTCGCTTCAGGCCAAGGGAGCCGGTGTTTGTCCACAGACAGCTTTCTGGGTCATGTGGCCAACATGACCAAACTGCTTCCAGCGCAACAGAACACTGTGTCGGAAGCCAGAGGGCACGGAAACACCATTTACCTTCCCACTATTTATCTACTTGCACTAATGTGCTTTCAAACTGCTAGGTTGCCAGAAGCTGGGACAGAACAACGGGCGCTCACCCCGTTGCACAGATTCGAACTGCCAACCTTCTGATCGGCAAGCTCAAGAGGTTCAGTGGTTTAGACCACAGCACCACCTGTGTCCTATATATTAGAGAAATGAGTACCTCACCCCATAGTCGTCTTTGACTGGACTTAACCGTCCAGGGGTCCTTTACCTTTATTTTTATAGAACAGCTAGTATGTAGGATATAGACTATTTCTACACTGAAACATGAGGTAATAAAGAATGGATGTATCCATAAGACTGAGACAGTGGTCTGACAAACATATATATCAGCTTAAGGTAGGTATACTTAATTAGGCAAATCCATGCCACTGGTAATTTTTATGAGTGGAAGGGACTGAAAAGGAACGAAATACTTTTAAGGTATGTGTTTATTGAATCATGTTGAGTGTTGAATCTGATATTCCACTTATGAAATGGTACTCCAGGACGCCCTGAAAGTTGTTGAGCTTTTTAGGAAACACAGTTTTTTGAATGACTTGCCTAAGATCCAGGACAAAGTGCTGCCTTTTGGAAATTCTCCCTGGATGTCAATGGTAGCCCTACCATTACCACTGATATATGCCATTTACTTGGAGTTTTTTCCCCAGGGTGTGTGTGTGTTAAATGGACTCTATACAATGCACCCCTTCCCCCAATTCAGTGATGCATAAGATTTGAATCAGGCCCTACCCCATAGAAAACAAGGAATTTTCCTCAGCTTGTCAAACCATTTCCCATTCATTTTCTATCTTGGATGGAAGACTAGCATTAAAGCCCTTATTGCTGTTTCTCTGTGAATGTCAGAAATTTATAGTTCTCCCTAATATAAAATGTTTACCTTGATTAACAAAAGTAAGGGTACAGAAAAATGCTTTATCTTTCTTTATAGTATCCTATTTTGGTTTTAGCAATCTAACTAATTAATATAATCCTATTAGTCTGAATGCCCACTGTGTAATATTTCAGTACTTCAGGCAAATTGATTTTCCTACAGATTATGCACACAGCATCATAACTTCCCATTAAACCAACTCCTTCGAATCAGCTCAAGCTCCCACATTTTTTAAAAAAACAAACCCAAGCCCCAAATATGACAAATATTGTAGTACTGGATTCAGATTTTTCTGCTATTAGGGCACAGTTCAGTCTAAACGTGATCACACTTACGGCTTCAAAATACTAGTTGCTGGGGATCGCAAGTGCAGAGGGTACCAGAGTTGGCTGGCTACCTCCAGAACAGGATGCTAGACTAAATGGGCCATAGGACTCCAAAGGAACTTAGAACACTGCCTGGACAGTGGCTCTCCAGAATTCCAGGCAATGGTCTCTCCCAGCCCTATCATGTGCTGAGGATGCTTAGGATGCAAGCAAAGTAGATGCTCTAACCCAGCCTTTCTCATCCTGTGGTTCCCCAGATGTTGTTGAACTACAACTTCTATCACCCCTAGCTAGCAAGGCCAGAGTTCAGGGATGATGGGAGTTGTAGTCCAACAACATATGGGGACCCACAGGTTGAGAACTGCTGCTCTAAACCCTGAGCTATGGCCCTTCACCTCAAAAAGTCCTTTTCTCTTCGATACCACATGGGACACCCGCTTCCTGTACAGTCATAGAATCATAGAATCATAGAGTTGGAAGAGACCACAAGGGCCATCGAGTCCAACCCCCTGCCAAGCAGGAAACACCATCAGAGCACTCCTGACATATGGTTGTCAAGCCTCTGCTTAAAGACCTCCAAAGAAGGAGACTCCACCACACTCCTTGGCAGCAAATTCCACTGTCGAACAGCTCTTACTGTCAGGAAGTTCTTCCTAATGTTTAGGTGGAATCTTCTTTCTTGTAGTTTGGATCCATTGCTCCGTGTCCGCTTCTCGGGAGCAGCAGAAAACAACCTTTCTCCCTCCTCTATGTGACATCCTTTTATATATTTGAACATGGCTATCATATCACCCCTTAACCTCCTCTTCTCCAGGCTAAACATGCCCAGCTCCCTTAGCCGTTCCTCATAAGGCATCGTTTCCAGGCCTTTGACCATTTTGGTTGCCCTCCTCTGGACACATTCCAGTTTGTCAGTGTCCTTCTTGAACTGTGGTGCCCAGAACTGGACACAGTACTCCAGGTGAGGTCTGACCAGAGCAGAATACAGTGGCACTATTACTTCCCTTGATCTAGATGCTATACTCCTACTGATGCAGCCCAGAATTGCATTGGCTTTTTTAGCTGCCGCGTCACACTATTGGTTCATGTCAAGTTTGTGGTCAACCAAGACTCCTAGATCCTTTTCACATGTAGTGGTCTCAAGCCAGGTGTCACCCATCTTGTATTTGTGCCTCTCATTTTTTTTGCCCAAGTGCAATACTTTACATTTTTCCCTGTTAAAATTCATCTTGTTTGTTTTGGCCCAGTTCTCTAATCTGTCAAGGTCGTTTTGAAGTGTGATCCTGTCCTCTGGGGTGTTAGCCACCCTCCCAGTTTGGTGTCATCTGCAAATTTGATCAGGATGCCCTTGAGTCCATCATCCAAGTCGTTGATAAAGATGTTGAATAAGACCGGGCCCAAGACAGAACCCTGTAGCACCCCACTAGTCACTCTTCTCCAGGATGAAGAGGAACCATTGATGAGCACCCTTTGGGTTTCGGTCAGTCAGCCAGTTACAAATCCACTGAGTGGTAGCATAGTCAAGACCGCATTTTACCAGCTTCTTTACAAGAATATCATGGGGCACCTTGTCAAATGCCTTGCTGAAATCAAGGTAGGCTACATCCACTGCGTTCCCTTCATCTACCAGGCTTGTAATTCTGTCAAAAAACGAGATCAGGTTAGTCTGACATGACTTATTTTTCAGAAATCCATGCTGACTATCTTCCAGCTCATCTTCCAGCTCTTCCCTGCATGATGTAAGCAACTGAACCTAAGTTATCTCACATCATACAATGACAAACAACTGGGTGGGAATCTGGGACACTCTCTGAAGTACAGCTTTTGCTATTGCCATGGCTGTGCCTAATATTCTTCAATTTTTATTTGTGGTCTGAACAGACTAATTTCAGTGGGGTAGAAATGCCCCCACCCACACAAAGCACTTTGTGAGTTTTCATTGCTATTGCGACCCCTGGCTACAACTACTGGAGTGCCATGTTTTTTCATCTGGTTGTTGTTTTGTCCTTCCCGAATTAGTCACACAAGAGATCCCATTCAATCAGAAATCATGTAATGAGATGATGTCACTATGCAGCATTGCCAGTCAGATCTGGCTACATTACGAGTGGCCACATGTAATTACTACATTGCATCTGCCTATATCACTAGTGTTAACCAAGAATAAGAGAAAGAGAAGGCTATGCAAATTAATTGTGCCAAAACATCAGGGAGAAAACATTGCTGAAAATGTTCAAGAAAAACCCATGTAATATTAGGTCGGCCTTAAATGTTATCCTTTGATTTTACTGAAGGAAGGACTGAGGTTGAAAGACAATGAATTTCCCATTTCCCAGTGAATTCAAAACTAAGCTTGGATTTAACCATAGTATTTTAGACCTACATTCATGTTTGCCACTCTACCCACTAAACAACACTGCCTCTTTATAAACACCAAGCTCACATTCCCAGCATGTTTGCAGTCCTGTCTCAGCGACGTCTACACTGCCTTGGTCATGTCCACAGAATGGAAGATGGCAGGTTCCCAAAGAATGTGCTCTGCGGGGAGCTGGCTTCAGGCACCAGGCCTGTTGGCTGACAAACTCTGTGTTACAAAGATGTCTGCAAACATGACATGAAGGCTGGAAACATCAACTCTGCCATGTGGAAATCCCTTGCACACAACCGCAGTGAAGACAGGCAGGCAACTCGTGTATCCACAGCAGTGACCATAGAGGAAACAGCCGCTGGAAGGAGTGCAGAGAGAAGAAATGCAGCAGCAAAACTAGACATGTTCATCTGCCTCAGCTGCAACAGAACATGTGTCTCCCACATCAGTCTCCACAGCCTCAGCTGGCACTGTAACCTTCCAGCAGTTTGTCTTCATCCCCAAAGACACACTACTCAATTGTCTCCCAAGACGGATGCCAGCAGCAGCATACACACAGCATAGCAACAGAACTTGCTCTAAAGTCTTACAGGGATCTATCTCACTGAAATAATTCCCTCTTGGATAAGTCTAATATAACTAACTTGCTTGGAGTTATAGGGCTTTGTGTTATTTGGCCATGGTTAAATCACACATTTCACTCACTGGGCTGTTAATATCCTCTGGGTACAAACTGCATTTACTAGAAGGCTTTCTATTGTGAATTTCATCCATTGCTTGCCTTCTTCTGCTCCAGTTTTAAAATATACTATTGGGAACAATTGTCAATTTGAAGAGGGAGATGGAATAGTTGTTGGAAAGCTTTCTGTATACAGTATGCTGATCGTATTTCTGTATCAGTACAGAATCCCTCTAACTTTATCTCTGCATTGTGTCCTATTGTGAAAGAATTGTCTTTGATACCTTGATGCCACCTGAACATGTTTAAATCAGAGGTATTTGAAGTGGAATAATGGTTCTGTCACATAACTGGAGATTCGAATTGGTGCAGAATTTAGTCAATTTTTTTGGATTAAAATTGACTATCTATTAGTACAGATTAACACATATTTAGATAACTGGGGTAACTTGAAATTGTGGCAGAGTAAAACAATCTTGTCCTGTCCTCTTCTGGTTTAGGATCGAAGGGAAGGCTGGGCTGACACCAGGAGGCTGACTGATAGGCTCCACTTCATCCCAAAGAGCAGGATCATAGCAAGGAAAGTCTGTTAGTCCAAGAAAGAATGGATTTTTGGACCAAAGCTCACAATTTGAAAAAGAACTCTTGCAAGACAACGATGATAATTTTTTTGTCTAAAATGTATAATCTGTTATTAGAATGGGAAACTAAAGATAAGCTTGTTCAATGGCACACTGGGCAATAGATACAGGACACAATATTGATCTTAACCTCTGGGAGAAACTCTGGAAAAGTGACCTGAAATTTACAGCATGCTATTCATTGAAAGAGAATTATTTGAAAATGATTAATAGATGATAATTAACTCTGAGTAGGTTGGCTAAGATTTTTAAGACAGAATCAGATAAGTGTTGGAAGTGTAAAGAAGTAGAAGGAACATTCTTCCACATGTGGTGGACATGTAAAAAGGTAAAAGAGTATTGGTAAATGATTTATAATGAATTGAAGGAAAATGTTCAAAATTTCCTTCCACAAAAAACCAGAGTCTGTTTTGCTGGGGATAACCCAGACTGAAATTACCAGGTGCCAGAAAATTTATGTATGCAACTACTGCAGCCTGTTTTTGTTAGCCCCAAAATGGAAAGTGAGCGAGGATTGGCAACTTAAGTTGACAGAATATGCACAACTTGCAGACTTAACATATAGAATAAGAGAGCAAGAAGAACATATGTTTAAAGAAGATTGGAAAACATTTATTGAGTATATGGAAAATAACTGTGTACAGCTGAAAACACTGGTAGCATTGAGATAAATTCAACAGAGTAAATAATTTTTGATGGATGTAAAAGTGGAAAATTGATTGGAATGGTTATAGTAAAATATGCAGGTATGTATGATATGTAAAATGAACCATAGAAACAGAAGAAGGGAAGTAGGGAAGTCATTGGATATTTTAAAGTTTGTAAAATGTTTATTTGAAATTGTAAAACAGGATTTAATAAAAAATATAAAAAAAGAAAGTCTGTTAGTCCCATCAAATCTGGTAGGCATTACCAGATCACCCCAACCAGGGCAGCAGGGCAAAAGGGCACCTTATCAACACCCTGGGGAGAAGACAGAAGACAGTACTTGCTAGGACTCAACACAGAAAAACCTGTTGCCTCTGCAGCGTCCTGTACCTGAAGCCTTGTGAGCACTTGGAAGACTGTCTGTTTGAGCCTCCTATTAGTCCTTTCATTCCCACTGTCTGAAGAGTCGCCTGTTACTGTAAAGGATCGTTGCCATATGCTCTAGCCACTGGCTCATACAGTGTGAAGGTGATGAGGAAGGAATGGAGGGGTGTCCCTTGGGGTGGAGAAGTCCAATAAGGCCGAACTCTCAGGTTCAGATGGTCTAAAAGGGAGGGGATGTCTCTGCAGGTGATTCCTCCCCCCACCCATCAGTCAGATGAAGGCTCATGGCTGGTGAACACTCTTCTTTCCATTCAAAATGTCAATTTTACAAATCGGGCCAGAACTTCTATTTCCTATAATTGATATTTCTTTAAGGGTTCACTTAAGAATATGATAGAATCTGACAAATACGTTTGTGACAAAAGGGAAATAATACTGTGTATAGCATTCCGTCTATGTGGTACAGTAGGAAAGGCCCTTTACTGTATGGTTTCTAACTAACCACTGAAATAAATAGACATGAGTAGCTTAGATGTTGTTGTTTTTTTAGGCAAGTCTAGCCAAACATGTAATTTTATTATACACATATGTTTTAAAAATCTGTTGACTTGATTTATATTTTGATAATGTTTCTACATCTATTGTTTTTAAAGTCTGTTTGTATCGCTGTTTTAATGAATATTTTATATCAGTTTATATAAGCTGCTTAGATATTTTTTGATGAAGCAGTCTATAAATCTTGCTAAATAGATAAAGTTTATCTATTACCGCATCTCAAAAAGGTTATTGTAGAGCTGGAAAAATTGTTGAAAAGGACAACCAAAATGTTCGGGGGGTGGAGCAACTTCCCTGTGAGGAAAAAGGTTACAAGGTTTGGGGCTTTTCATTTGGCGCTTGGAATGATAACTGCTGTAGCTTTCTGAGAAAGATGAATCAAACTGTAAGAATCTGATATCTACACATATTTTGAAAACTGCTAATAGATATAGGAAGGATGTATAATCAGATATCTAGTTTTACGTTTCAGTTATTCAAGATGCAGAATTTAATCTAAATACGATGCGAGATGTTTTTGCTATTTGGTAAGCAAATGGGATAGGTTGCTGTATTGTGAATATGTGATTATTTAATTTCATCAAATTTGGGGGAAATGTTTAACAGCATTGTCTATTAATATTTGCCGGTTCAATGTCTCAATTTGCCTATTTTATGGTTTTTTATATTTGGTTATGTTTTTCAAATAAGAAACAGAAAGTGAATGCAGTGGCAGTGAATGCAGTGACAAAAGAATGTCGGCAAAATATAAATATAATTATTTTGGATTCTACTCTAAGGGAAAAGTTCAGGTTTGCCTAGAACAAAGACAACTGTGGACTGGAAGTTTAATATGTTCAAATGTATCTGAAACACAAACACACCAAATAAAGATAAAATCATTTATTATGTCATTAAATTTGAGGAAGGTATGTATCTTATACCACTAAGTTAAAAGATTGATAAAAGAGTTCAATTTAAGAACAGAAAGTGTCATATGCTCAACTCTAATTTTATGCATATGTAGTGGGAATACTCCTGGGTTAATAGGTTTTGGGTAAAGGTTATGCATGCCATTATATTAATAGCAGAAAATAAGTTGAGGTCAGATGCTTGATAATTTTGTTCAACTGCCAGAAGGATGCTGGCATGGGGCTCTTATGGTAAATCTCCTTGTTTCTGTAAAGATTATTATTGCCACATGCTGGAAATCTAACAACTTAATGCAAATCTAAGAATGGTTGACAAAAGTGTGCACAGTCATGAAAACAAACATACAACTGGATTGATGATTCTGGTCTGAAACTGGAAACAGGGGTGGATTGCTTCAGAGATTAGTTTCTTTTATGCTGCATTTGAATAATTACTGTAATTGTCCTCTGTTCAAGGAACAATCCCTACCCTGTAACATACTTCTAGTATTTCTAGCACAATGATGTATATTATATATATTTTTAAGAAACAAAGCATGGGTGCATTTTTAAAAGCTCCAGCTTTGTAGTTGACCCATTCCCCCATAATTCTTAACTATGGACCTTCAATATGGATGGAGCTCACTGCTTGTCTGTGCTCATTTAGTGCTCACAGTTTTTGTCACACTGGCTCAGTATGTGTTGAGAAATGGCCTGCTTTAGCTTGGGTCACAGTGGGTTCATTAACAGTGAACTCGGCCCTACTGTTGAGCCAAAATTGTCAAGCTGCAGCTCAAAGAAATCAAGCAAATACAACAACACGATTAAAAGCTGAATTCAACATCATGCTATGGTGAAGGGCCTGTCAGCACAAGCACTGCAGCTTGCCAGATGGAACAATGATCCTTATCCTGCATGCTTTTCTGGGGCTTCTCCTGCCCCCCCCTTGCAACTGTGGGGGTGCCAGGAGGCTGAGGGTAGGAAAGGAGGAAAGCTCCAGATCATCCCCTGGAGACTCTTCTACCTAAATGCTCAACCTTCTACAGGAGCACAAAGATTCCTGTTTCCCAGAGTCTCAACTTTTAGACCATGGGAAAGGAGCAGTACCAAGTTCTCAACGTGTGAGGTCAAAGGGGGAAATGGGGATTGGCCAGATCACTCCAAGAAGTAAAAGTGGGAAGCAATGGTACAAGGAGCAGCAGACCAAGGAAACAATGGCTGCGAACAGTGCTGGGGAAAGTATATACAAAAATGAGGACTTGAGGGGAAACTGTTTCAGCCCCCTGCCCCGTGCAATGCTCATTGAGAGAAGGTTTGTCAGTGATCGGTCAGTACAGCCCCAGTTACATTTCATTGAACTGCTCCTGTCTTTCCTGAGGTGGTTTGTCCTTAGTTGATGTGCTGACACCATGTGGTCTTTGTGCAGATCAAAAGAAGAAGAGCCCTGCTGGATGAGAAAAAGGCTTAATCTAATCCAGAATCCTGTCCCCCCTAGTAGCCTGTTCAATAGCTCCATGAAGGCCACAACCACCTCAGTAAATAGCATTAAAATGTTCTGCTTTGAAACATTAAGAATTCTGTTATACTTGATTATTTTATTTGTAAACAAAACTTATTCACTGAACTCAACATTTTCTTCCTTTGATAAGGAATATTGCCCATATACTATTTGGAATCCAACATTGCACGACACTGTTCATCTTAGGAAATGCTGCAGACATAGTACCAGAATGACAAGGAAAAGTAATATTATTAATAATAACATACTACTCAGCCTTTAGCAGCGACCAACTGATCCCACACTACTGAAATTTTGCTTCTTTACCTTGGCCTGACCCTGAAGGGAGGTTCAAGAGCCATAAACCAGCACTACCTCAATGCCTCCCTATTGGCAGGTGGCATAAGGACCCTGCTGCCACAGCTCCAGGCTGCAGCCTTTTTTTTTGCTCCACCATAGCAAGGGGATGGAGGAGAAGCCACCCTGATTTACCCTGACTGCAGTGGGTTTAGGGAGTGTTGTTGGTGGAAAAAATATTTTGAACATATTATTTATATCTGTTTCTACCAACTGAAAGGTTCAAGGCTGAAGTAGGAAGACTCCAGAGCCATTAGCTCAAAAAAAGTGGGCCTGAGTTTCTTCACATAAATGCAGATAAACCAGAGAACAAAACCCTCAAAGAGAAACGAAATGATCCATCTTTAACACAAAACACATATTTTTCTTTTATTTCCACCCCAGCCTTTGCTTCTTTTCTACAAAAATGCATCTTATGTGTTCTGGAAAGAAAACATACGAAGAAGGCAATGAAAATGTTGCCTGCCAAATTGATTTCCAAGAGCAGGGTTGCGGACCAGGGTGGAAAACAGTCTATAGCACTTGTTGAAATCTAATGCAATATGAGAAAACCTGGAATGAAAAATGGGCAGGGTTTTGGATGCATTCAAATAAAAGGCTAAACTTCTGACCCAGGGCCCTGGCCAGACCCCAGCCTGGGGGAAATGATTTTCTCTTCTGCTCAGAAAACTGCTCCAAGATAGCTGCCCCAGAAAATTTTAAACAGCCATGGTGATGATGTGATGTGATGATGTTGTCGTAGAAAGGAGAGAGATGGAAAAGGGTGGGCATTTTGAGTGAGTACACTGCCGCTGATTGGCCAGCAGCATCCCACATGGGTTGACAGTTGGTTACTCAGCAGAAAACAGCCTAAATCGTGTTGACCTTGGAGTGCCACTATGAGAGGAAAGTCAGCAGAGGTTGTGGCACCCTCCGCCTCTTCAGTTGCTGCTCAGAGAAACCACCACCTACCTATGGTCATAGTTACCCTCGAGTTGGTTTTCCTGCATGGCATGGTTGGAAAATTCTGCTTTCTTGCCTAAGTTCTTTGCTAGAATACATGGTTATGTTAATTTCCCAAGGTCAGGGAGGGTAACTCTCTTTCCTGATCCTGCCAATAAGGGGCAGTACATGTCTGCAGTGAGCCTTGAGTTTTGGAGAATGCCATACCACTGCAACCTTCCCTGGCAATGGTCCAGAAGAGGGAAGATAAAAAGTGATTCGGTGAAGTGTTCAGGGTTGACACTACCTCAAGGCAGGGTTTGGCAACTGATTTTCAACATCATTGAAGGGCAGCAAACTTTTTGTTGTTTAATTTCTTAATGTATTTTTACTCCTGGGTGATGGTGCAGAAATGTTTGTGCTTCCAATGCAAAAATAACTTGGCTAACCTTGAGTGAACTGCACCTTTGCTTGGCGGGGGGTGGGGGAACTTCTTGTTCTCCCCCAGGGAGCAAAAGATCTTCAGCTGGTCCTGGAAGTGTTACTTGTGACTTTGCTCTGTGGCAACTGGGGCGTTCCCTGCACAATTG
Organism: Podarcis raffonei; assembly: GCF_027172205.1. Classification (NCBI taxonomy): domain Eukaryota; kingdom Metazoa; phylum Chordata; class Lepidosauria; order Squamata; family Lacertidae; genus Podarcis; species Podarcis raffonei. The sequence goes on from NC_070602.1 coordinate 136,337,193, forward strand.
CTTGGGGTGTTGGCAGTTGACGATGGCTGGATTGATGAAGGAACTGTGGAGTCTGCGGGTGGTTTGCCGAAATTTCTGCATTAATGCTCTGTAGCTTGTGCTGATGCACAAATCTGGAAGGTTAAAGGTGGACTACTCATAGCACAAAATAAAAACAGTTCTGTGTTGATTGGGGGGGGGAGACTTTTCCAGACTTATCAGTGGATGCCAACAAGGCAGAATCTTTGGGCAGTGAAAAACAAAGTCATATTTACATAATCTTTTAAGGTGATTTGGTTTAGCTGAGTAAAATGGGACTTACTCCTGGGTAACTGGGTATAAGATTGCAGCTTAAAGGGGCTCAAATCCAATTTAAATGGCTTATAGAGTGGGGGGAAAGGGAGAACTCACAATATTTTGCTAATCATATTGTATTCGGCTAGGAATAACATTTTTATGGCATGCATTAAAGGTTTGAATCGCTTCATTAATCATGCTCATTTCTCCTTCACTGATCTAGATATGATTCATACCTTATTTTGCAAAGACTAATGCAAAAGGCTGGGGGCTTTCACTTCTTTACTCGAATGTTTTTGGCTGATGGTTATGAAAATTGTTTCTACCTTGCTTAACCATTTTGTCTCAGAATATGCAGGTTATAATTACAGGCACCACCCCTAGTCTACCTCCAGCTCCATTTTTAATTTCTCTACTATAAATTGGAAATAAGGAGCATGATTTATTATTCAGCTCTATAAAAGAAAGGAAGGCTACAGGTCTTGGTTTAAAGAAAAGATGAGAGGGAGAGGGAGAGGGAGAGAGAGAGAGAGAGAGAGAGAGAGAGAGAGAGAATAGCCTTTTTCTAATCTATCTATAATTTACTTCTGTAAGTAGTCAATTTTTAAAATTGTAGGTATTAATCAAAGACACTCAGAAAATCTGAGAGACACACTCAAAACTAACCAAATAATTTGGGTGCATAGTTTAATAACACACCTCAGGTTTCAGTCCAGATTCTTGTGAACATAAATAAAATAAAATAAAATAAAATAAAATAAAATAAAATAAAATAAAATAAAATAAAATAAAATAAAATAAAATAAAATAAAATAAAATAAAATAAAATAAAATAAAATAAATAAGCAATGCCACTGTAAGTACTGGGAGAACATAAGACAGTTCTGGCAAACTACATTATAAATTCTAGCCTTGGGTGTGTGATTTAAACACATTTGCTGCCAAGGAAACGCCACATACATGTATACGCTTGCTGCTACCAAGAATGGAAGCATGAGAGAGCTGCTGCTAATGAAAAACAATCAGCTGAGAAGCAGCAAATTTCAAATTTATGTCTGTGTCATGGATGCCTGGAAAGGGAAGATGCTATATCCATAAATATTAGTTTGTGATTAAGAGCAGGTGAGCCCGGGGCGGGGAGTATTCTCCATTTACTTTTCCAAGTAGCATATTAACCTAGCCTATTGTGCAGCCTTTGAAAAAGGAAAATTATCCACACACTGGCATTAAAAGTCACATTAGGGTTTGCTTGGGAAAATAGTTCACCTTTTGCAAATTGCACACACAAAGTTCTGAACACCTGCAAGTGGTATTGCCCTCTTGATTCAGCTCTGTGTTGCTCAGGCAAGACCATCACCAAGATGCAAGGAATTATACAACTGGTTCAGTGTAGCCAAGTGAGATCTGGATTTTTACTTCTCAGGCAGCACGTTCCATGCAACATGTAAAACTCAATTAAAATGGAAGGTGCTTTCAAAAACCATGTGCATAGGCCTCTGAAACCAGAGAGGCTCTGAACCAGGTGAGCCTCTGAAAAGTTGTCACAATGTAAACCCCTCAGCCAAGCCTGGAGGCTACAGCCTTGTATTCCGCTTGTCTTATGTGAGTGTTACTGGCCCACTATGGTCCAGCCTTGCCACAGACTCTTCCCCACCCCCTGGTGGGAACAAGCTGCCTGGCTTTGGAAGGGGCTATCCATCTACCATAATCTCAATGGTTAAGCTGAAGCAGCATCACGGAGAGCAGCTTGCAGGGAGAGACCTAGAAGCCGTTAGGGACCTCTCCTCTCCACAGGAAAGAGGGCCTACAAGTGCTGTGGAAGCGATTGCTCACTGAGGGAGGACCTAATCCAGGCGCCCACAATTTTAGAGGGCAAATCTCTCAACATCAGATTTATACACTGGAAATGACTATCATTCTAGTGCACACTAGGAATACAGTGGTACCTCAGGTTAAGAACTTAATTCGTTCTGGAGGTCCGTTCTTAACCTGAAACTGTTCTTAACCTGAAGCACCACTTTAGCTAATGGGGCCTCCTGGTGCTACCGCGCTGCCGAAGCACAATTTCTGTTCTTATCCTGAAGCAAAGTTCTTAACCTGAAGCACTATTTCTGGGTTAGCAGAGTCTGTAACCAGAAGTGTATGTAACCTGAAGTGTATGTAACCTGAGGTACCACTGTACTTGGAATAGAAGGGTCAAAGGCAGGAAATTTCCCAGTTCTATGTAAAGAGTAAACATTCATAAACTACTGTCATGATGGGGTTGTGAAGTCTACCTAGCATCCAGTCCCCTTTAAGGGCAAGGGTAGGGTTTATGTTGCTTTAGCTATAGAGGTCAGATTCCTGGAGGAAGCTCATTTAGGGAATAAGATTACTTGGGTTCAGCCATGGCAGGGCTTTTATTTTCTCATTTCCCCCCGGGTAAATATACCATAGAAGAATTGTGGAAATTTTACAGCCTGATCCTTATGAGAATGTTTCCCTGGGTTTAATGTGGGTTAAACCACAGAGCCTAGGACTTGCCAATCAGAAAGTCGGCGGTTCGAATCCCCGCGACAGGGTGAGCTCCCGTTGCTCGGTCCCTGCTCCTGCCAACCTAGCAGTTCAAAAGCACGTCAAAGTGCAAGTAGATAAATAGGTACCGCTTTATAGCGGGAAGGTAAACGGCGTTTCCGTGTGCTGCGCTGGTTCACCAGAAGCAGCTTAGTCATGCTGGCCACATGACCCGGAAGCTGTCTGTGGACAAACACCGGCTCCCTCGGCCAATAAAGCGAGATGAGCGCCGCAGCCCCAGAGTTGTCCACAACTGAACCTAATGGTCAGAGGTCCCTTTACCTTTACCTTTAAGGCTTTAGGATTGCTGTGTTTACTTGATAATATGTCTCATTTGATTATTGGAGCTTTTATTTATTTATTCAGGAGTAAGATTGTTCTCCTAATCTAATTTACCTGAGTGGAAGCCCCACTGTATTCAGTAGGGCTTGCTTCTGAGTAGGGTTGCACTGTAATGCTTGCATGCAGACTGATTAGCTGATAACCTGCTCACTCAGGCCACTAACTCACTTGTTCGCTGCCTGCCCTTTCATTTAACTGGGGCATACATCAAATTAAATGGGCTTAGGACAGCAGCAAAACAATTGCTGCCTATATTAGGTTCTGAGGGAGCTAAAAAAAATTCAGATTTATTTTTTATACATTTGATTTCAAGCAAGCTGACACAAGGAGAAAGCAAATAGGCAGTTGTGAAAGAAAGACATCCATAAAAAGTGCCAGAAAAGGGGGGAGGGACTGTAGGAAGGGGAATGAGACTCCACTCCCAAGACCCATTTATTTTAATGAGGCTTACTCTCAAGTAAGCATGCATGGGACTGCAACTTTAGTATTTCATTGAAGATTTGGAATGAAAATTGATTTTAGTAGTTGCTTTCTAAAAAAAGGCAAGATTTTACAAATTAAGGGAAACCCCCCCCCCTTTTTAAGAACTGTTAGCTACTTCAGGGTGGGATAATCAGATGAGTTTCTTCTATTTTTTAAACCTTTTTTGCCTGCACAGTTTCAAACCATGCAGGCAAATGCATAGCCCTCAAAGACCCTTTCAGCCTGCTCTTGACATTAAGCTGATTGTTGGGTCTTGTGGAGCCCTTGTAGAGTGCTTTGCAAAACCCAGCAGTAATTATTACTGGGTTCTGCAGCAACCTTTGCACAGGGCTTTGCAGGCACCACCCATCAGTTGATCACCAGTGCCTGCAAAAACTTTTAGGATGAACAAGGTCTTTATCTGCCCCTCGCCTGACATCATACATGACATAAGGTGTAGGACAGGGGAGCACTGCTTGGCTGAAATGGGTGGATGAGCCAGAGGTTCTCCTCCCCTCGTCTATTGGAAAGCTTCCGGTGAACCAACCCAAAAAATAAATTCCCACAAGGGCTGCGGTTTTTATGTATCCTTGAACCCAATTTAGATATATTTTCTCTTCCACTACTAGGATCAGCAACTGCAGTTCTCCTTCACTGCAGATAAAGAGAGCTTATGTGATAACAATGGTATCAGTTTTATATGTGATGTTTTACAAATTTTGAAGTGTTAAAGTTTTAAAACACAAATGACAACCTCGAGAGGTTTCTGTTGTGCCCTGTCTCAGGAAAAATAACTTCTAACCTCTTGAAGCAGGGTCAGGCGTCATATGCCACTTCTAATCCATATAACTGTTATAAATGTATACTCTGCACCAGCCAAGCCAGGAACATGTGATATCATTTTCTTCTACAACAACAAATTGTCACATCGTTTGACTATTCAGAACTCTTTCCCAAAAAGCTACTGTAAATCAATATTCTCAAGATGGCAATATGTCACTTTCACTCCTGCCATAGTTCTTTGAATTAGAGGCGTTTCCTTCTTCTTAAGACGTATAAGGAGATATTAAGTACCTGGCAGCTATACCTGACAGCTCATTTCTGCCATATAAGGTAGTATAACTATACCCAGTAGTTGAAAACTGGTCATGATAAATGACAAAAGGACATCATGGCCACTCAGGTTGGAAGTCACAGTTGATGTGTAGCCATACCCCAGAGCAGTAGCCTAGTGTATTATTGTGTGCCTCCCTCAGTCTCCATTTAGAGTTTAGTAAGGTAAAATGCAGGACACGATGTCATCCTGTTACGTGTTTCCCTGTCCTGGTTCCATTTCATTGCCTGTCAATTGCAAGAGATGGTAATGCAATGACATTATTTCATGTATTTTGCAATACTGAAGGTGACAGGGGAGAGAAAAGGAGAGGATGTTTACATAGGCACCAAAAGGAGTAGTCAACAAGGCAAGTGTAATTCTGGCCAGAATTTATGAACGATAAATTGCTCGGCTTGGTTCTACAACAGTTGCATTATTTGTCTTTTTGTTGTGAAAAGCGGTACTGGCTATGCTTTCTGCTCATCTGAAATATGACACAAAGACTAGCTTGGTGTACTGTTCTAAAGCTTTTACTTTAAAAGAAATGGAAACATTTATAATAATCCCTATTTTGCTGCTTTCTTGTTTCCTGTGCTCTAGCTCAGCCTTTGATTCATTTTATTTACTGAGCTACCAAAATTCATTTTTTCCCATTGGTCATTTATGCATGCACACCACTCCACTAAAAGCTTCACACATTGAATTTTTATTCATTTATTGTTATGCTGAGTTTAAATTGCTGCTTATATAAAACGTAATCACAAATAATAGAATCATAGAGTTTATAAAAATATTTTTGTCTACAAAAACATACTTAAGTGCTTTGTCATTATATTTGAAAGATTGGGGTGGGGCAAAAGCTTATTGACTTCTTTCAGGAATCAATGCTTTGGAAGAAAGATGTCTCCTGTCCTTCATCTCTGCCCCTGCGCTCCAGTCTGCGCTCATGACCAAAGGAGATTTGACAATAGCAACCATCACATATGTTGTTCCTGTGACTTTCCTGTGCACATATAAAGCAGGAAGGTGCTGTCATGCTCCTATCCTGCTCGTGGGCTTCCTAAAGGCAGCTGGTTGGCCACTGTTAGAAGAAGACGCTGGCTAGATGGGCCACTTCTTATATTTTCAACTGACCAATAGTGTGGGGGAGAGAGGGGGAAGTGGTAGCTTCCAAGCTGCTTAGATTGAGGAAACACAGAGATCTGAAAGTTTTGCAGCAGACAATGTTATAGGGTTAGTTCTTTGGTACAACTCGACTCCTCGACCAAGAGAATTCTAGGCTGCAGATGTCCCACCATGTCTCTGGTGGTGCTGTGAGCTGGGAATCAGTGCCTTAGACAGTTCATGGGTTGAGCTCTATGGTGCTTCACAGTTTTGCCTTTGTGAGTGCTGTAAATTGCCATAACCTGGACAATTATATTATGCTGTAATTTGGCATCAGGTTCAGCCAACATCGTCTATCAATTTTTCAATGGCATGTAACTGCTGTGATAATTTCATTCTTTGGCTAACCTCTCAGCCTAAGGTGAAACTTGTTCTCTCCATTAGTAGTAACAGTTATGAAATCATTTCAGGTGTTACAACAATCGATCAAGAGGAAAGAAACCCAAGTTATGTCTGTGATAACATTGGTTTGATGCCTTTCATTTCTCTTCAGGAATACTGACAGCTTTTGAGGAAGCTGATAGTTAAATAGAGCCATCTGTGCAGCAAGGGAAAACAACTTTAAGCTCACACATCTACCGGCAGTAGGTGCCTTCATCTCCTGAATATGGAGGCCTAAGATCTCATTAGAGCTGCTTCAATCATTATAAATACTTCTCCGAACATTCTTTCAAATTTTGCATGAAATATTCATGGCCTTTAGCATTTTGGTATAAGGAAGGTAAAAGGACTGCATAGCCAATTGAATTGCTCCTAACATTTTCAAGAAAAGAGGTTTTCAAAATCACACGCATGAAGATTTCTCACCCTGCTATATAAAGGAATTGGTATAAATATACTTGTGCACCCAATGTGCACTTTTCACCAAAAGAAACACAGCTACATGAGTTATTCTAGTCATCATTAGTGATCCAAGGCCATTTGTTTTATTGGTACGGTTTAGTGAGAGCTGCCAGCTTTAGCTGGTTGATAAGTACAGTAAAGGTTTTGTCAATTAGTTGGTGGGGCTGTAAATTAAGGGCACACCAGTTTCATTTTGGATCTTACATTCATAAAGAACGAAAGTTCCCTGAAGAAAGTTCTTTAGCCCAATTTCTATGGATGAGCAGTATGAACATTTCTGAATTAAACAGAACTCTTTGTAAGTCAAAAGGTGAACCTCATCCCTGGATTGTAGGGATGAACAGCAACAGGAGGCTGAGCTAGCTTCCTTCCTTAAACTTTGTTGTTGTTGTTTAGTCGTTTAGTTGTGTCTGACTCTTCGTGACCCCATGGACAGAGCACGCCAGGCACTCCTGTCTTCCACTGCCTCCCGCAGTTTGGTCAAACTCATGCTGGTAACTTCGAGAACACTGTCCCACCATCTCGTCCTCTGTTGTCCCCTTCTCCTTGTGCCCTCCATCTTTCCTAACATCAGGGTCTTTTCCAGGGAGTCTTCTCTTCTCATGAGGTGGCCAAAGTATTGGAGCCTCAGCTTCAGGAACTGTCCTTCCAGTGAGCACTCAGGGCTGTTTCCTTAAGAATGGATAGGTTTGATCTTCTTGCAGTCCATGGGACTCTCGAGAGTCCCATGGACTGCAAGAAGATCAAACCTATCCATGGATCACTGCCTTGTCGTGGCAAAGGGGCTCGAATAACTCAGAGAAGCTATGAGCTATGCCGTGCAGGGCCACCCAAGATGGACAGGTCAAAGCGGAGAGTTGACTAAACATGATCCACCTGGAGCAGGAACCAGCAAGCCACTCCAGTATCGTTGCCAAGAAAACTCCATGGACAAAGACAACAGGCATATATTCATGGATCACTGCCTTGTCCTTAAACTAGCATGAAGCTATTGAGACAACTCCAAGGCCACTGAAGCAAAACTATGTGCTGACTCCTACCATCTGTTTTCTGGAACAGTACAAAAGTTTTGTCTAGTTTTGTGTGTGAAAAGGAAGGGGAAGGAAGGATAAGGAAACTCACAGAAAGAAACTTAAAATGAAACTACAAAATCAGTTAAATTTTACCTATTTGAGGCAAGTGCTGGGTTTCAAAGCATGCCCAGAGTTCTCTACAGAAGAGAGGTTCTGAGAGAGAACATCTCTGAACATCCCAGAAAGACAAAGGACAAGGATGCAGCCCTTTACGGAGACAGACTTGTTTTTTCCTGTAGCATCGCGACAGCTATTTATGCCCTTTGTTGTATTATCGTTATTCATATTTATGACATACTTTCTCCCATCCACACACATTTCTACCTAGTCTAATTTACATTTCTAATTTAGCCTCTTTTCCACAACTCTCCACCCCAAATAGCACTTCTTTGTATTTAGCATTTTGTCCACCCTCATGTTCAGAAAAAATGATTTTTCCCCCAGAAATCTGCTCCAGCATAAAAGGTTGGCTAAAGCAGCCACAAAGCTCTGTGTCCTATACATTTCAAATAGGATTTCTCCACTTCCAGCTCAAAACTGCATCTCTGTTCCACTGTGATCCAAGCACTCCACAGCAGGACCTGGGGCCTTGCAGAGAGGTTAGAAAACTTTAAAGAGATTAACGGTACAACAAATTCAGTATCTCAAAAGCTACTTATAAAGGGAAGGGGGAAAGAATCCCCTCATATTTTTTATTTGAATACCCAAGTGAGATCAGGTAAAGTGGAAATGTCAAGTGGGGGTCCTCAGTTGTGGAGATCTTTGGAAAGCAAAAATAGGAGTGTTTGCCTGCTTACAGTTTGGAAACTGCATTTTTCAAGGAGCAGCTCTTATGTATGAAAAGAAGAAAAAAGAATGCAACCCCCCCCCCAAGATATTTTCCATGTCTCTGTTGGTGGCAGTGGGAGTGGGGGGGCACCTTGTCCAGGGCTCCTCACACCCATCAGCACCACTGGGAATTAAGGTTCTTCTGGGACGTTTTCACTGCATTTGAGGTAAAATTAAAACCTGAAGAACATTCAGCTCAGCACTTGTCATTTCTGACCTTGTCCGATTTCACTGTAAGATTTCATAAAATTCTCCCTCCTCCCCATATCTACCCTCTGGCGGATTTGCAAATTTCAGTACTTGTCATATGTATTTAAGCTCTCACTAGAAAATAAGTGATTCCAAATGTTTCCACTGTAGCTTTAATCAAGCCCAAGAGTTCATCGACTTACATTTTATAAAAAATGCATTTGGATATGAATTAAATATATGTATTGTTACACAGAATCTTGGTCATCCATTGTTGTACTTTTTGCATATACTCCGTGAGTTTAAACATTTATGTGATCTCTTCCCCTTCAAAGTACCATAGTAGCTAATTACTTATTCCCTTTTTCTTTCCACCTGCATTGTAGATGCTGAAGATCATCGAAGGACACTATCCTAGGGGAACTCTGCCTAAACATTCTGAAATAAAGGTTGCTTTATTATACTACCAGTAGGGAACTGTCCATATGCTTATGCTAAGCTTGAAAGATCTTCGATCACCCCTTCGTTTGTAGTTATAGTGCTGGAATGCAGCTGATACACATTCAGTAGCTGTTAGTTGCTTAGGACCTTGAAAAGCATCAGCCAAGGTTATTTTGTAGTATAATGCAATAAAATAAAACAGACTTCATCATGTATGCAAAAGTAGTCTGTAAATCTCCTGCTCGTTTTAAGATGCATGGTTTTGTGAAGTGCTTGGAACGGAAATTTCACTGCTACACATAACACACACACTTTGCAAGCTGCAATAAACAGGTAAACAAATAAATAACCAGCAATTAGTTGTTCTCTGACGATGTTAGGGAAATTATGCAGATTAAGAGGGATGGTATGTAAACATATATCTGGCAGAGCTGGAGCCAGAGCAACTGTGCTCTAGTAAGGGTGAGTCAACAATTAAGCTCCAGGAATGAAAGCAGAATATTAAGATCCCTGGTGTCTGATCTACAGAGTACTGATCTCCAGCTTTGCCCATTCACTTTTGTGCAGGAGTTAGGAGTTCTCAGAAAGTTTGCAACTAAAAGCTTCAAGTCAGATCTGGGGGGGGGGGGGCTAATAGTCCATGAAACCACCTACCCCAAACTCTAAACTAAGGATGACTCCAAGGTTGTATTTTTTCACAACATCTGCTTTTTATATTTAGATGATGCAATGCAGTTCCCACCACTGTACTGCTTAGCACTCTGTTTACAGGATGGAGTGTTTTTGGTGCAAATGGATAAACTTTGTTAAGTTAGCATGAAGTTACACACTTTCTTGCAGCTGGTCTGGAAAGTGGACTCCTGTTCCCAGCCATTGTTGCAGCTCCTCCTCTCATGCATGTTTACTCAGAAGTAAATCCCAGTATGTTTGCTAGGCCTTATTTGCAAAGTCTGAATTGGACTGCAGTCTAAAATACACAGAAGAACCAAGGCAATCCACTGAGTGTCAATTGGATTTTAAATTTTAAATCCACATTTTCAACCATCCACTTTTACAGTGTGGGACATGATGCCTGGTTCTCACATTTGCAAGTGTCTTACCAATGACATGGATAAGGGAAGTTACAGAAGAGTTAGATACAACCCTCCCCTCCTGAAATGGCCAAAATAATCCATAGAAAGTAGCTCTTAATGATTTGAGAAAAGCTTTATACCACTTTATTGAGTTACATGAGTTCTACCACATTGAGTAATTTAAAGCCTAACACTGATGCAGTTTGTCAAGAAATTGCATAAGCATATTGTGGCTTTTAAGTTAAAATTTAGAAATTGTGGCTAAAAAATTCTATGTTAATAGCACCAGAGACTAATTACACAATATAATAGAATGATCAGCTTTCTATTCAATAATAGAGCAAATGTGCTCAACAGAAGGTAGAATGGACTGTGGCCTTAAAGCAACAGGCCTCTGTCCTACCTGCTGTTTCCCAGCCTGTGAAAATGGTAAGAGTACAATGACCTAGGCCAGGCTTCCTCAACCTCAGTCCTCCAGATGTTTTGAGACTACAATTCCCTGACCACTGGTCCTGCTAGCTAGGGATCATGGGAGTTGTAGGCCAAAAACATCTGGAAGGCCGAGGTTGAGGAAGCCTGGCCTAGACAAACCTAAAATGTACAACCCCACCCCCAATACTGCTCATAATACATTTGGGGTGGTGAAACAGAAGTAATAATATAAATAAATAAATATTCTGAATATGAAGCTTGATTTTTGTTGTTTTGTTATGGCTTGAGACTTCAGGTTCAATTCCAGAGTGTTTGTGACAGGCTTTGATCCAGATTTCAGTTCGGGCTTGACTTCACTCCATCTTTGACACAAACTGGTCAGGCTTTTGCCCATTATAATTTGTGACAATGGGCCTGATTATGTAGTATTTGCTTATGTAATATTGTATCAGGTGGTCTGAGGGCAAAAATAGATGGCCACATTTGTCTATCCTCTCTCATGAAATTAGGTTTCTCCATTAAGATGGTTTATAGACTTTGGCTGTTATCCTGAAGACACTTGCATATGAATAATTGGCCTTGAAACCAATTGGATTGACTAAAAGTTAAATAAGCTGCAGCTTACACCGTTTGTGCCTACATATCTACCGTGAAATATTATCACTGCTGTTATACTGATAAAGCAGTTTATATGCCCTTTTTCCTAATCACATTCCTGATGGCACAGCAAGTGTGAGAATCATACCTGAAGGAGACACATTTATCATGTAAGAGAATCTATGGCCAGGATCTAAAAATATACTTTAGTGCACCCAAAGATTTGGGCAGGCATGTCTTTGAACAGCAGATCCCCATAATATATCCACATCTTCTTCTGAAGGGCTCCTCAGTTTTGAAAGTACTTTGCAATGCAGCCTGGCTCATGCTATTAGAGAAACAGGACTCCAAAGCCACATTGGGCACACAGAACTAGATGATGGGAGGCTCTTTGGATACTGAGCAGTTTAATTAGCATTCTAACAAAATGACTTTCTTAAATCTGAAAACAGTTTGGGCAAAAAGCAACCATCACCACAAGCTACTCTTCCAAGCGAAGGCTGCAATATTTTTTTATGATAAAATCATTTCTTCCCATGCTATCAGGGAAACTGTGGGTTTTAATTCCTTCTCAAGATTCTTTAATAAACAGAGTAAACTAGAAATTAGATGCATGGTCATTTTCCAACAGATTTCTTGTATATCTACAATTAAGCATTTGAAAAACTTACACACTGCCTAAGATCCTGACAATTCTATTCATTAGTTACACTCTAACAAGTAAGGTTTAAACCCCAGAGCCAATTAAATCTGCATAGTTGTATTTGGGAGTTAATTAATCCCAAACTTCTGATTTTCATATGGATTTCAGATCCATGCTGTTAAGTACACTTAAAGGTCTAATGGTGGGCACACAGAAAACAATTTTCTGTCAAGCTCATTTCATCTAAAAACTAGGCAACTAAAAATGTTCTTACTGCCTCATTTCATGATGACATTGAAGAAATTGTCTATGTTCCATTTCTCATCATTTTGAAAGCATGCTTTTTCCTCCCAAAGAAAAGTTTGTTTTAAATATTGCTTCTGCAAAGGTCATACATCACTGCTACTACATCCACAGAGAAACTAAAAATATCTCCTATAGATCCAGATTATTTATTAATTTCCTCTCTTGCTTTGACTTCTATTTGTGGGTGATTTTCATAGACAAATGTTACGTTTTAGGTGTCAAAACTTCACATTCTGGCCCCAAAAGTGAAAGAAACTAATTCCAGAAGCCAGCAGCCCTCATTAACGTACACTTCTGATTATTCTTGTCCTACTATTAGTAGACTTTATCACTAGGCAAGCCCAAGTTAATGAGGCAGCCGTGCCTCCTCTTTCAAACAGCCATTTCTTCAAATTAGCCATTCTGTAAATTGAAGAATAAATACCCATGACATCTGACATTCCCACTTTAAAACAGCTGCCTAGTGTGAAAACAGTGGAGGGAAGGTAGGGTTTGGCTGGAGAGGGTATAAGGAAAGACTCAGCTGCAGAATGTACTGCTTGGTTCCTACTGATCAGAAGAGTCATAGGTCAGCTTCAGTCGTGTGCCTGCTGCTGGATACTGCAATTTGCTGAGTAATGTGCCATAGAAAGCTTATAAATGGGACCTTTAAAGGAATTACATGTGCTATTTGCAGTGGCACACTACAATTATATAAAGCAGAATACCCAAATCCTCCGGTTTACTTCTATATCAGAAATAGTCTAAATAGAAAGAATTTTATACATGTGACATTTACCACATGGATCAGAAATTTAACCTCGCCATTTGAAACTAATGAAAAGGAAATGTTACCTATAGAAAGTGTGGAGGATATTATGGAATCCAACAAATTACTTAACCTTAAAAGATGAAAATATTTTTAGGAGAGGGAAAATGAGGAACCCAAAATATCTAAAACAGGCATATAAATAAGTAACAAAATGGAACTGCTGGAACACACAGAATTTTAGAGTTGGAAAGGACCCTAGAGTCGTCTAGTCCATCCCCCTGCAATGCAGGAATCCCAAATTAATATGTTTCACTTTTTAGTTGGATTCCAAAAGGAACCTGGATATGGCAGAAAGTCCACAGGGAGTTAGCATGGTGGGATAAATATGGAATAGAAAAAATCCAAAATGGAATCTTCGTCCATGTACTTTTAGGGATATATTATGATCCTACAACAGCACTGTTTCTCCATGCAGGAAAAAATAAGAATAGTAACAATACTTAGGCACTATAGAGCATTTCCTAGTTATCACAAATACTCAAGGAAGGTCTGTGGTGTACTGACCTGGCCATTAACAAAATGTGCAGAGACACAATGAACAAGGAGGGATTCCTTATAGCATAAACAGGCACAGAACTCACAGAAATGATATACATATATAGCAATCTTCACACCATTATGAAATTCATTCTTGTGCTAGAGAATAATGTAAAACAGTAATGCACCTAACTCTTTCTGTTCACCATTTTCTGCTCTGATACACCCTCAGAGATATTTGCCAGACCAAATTTAGGAACACAGGAAATTGCTGTATACCGAGTTAGACCATTGATCCACATAGCTCAGTCATGTCTGCAATAGCCTTTCTCAACCTTGGGTCCGCAGATGTTCTTGAACTACAACACCCATCAGCCCCAACCACTGACCATGCTTGCTAGGAATGATGGGAGTTGTAGTCCAACATCAGTTAGGGACCTAAGGTTGAGGAAAGCTGGTCTACACTGATGCGGGTGGTGCTGTGGTCTAAACCACTGAGCCTCTTGGACTTGCCAGTCAAAAGGTCAGCAGTTCAAAACCACATGACGGGGTGAGCTCCCGTTGTTCTGTCCCAGCTTCTGCCAACCTAGCAGTTCAAAAGCACACCAGTGCAAGTCAATAAATAGCTACCACTGCGGTGGGAAGGTAAACAGCGTTTCTGTGAGCTCTGGCACTTGTCAAGGTCCTCCATGTACCACATGACCCAGAAAGCTACCTACACTGACTGGCAATGGCTCACCAGAGTTAGAGTTAGGATTAGCAGACATTCTGAGCCCTACCTGGAGATGCTAGTGATTGAAACAGGGCATTCTTCACTGAGCCACACTCTCCTGAAGTTAAGAAAGCAGAGCTAAAGTCATCTAATCTCAAATAAGTCTGATGCCAATCCTTCGTTAAAGAAATAGACAACCTCATCAGACCCTGAAAATGCATAGAATGGATCTGAAATGCATGAGCTTATATAAATTTTCAATTTAGGTATGGTTTCCAGAGAACAATGAGCAAAGCAAACCATAATTAAGTTTTCAACAAATTTGCTTGGAACTAAATCTATAAATCTCTGTTGTAACAGAGAAACTGGCCCCAAAAGTGATGACTGTAATTAGACAACAATTTTTGTATAATGTAAAAGGGAAAATAGACTGCTAGTGCTAGGAATACAGTTTGAGTAAATCGAGTAGATTAGGACATGGATTGGTCAGTTGAAAAAAACAAGAGATCATCAAAATGTGTACAATGTGAGGCTTCACTGAAATTTATGTAAGTCATATCAACAGAATTCCAATTAAGAAAGGCTATAACATTAATCTAGCTAAAAGGGGAGGAAGAATGTATCAAAATTTCAGATTAAACTGTAATTACATACTATTAACCTACACCTTAATTTGGCTGTGTCATTAACGAAATACAGTACATCAATTCATATATTAGTTTAAAAGCTTATATTTTCTACTGGAGGTCATGTCAGTCATGGAATCAAATCAAACTTGTGTTACAGTTGTGGGGCCCAGTTCCCCATAACTCTCTAAAAGAAAGTAGCACCCAATTAGCTTTGATTCAACACTATTAGTACAAATTGTGTCTAGAAGGCAGAAGTCTGTGTATAATGAAGGAATGAGTGAATGCTTTCCTCCTTACTCCTCTAATACACTATCATGAATTGTAAGGCCAGTATTGAGTCATCAATTTCTGGACTCATCTGGAACATCAATTGTGCAATTCTGCCCTATGTATATGGTATCTTATTCAAACTTCATGCCAACACATGGTTGCCTGGTGTCACAGGTGCACCAGGGAGGTGGAGCAGGAAGGCGTGATCTCCCTCCTTCTAATGCACATACAGAAAATATTGGGAGACAGTGTTGTGTGACCCAGGCATCAGTTTTGCTCCACATTAAGGGAACAAGGGCTAGATGCCAGCATCTAGATGTTTCAGTTTCTTCTTGATCTCTCCCAGTCTGCTAGTGTTGCAAGCATTACGATGTCAGCATGAAGTGCACTACCCTTTCTTTTCCCAGTGATTTCCTTATGGCGAACTATGGGCACAAAGCCATAAGAGTCATTTCCCTAGTGGGAGAGATGGGAAGCAGAGTTTGCTCCATCAGCTCTGCTGTGACAGGCCAGCTCTCTCCCTCCACTATTGCTTAGGATCACCTACTGCATCAGACGTAGGAAGCAGGGCTCATTCCTTCAGCTTTACTGAAAGCGTCTCCTACCCTGAAGTGTGCTAGCTGGTCACTGTAAGAATAGCTGTTTAAGAATTGGTGCTTGGGCTCAATATTTTCCTCTTCCCTCCCAGTCTCCTTGATCTTGTGTGTCACTTTTTTTATTGCGAGCCTGTGGACAGGGACTGTTTTGTTTGGAGTGTATGTAAGCTACTCTGGGACCCTTTTTGGCAGAAGAGCAGGCTCCAAAGCTCTAAATAAACCTAGATCAGCATGTGGGGAGATGGTTGTCATTAGCCAGTTAAAGTAAGGGGACTCTGCATATGCTCCGATTCATCTGTTTCTACAACTGCTTCACATATTCCAGACCTGAGCCTTGACACAGAGATAGTCCTTGAGCTAAGCCCTGGCTCACAGCAAGTTCTGATGACCAAAGAAGACCATATTTGTCACCAGTCTTGGTCTTTAGGTTCCCTGGACCAGCATCCGATGTGCTGATCACGCAGTTTTGTTTGGAGTGGGGTTTTTTGCGCACCCTGCACCCTGAGTTACAGCCAAATATATCCCACAATGCTTCCTCCCCACTTGCCACTTGCCTACTTCAGGCAGTGTGGACTGTTTATATTCATAAGTTGCTTGTCAATTTCAGTGAAAATGTCTGAAGTGACTGTTTCCAAAGAAGCAGTAAATTAGACAACTGAAAAAGAGCAGCATGGAATCATGCCACATAAAACTACATTAAAAACAGTAACTGGGTAAAAAAACAACTGGGTTTCCAAAATAAATTTGATTTCTACATCCTTTTCAGATTCAATATCATAACATAGCTGCCTCCCAATTTGCATCTTCCTGTGCTGCAGGGAAATTACTTTGCTTTTTCTTATGTTTTTGTTTCAGAGGAAATCAATGAAAATTCCAACCAGGATGTCCAATCATTTCCAATGTGGGCTGTGGTCATAGCTTGTAATTGAAACCTCCCACAGAGAACAGGCTGTATTTTCATGAGAGCTCATAATCTCTTTCTTTGTGCTTACCAAGGACTGAAATGAACAAAACTGGTCAAGAAAATCACACAAGCCAAGGACATTCATTATCACGATCCAGATTGTACTTGGATATTCCAATTTTGAAAAGACTACAGTGCAGCAGTTTCAGCCACATTTGTCCACTAAATATTTTCTTCTGGGGAAAAAAATCATAGCAGCAAACAAGTCAAAAATAAGCTTGTATTGACAGAGTTCTGGAATGACTTTAGTGCCTCCAATAATTCTCAGGATTATGACCCTGAGCTGTTGCTAGTTCAAAGAATATTCAAACACCACTTGGCATGCAAATACTTTCAAGAGTAAGACCAATGCAAAAGAAACAGAAAAGATTTCTTTGTTGCTGATCTACTGATGAGGCTAAACATTTCATTTCCTTTTTGGGGGAACTCTCTTGAATGCCTTTTTGCTTCTGTCCTCTTCTGCACTGTGCTTCCTGTCAGTTCACCCCATCAACATGGAAAATTCAGCAATAGGAAGAAATCACTCAAACTAAAGTAACTTGATGACCTTAATGTTTTTTTTAAAATGACACAATGCATTGGCAGGTAAGGAACTAATCTCACCAAATAGCAGTAATCAAAATAATTTCACCTAATACCTCCCTTTTCCAGACACTCTTCTACTACTAAACTTTACAAGAGATTATATCTCAGTACTTGTACAATATCCTATAATCTTCTTGTTATATAACATTGATTCCTATGGACCTTCCAAATATGTGTAAGTAAACTTGAAATCTGGATAGCAAAAAGTGCCAACTAATCATTGCACCCCAACAACGTTTTACTAGGTAACTTCTTTGGAAATCTGGGGGGGGGGGGAATCAACAAAAAATCTGTAAAAAAATTAACATTTAAATTTTTGACATTTAAAAATTCATTGTATATGAAATAATAATGATTGTAATAAACATTGTATATGAAATAATGTCATAATAAACAGGACTCGGGTACTGCCAAATGTCATTTTATGTGGTCTGCAGAACCTAACTGATTTTTCCGTCCTCTCTGAAATTGTACTGATGTGTAAAATTTGTTTCTCTGAATTACAGCTGAATTTGTATAACGCCAAGTATAAAAAAAATCTGAAAACTTCCTTTCCATCAGTGTTTCCTCCTTCTTGTTAATTTCTTGCCCATTTTTCCTGGCTGTTAAATTGTTGTCCTCCTCTTTCTATGCAGTTTCAGAGCAATTGGTAGAAAGTGAAACAATGTTTTATTTGAGAAAAATAAACAGCACATTTGTGGCACACAAGTAAAAAAAATACCAGAACAATACAATAGCTGTATTGATTGGGGAGGGGTCTTGCTACAAGACTGCTAATGACCATTTTCAGAGACTTCAAGTCAATGTTATTATTAGAATTAATTATTAAATTTGTATACTGCCCTATAACCATAGATCTCAGGGTGGTTCACAACATAAAATCACAATAAAAAACCACAAAATGCATAATAAAAACAAAAACAAAGACAACCTAATAACCTCCCTTCCACATTTTAAAAGGGCATCAGATGTCAATCAGCCAAAGGCCAAGTTAAAGAGAAATGTTTTCACCTGCCCCCCCCCCAGGCATATAATAAAAAGAAGGTGCCAGTTGAGCCTCCCTGGCAAGAGCATTCCACAGATGCTCCAAAGGCCCATTCTCATGTTGCCACTCTCTGAACCTCTCATGGAGGAGGCACATGAATCAGGGCCTCAGGGTCCAGGTAGGTTCATATGAAGAGAGGCAGACCTTGAGGTATTGTGGTCCTGAACCATTTAAGGCTTTATATCTCAAAACCAGCACTTTGAATGGGGCCCTGAAACTAACTGGTAGCCAGTGCAGTTGGACCAAGATCAGTGTAAAGTGAGCAACCTGGCCACTGAATTATGCACTAGCCAGATGTTCCCACTCTCTAGGCAAGTAACCAAAGGTGGACAGACTACCCCAGAAGGAGCATGATGTGCCCCTCCGTAACACACAACAACAACAACATTTATACCCCGCCCATCTGGCTGGGTTTTCCCAGCCACTCTGGGCGGCTTACAGCATATATAAAACATCATAAAATATCACACCCCTTATACATTTATACATACATACATACGTGTGTGTGTGTGTGTGTGTGTGTGCATGCCCTGATATGTCGTTACCCTGATTCTCTGCAAGACATCTGAAAGGTCTTTTAAGCCTTGAACTTTATTTCATGTGAAGTTTATAAACAAACAAACGTCTCCACAATGTCTTTTGGTTTTTGGCACTACTGGAGTAAGCATAGATCATGAATCTTAACAGCTTGATACATTTAATCTACTAGGCCCACTTTGCTAATTAGAATGCACACTTGCGGCATCTTATGTGACAAACTTGGTGAAATATGGCTTCCTTGGCAGGGTATATTCAATATTCAATTATTTTCCTGTTAATAATTTATTTGGTATAATAAAGAGAGCATTGTAAATAAACACTGCCCCAAGCTTCGGTGTGGACTCACAGAACATGGAAAGTTAAAATGAAGGGTGTTTTAGCTAATCCTTTTGAAATATTGGAAATGATTCTGCACATACCCAGACATAACTACCACTGGAAGGAAGCAAACTGAAACCATGCTTGGAAACTATGGCTGGAGGTGGCAAGGAGGTGCCTAGGCTGGCTATACTACTCCAGACTGCAAGCTAGTTCACATGATCTAATGCTTCTTCATACCAAACCCCACCACCAGAACTGGGATAAGTGAAGGATAAAACTATTTCCCATACCTTCCTAGGTTTTTTATGTGGAGGGAAGACCAGTTGACTTTCCCAGCTAGGGAATGCCATGAGTGTCTGTTTTATATTGTTTTTGTTTAATTTTAATATATCTGCTAGATTTTTTTGGTTTTGGTTTTCTGTTTTTATTGATGATTGTGTAGAAGGCAGATATCATCATCATCATTTATATACCACCTTTTATCAGATGATCCCAGGGCAGTGGGATCACTAAAAACACATACATTGGTACCTTGGGATAAGAACTTAATTTGTTCAGCAAGGTCCGTTCTTAATCTGAAACTGTTCTTAACCTGCTAATGGGGCCTCCCGCTGCTGCCACGTGATTTCTGTTCTCATCCTGAAGCAAAGTTCTTAACCCAAGATACTATTTCTGGGTTAGCGGAGTCTGTAACCTGAAGCGTATGTAACCCGAAGTACCACTGTATTACAGAGCATAATAATATGAACATAATAAAAAAGTATAATAGATAGCATAATAAAACAACAACTCCAGTTTAACAGACCATATATGATTTAATAGCCAAAGGCCTTGGTAAAGAAGGTCTCTAAGATTTGCCTGGTCTCTAAGATTTAGCGATGGTGCCAGGTGAGCCTCCCTAGGGAGAGCATTCCACAGAAAAGGCCCATTTTCATGTTGCCACTCTCTGAACTTCTCAGGGATTGAGACAGAAAGAAGGGTCCAGGGTCCAGGTCGCTTCGTATGGGGAGAGGCAGTCCTTAAGGTATTGAGGTCCTGAGCTGTGTAAGGCTTTATAGGTCAACTCCACCACTTTGAACTGGGCCTGGAAATGAATTGGCATTATATGTTCAAACCACCTTGTTCTGGTGAATAATCTGACCACTGAATTGCACCAGCTGAAGTTTCCGCACTGTCTTCAGAGGCAGTCCCACGTACAATGCATTTTAGTAATCCAACCTAGAGGTTAGCCCTATCTAGATAGGGGCATGGCAGGGCCACCAGCTGAAGCTGACAGAAGGCACTCCACGCCACCGAGGCCACCTGGGCCTCAAGTTACAGTAGTGGATCCGGGAGCATCCCCAAGCTGCGTACTTGCTCCTTAAGAAGGAGTGTAGCCCCCTCAAGAACGGGCAGTCTCATCTGCTCAGTCCACTGGAGACTGTCTTCACATGCAAGGAAAGTCCCTCATACATCTCGGGTTTGAGACCCATCAGCTATCCTCACCTGGTCTCGCAGGCCAGTGGAAGCCACTGTCACATGCTGACAGCTCCTGGAAGCCACAGGTGAGAGCTGAGTACAGGATGGGGACCAAAGGTGGAGCAACAACCCCAGAAGGAGCATGACGTGTCCCCTACCAGAGGCACTATGTCTCGTCTCCCCTCCCCCCCATACATGCTAGTCTAGGAGAATAGTACCTGCCATAATATGGTTAATACCGAGGCACCCAAACATTTCTGTTATTATACACCCTTACAAAATCTTCTGCAGTCTTTTCTCCCATCTGACAAACAGCATGACTGTTTTTATTTGGGGCAGGGGTGGTGAAGACAGAAAATATATTTTCTTATCTGTGCATTTGAGATTGGTTTCACTCAGTCCCTTGTACCAATGAGTACATGGGTTTCCAGTGAGTTCACTGACTCATGCAGCCTCCCACTTGGGCCATGAAGGTCTCCATGAATTAATAATTCATTTTTAGCAGAGGGCACACAGGAGCTTTCACCTGAAGAGATGTGTAACAAGATGCCTTATTTGCATTTAAATCTCTACAAGTAGATGGTCAAAGCAGACCCAGCTGAAAGAATTGAATGTAATGGAACAGACTCAGGAACTGGTTGTAGAATAATATAGAAAGTTTCACTTAAGCACAAATACTGCTGGCTTGCAAGAGAACCTGAAACAGGGAAAATGAGCACAATCTAAGTCTTTTTCAAGCATTGGAGGAACCAGGGCAAAGCAACACGTGAAATTCAAGAATTGAGGTAAAGCCCATGGGGATGAGCGTGGGAGCTCTGTGCCTTATCGCCATTGCCCTCTGAGTTGGAAGGCAAATGTGTGAGTGGGGAGCCTCCTTCTACGTCTATACGCTCCTCGTGTAATGCAGGATCCTGGATAAGCATGTTTCTACACTGATGTGGTGAGCAGGCCCCCCTCTTCAGGCAGCTGCCCTCCAACTGATGAAGGGCAATGTGGGGTGGGGGTGGAGCTAGCATGCACATCTCTACCGTTAACCCCAACTCCTGGATGCCTGAAGAGGGCTACAGTCACAGGGAAGCACTTCCAGGTTCAGAGGTATCAATGGGAGAGTCCAGCATATATGTAAGTGGATCCATGTATTCAGCACAACTTTAACAGTGGAGAGAGGGGAACGGGGGGGGGGGGGGAGCCAACAAAGTGAGAACAATGAGAAACCAAAAACCTGGAGAGGAACAGAAGACTAAACACGCGCACAATAAAAGGAGAATACAAGGTGAAAAGAAAGGCAAAAGTCAAACACACATGAATAGAAAGCAAAAAAAGACAGAACTCTAGAGCTTAGGGCAGGCCCAGCCTGCTCTGACCTTAGGAAGGGCAGGTACAAAAGGCAGGATGGCTCCTTCCCCTGGAGAGGAGGCAGAACTCTGCTTAATCTGCCCAGCAGGAGGTGCCATTCAGTAGGTTAGAAACGCCTTCTAGCATTATTTGGCAAACCATGCCAGATAATAAACCATGCCACCGACAACTGGGAAACACTGGCCTGCGAGCGCTCCAATTTGGAGAACAGCCTTTACCAAAGGTGTCATGGGCTTGGAAGACACTCGAACTCAGGACGCAAGGGAGAAACGTGCTAGGAGGAAGGCATGCTTGGCAAACCCTCACCGTGATCAACTCCCGGCTGGAAACCTATGTCCCACTGTGGAAGGACGTGTGGATCCAAAATTGGCCTCCACAGTCACTTACAGACTCATTGTTAAAACCGTGTTTATGGAAGATGATCTTACTTGGCTACGAGTGATCGCCAAAGAAGAAAAAGAAGAAGATACCAGAAACTTCATGGTAACTGAACAGTCAAAGATGTGATAGATCACTAGTCCTTCTAAATTAAATACAATTTGATTTTCTGGCACCCGCCTAAGCACATGCTAACTATATACCTTTTATGACAAATGCTTGTAGGAGGATTGTTTGCCTCTGCTCCTGAAAAAGGCAAGTGATGATACATGGGTGTAGCCAGGATTTTTGTGGAGGGAGGGTTAGGCTTTTGTTGGGCAGCAGGCTTTTGTTGGGGCGGGGGCAGAACCTCAGATTTGTATTGATTTGTATTGATTTTGATTTAGGGGAGCAGCTGCCCCCTGCCCCCCTTAGCTATGCCCATGAGATGATAGCAACCTATTTTAATGTGAAATGTAGCAAAGAATCATTACTGAAAAGTGGAGTACTTATTAAATCAAAAGTGCACAGCATCAATGGATTTAACAGCTGATGAGAGGGAAAGCTTATAAAGATTTTTAGCAATCCATTTATTTGTCAACGTGTGCACATTAAGCAGCCGTGTTTCAGCACTTGCCCTATTCCTTACTTGCCTTGCTGCCTGCTATCAATGCTCAGACTTTTAAATTCCCCCGTTTGCATTTTAATTGGCTCTGGGAATAAGCAGCTAGAATAAGGAAAAGTAGTGACATTAATGTAATGCTCTGAAATCCCATGACATATAGCAGACATGTAACCAACTCCCAATAATCAGGGCAGGCAGTTGTTCTGATGGTCTTGAGTCTGAGATGTCAGAATCCAAACATTTTTATCTTAAGAATGGCATCTCCAGATCTATTGTGTTTTGCGTGCTCTTGTATGCTCTTCTGCCCATTGCACTGCTCTCTATTCCAGCTGTCTTGTTAAAATGGAAAACTTAAGCCTTGTAAACACCAAGGAATTGAAGCATCACGAGGCAAGACATCTATCTGCAAGCTAAGCTTTTTTTATTTTTGTCTGCAAGAAGGTGCTCCTACTACTCCTAACAAATAAACTCCACAGCAATGAGGGGAATATTTTCTGGACTGAGGGCTGTATTCCCAACCCTTCAAGAACCATAAGCTAATGATAAGCAGGGTCCAAACAAGCATCAGTATGTCGACTCTACCCTCACTCTCCATGAGCATAGCCAAGTGCGCGGCAGGGAATGTAGATGCTGCCCCTAAATCAAGTAAATAAATAAAAATACTTAACGAACAGACCAATCATGTCGCAGATAGCTACGTCCATGTCTCTCTCACACACATAAAAGAGCACCACACACAGAGAGAGAGACAGATTCTCACTCATGCCCACCCAACAATTAAGCTTGGTGGGGAGCATGGTAGGTTTTCTCAAACCTAACTGTTGTGCGTGCAAGGGGTGATCTTCATGGACATCAGTAATGAAAATAGCCTTCACTGGTGCCATTGGCAAGCTATTTTCAAACCTCTTTGCAGCCCGCAGTAGTTTTCAGAATGCCTTCACTTTGGCATTTAGCACTGCACCACTGGGTAATAGCAATGCTAGGGTGAGGGATGGGTGTTTTCTGGAGAGAATTATTATTCTGGGGAAAAGGGTTAATCACCTCTCCCCCACCTGCCGATGCTCCTCTGCAAGTGCCCTACACCTCAGCCTTTTGACAGTGGCAGTCTTTGGTCTTTAAATTTCAGTGGCACTCTGTGCAAGGCATCTCTCGCCTTCTGTTCTGCTCAGTTCACTATGTTATAGTTGCAAAGCCCTGCGGCAGCACCCTATACTGTCGGCACCCAATGCAACAGAACCGACTGCACTGCCCAAGCCCACCTCTGCTTTTGAACGCCATGTCTGCCTTGTGATTGTATAGTTCTGCTCTTAAGTCACATAAGCAATCTCACTGGATCCTTGCAGAAGTGATCTAATTATCTGAACACACACATTTGGGTCTACTTTTTAAAAAAAAACAGAAAAAAATATGGTTTTCATTGCAACTCTCTGCAGATCTGCTCTAGGTAAGGTTAACTGAATTCAATGAAACTTACTCCCAGGTAGAAAAACGAAGACAGCATGACCAAAAAAGACGAGATATTGGGTTCTACATATTTCTCACCGTAACCATAATGCATATTCAGTCATTTTCATCCTCACAATCCATTTTATGGAACAGTAGAAATATAGATATCTGAACTGAAGATAGGCCTTTAAAAGAAAAGCTTTTACATGTCTAGTATTCAAAACAGTGTCAGTAAAATCCTCAGTCCAATAGGCAACTGCATCATTTTGAGTCTGAAAATCATAAACGCTCTGGAACATATAATGATAACCTCCACTGACATGGTGAATAAGATGCATTCAGTTTTAAATGGCTTTTGTGATTTTGCTCCTGTGAGCTGCATACTACATGAAATACTGTGTGTCCTGGAGTACATGGAAGCAAGCGCTCCCATTATTATTCAACATTAGCTCCATTTGCTGATTCGATGACTAAAGGCCAATCGGCCAGATGCAAATTCCCCTTTCTGATGTTAATCTAACAAGCAGAAAAGCCAAGGGCCTGTCATTCAACACCCAAAAGCCTGTATGAATCAGGAGAATCATTTTATGAAGTACTGTGTGAGGCTGAGCTGGATGCAGTAATTATCTGAAGGAAGTACTCAGTTTTGTAAGGGAACATTTGCATGAAGAAAGAAAGAAAATGATCTTATTTTAAAGGACAAGATTAATCTTCAGATGGATATTCAGCATTTTGCCCATCAGAAGGGTTCCAAGACAGCATTGAGAATTCTGGACCTATCCCAGATTCAAACTTAGGAAAATGATGAGTTGCATATAGGTTAGGAGTGCTATTGACATCAGTAGGAAACTGAAGGAAAATTTACTACACAATCCTATGCATGTCTTCTGAGAAGGAAGCCTGAGTTCAATACAGTTCACTTCCAAGTAGACGTATATACAAAGGACACATATTATGCATTCCAAATAATATGAAAACTTAGTCACAAGATGCAAGAGTGATATCTGGGAAACATAAAATAAATTATAGCCATTTACATCCAGAAATTTGTAACTAGCAGAGTTCAAGCTTTGTTGGTCATATTCTGAGTAACAGAAGCAGAAGTTCAGTGCAAATCTTCTAAATTCTATGCTCAAAATAAATTGGAGATATAATTAAAATTATGTAAACAACAATATGCAGACAAATACACTGATTACATTTAAGCTTACAAAAGATTTTCCTCAATTTTAGGTATCCTCTCTAGGGAAAAAAACCCAGTTAATTTTTGGCTTGCAATTATAATCTAAGTTCTTAGCAGATACTCCTTTTATTTTTCTCATGTTTATTTGTTCTCATTAAACATAGAAAAATGAAATTAAAATATTGTTATGAGTTTGTGGATGTCAGACACCAATGGTCCTAGCAAATGCTAAAAGTTAATCAAGCCAGGCTAGCTTCCTGATGAGTTAATCACCTGGGTGATAGGCTGTTAAGAGAACCAAGGAAAGGAGCCTCTGTGTCAGATAGTAAATGGATGGGGCCCCTCCTCCAGCTCTCAGACAGAAGGACAAAGCCTGAGTTGCAGAGCAGTGCAACTAAATGTAAATGTAAAACAGAAAGCTGGGAAAAGACAGAGACAGAGCGCAATGGCTGATCTCATTTGGGGATGCTGGTGCTGTGAGCCCCTCCACTGTAGACTCAGGTTGTATATATGTGTAACTAAACCATATATCATAAAGACACGCTGGGTAAGCGCCTGGAACCCCTGGAATCTTGCATTGCTCAGAGATTTAGGTGGCGTGCAACAATAGGTAAACAAAACATTTAAAACATACGGTACTTCTGCAGTACCTTTTAAAGAGATGGTGTAAGTCCAGTCCATTAGCTCCCTTGTGGCAACATGGGAGGGCATAAAAATATAAAATTTTAATCCATGCACATTGATGATCACCAGACGTCAGTGATCTCCACCAGATCCTCAGGTTGGTGGGCAGTGGTGGCAATTTCAAGGACATGGGAGTGGGCCTCATTTGCTGATTTTAAATTTTTCTTCCTCCCCCTATCCTGTCCTGTCCTGGGCTGAGCCATTACTGGCTGTGGCAGGCATACCACCAAGCAGGGGCAGCATATGTCCAGCCCTATAGGACTGATATGTGAGCCCTCTGTAAATACTGAAAACTAAAAAGGAACCAACCTGTAATACTAAGCACGCAGGGACATAAATGTGAAAATGTAATATCAAGGGAGGACTATGATTTACAGTTGTCTTATTGCTATGACCGAGAGAATAGAAAAATCCTAACCCATTCAGAGGCAACATGAAAGCATATATTTCATCAGTTTAAGATGAGATAAAAATTCTAATTAAATGCAGAAGAAAGCATTCCTGATATTATTAATGAGGTGCTAGTAACTTTCATTATTATTAACCATTTGTGTAGTTCTGAGCCAGGTAATTTATATTTGTTATCTCATTCAGCATGGAGATATGACAGAATTACTCCTGTTTATTATATACATGGTTGGAATTGAGGCCCAACAATATATTTCATTAGTACTTGGCTTATCCACAAACTGCAAGCTCCAATACTTTATGCCTTCCTTACCTTGGTGACACTGGTATTACGAATCACACATCACCTAAATGGGCTATTCTCATAATTACTTTGACATATGGCCATTGCAGGGGGAGGCAAGCAGACCCTGCGGATTTCCAGCCCTGAGATGTATGAGACCGGACAGTGTTCTCCATGTGCATCTGGTAACAGGCCACCAGCATGCACAGAATGCAACCCTGGAAGTGCTAGAAGACACCCCAAACCGTACCAAATAGGAGTGATGTTAAGCCATACTGAATAGCTATTAAACATATGAAATTGCCAGTAGTGAATGAATTTAGACTTAGCACAACAATCATCTATGGAGGCAACTAGGGTTGCCAGGTCAGAAGCATCCCAGACCTTGAAGTTTCAGGGCCCAAACCTGAGATCAGGAGGTTCCATCTTCAATCCAGATTTTAGGTTGTACAACCCGGATTTTCTTACATATGCTTCCCCCCACTTCAACCACTCTATTCTTTTCCATATCCAAAGTGATGTCTTATCCCCATTCCTAGGGTTCCCAACTGAATTATGTTTTGTGGAGGGAATTGGGGAGCTGTCCTAGAGGCAAAAGGGGGGAAATGGTGGGATGCAATTGGGAACCAATCCAGGGCCTTCTTTCCATCTGCTTCCAAGGCAAACCCTACCTCATCTGGTTCCCCCCTGACATCATAGAATGGAAGGGACAACAAGGGTAATCTAGTCGAACCTCCGCAATTCAGGAATCTTTTGCCCAGCATGAGGCTCATGCTCTAGCAACTCAGCAGGCGCACTGATCCAGTGCTGAAAATAAATGCCTCCTCCAGTTCAGTCTCCACCCCTGTCTCTCAGCATTTCATATGCTCTGCCTGCTTCTGAAGCACCACACCTTGTTCCGGGCATGCATATGTCTGCATAAACTCCTCCTCCTCTTGAGCCCAGCCTAGTTTTCTTTCTTTCTCTGTGTTCCCTCCCACCACAGCCCTTAAGGAGAGGTAAAACGCCTGGAGAATCTATGCAATAATTTGCAGCTGGCTCCTGCTAGGTTGAAGCTTGCAAAATGCACACAGAGCAGTCTTTTTGATTTAAAAAGTGTTTTAAAATATGCTTTCACCTACCTTGAAATTTGAGCCCTTTACCTACTTGCTGGAGGGTTCTAGGCAAACCTGGATATCCCAGGTCAGACCTGGAGATCTGATAACTCTAAAGGCAACAGAGTTGTACAGTACTGGTAAATGTGGATACAAAATCTTACTTGTAGTTCTTTCCATGCTCACCCAAAAAACATTTCAATGCCTGACTTGGATGTAAACATAACCTCAATAGTAGTAGTATGGTGAGCTTTCCCAGACAACATAATATTCACAAATTAACAGAACACTTTCCATGTTTTTCAGTATATTGAAAGAATATTACTACAAAGGAAAGAATGGGGCTTCACCTAAAAAAGTGAACTCTTGGCAGACTTTTTGTGTGTTTGTTTTCTGAAAGAAATGTGATGAAGACTAATGGGTATCATTCCCTGAGTAGATGCAAAGCAGCAAATGAAAACAAACCTCCACCATCTGAACTTGAGGCCCTCATTATTGATTCTAAAGAATTTCATTCTTCACACTGATTTTTAAAAAAAACATTTTCAAAAGGCTTTATCTACTGACTCTTTAAAAGAGATTGGTTTGCATCAGAAAATGTTATTTTAAGAGGGGATAGGTGGTGGGTGAAAGGGAACTAAATTCAGGATGAAGGAACACTGATCATTCAAAGACTTATGGTAGAAACACAATTATTAGAGTTGTGAAATTATGAAACAGCTTCTCAGAATAATTATGGCCAATATAGTGATTTGCTGCTATGTGTTTTTAAAGTATTGCATGATTTTATGCATTTTATCTGTTTGCTTTGCAAATTGCCCTGTGGCTTCTACAAAGGGTGGTAAATAAATCATCTAAATGAAATAAATAATCATATAGAGCCTTATGAGTGCGGAAGTTCTGAAGGGGATCAGAAAAAGTGAGTAAGAGATGAGGATGAGACGGAAAGCCAAGAGTTTTTGTGAAAAGATGAACTATTTTAATACAATTTGATTTCATTCTTACAAAAGGAAAACAATGGCTTTAAAACCAATACAACATACAATTTCTTCCCCAGTTTTCTGACAGCTCACTAGCTTCTAAATTTTAGTTCCCTCATGAACCCTGCTCTGCAATCCTCAGGTGAGTGCACCTGATCCCATATTTCTTCCATGGGATCTTCTTCTCCATCCAGATTCTATGCCCTGGTTCTGTTCACCAGCCTATTTGACTTCCTGCTTTGCTCCAGGAAAGGGTAACCTGTGGCCCTCCAGATGTTGTCAGACCACTGGACCAACATGACCATTGATCATGCTGGTTAAGACTATGTGAGCTGGACTCCAACAACATCTGTAGGACCACTGGTTACCACTCCCTGTTCTGTCTCAGTGTGAACTAATTGGGAGTAGCAGTCAAAAAGACTTGTGAATCACATCTGTACAAAGGAGATTCCAACTAAACATCAGGAAGAACTTTCTGGCTTGTAAGAGCTGTTCAACAGTGGAATAGACTCCTTCGAAAGGTGGTGGACTCTCCTTCACTGGAGATTTTTAAGCAGAGGTTGGATGGCCACCTGTCATGGATGCTTTTGCTGAGATTCCTTCATTGCAGGGGGTTGGACTGGATAACCCTTGGACTTGGAGTCCGTTCCAACTTTATGATTCTATGACACTATTATCTCCCTTTCAATAAAGCAAGTTTCTGAACCACAGGGCTTGTGCACTATACTTTGGAATTAGACAGCAACACTTTTAAATCCAGAGCTGGAGTATATCGCCTTCCTCCTTTTGGGGGGTTATGTGTTGGAGTAATGGGAAGAACTCTAACTCAGTAATGGAAGGGCTGTGGAGGTTTCCATGGCAGTGGGGAGGGGCTTTGGGGGTCAGATCTCTGTCTCTGAGGGTGGAACTCTGGTTCTGCCCTTTGGGAGGGACTTCTGAACCATCCTGTGGCCCTTGGGACACTCTTCTGGGGACCAGGGTACTGCAGCCTTCGTTTTTCATGAGGGTTGTATTACAAATAGTTTTTTTTAATCTCAGACACAGAGGAAAATGGTGATTTCAAACAATGGCAGAAGTTTGAGTACAGCAAGCCGAGGGTGACAATGAGAGGAAAATAGATATTTTAAACAACATCAGAGATCTGAGTAGAGCAAGCAGAGGAGGGAACACTACACACTCAACTGGGCAGCCCAGGACCTCCATACACACTGCCCAGGCTTGTGCTCTGGGGAGGTCACTTTGGTGCTGTTAACACAACAATGTGACTTCACTCCACAGAAGTGCACTCCACTGTCTCTTGAAACAGACGGATGCCAACAACATACATATATTATATGCCAATAACTGCATTCCAACAATTCAGAGAAGTGAGAAATCCAATCTGCGGATTATTCTGGGAGTTAAGCAGCCCCAGGAAAGTTATTCTCAACTGCACAGCTTTCTGCCCTTAAACAATGCCACAATGTTGTACATGCCACTAGTTCCTCTCTCAAAGTTCCTTAAGAAATTCCAGTTTAGTGAGACAGAGGAATCCATGGCTTGACTATTCCACACACTTCCCATCAAGTCACTTCCTGTAGTGAGCTGGACTTGCATCCCTGTTGCCATAGCAATGGTTTGAGCATGCCTCTTCCTCATGGCAGACAACAGACATTTCCCCAACACCTCCTGCCTGGCTTCAACATGAGTCGACTAATCTACATACTGTATTTTTCGCTCTATAAGATGCACCCGACCATAAGACACACCTAGTTTTTAGAGGAAAACAAGAAAAGCCAGCAAGAGCCGCAGACACGCTCACTCACACGCTCACTCTTTAAAGGTAGAGCGGCTCTTGCTGGCTTTCCCGGGAGGTGGGAGAAGGGACTGACGGGCTGCCCTCCGTCCCTTCTCCCACCTCCCAGAAAAGCCAGAGCAAGCTGCGCAGCTATCACTGAAGCCAGCACAGCAAGAGGGAGAGCTGCGCAGCGCCTCTTGTTCTGCCGGCTTCCAAGCAAAGCAGGAGGAGGAACGGAAGGGGCTCCATAAGGGCTCCCTTCCTTCCCTCCGCCCACTGGGAAACCAGCAGAACAAGAGACGCTGCACAGCTCTCCTTCTTGCTGTGCTGGCTTCAGTGATAGCTGCGCAGCTTGCTCTGGCTTTCCCCCTTACTTTTTATTAGGAAAAAAGTGTGTCTTATGGAGTAAAAAATACGGTACTTATCACCCTATCAGAAGAGACACTACCACACACACATGTGAATCAATCTTAAGTGTTCTTCATATTTTGTATAAGCATAAATGAGATATCAGCTATAATTTATTTACTCCGGCACTAATTTTATTGGGGAATCTTCCATGAAAAAGCCTTTAAAATTGGAATGCAGGTTTAAATATATATTTTTAGATTTTTATTACTTATTAAATTGATATCCCACCCTTCATTCCAAAGGAGCCCATATATATCTTTTACATTCTTTTAAAGTTCATAGAAGCAGAAAAGTCTGTCACTCATGGAATCAAAGGATTATGTCTCTTCACAGTTATATAGTTCACAACAGCAGTAATTCATGATAATTCACCTCTTTTTCTAATTGTGATACACCTCACACAATTACATTCAAATTCATCTCGTTGTTTCCATGCCAAGAGAGCTTTCAAAAATATTAAGACAAAAGAGAAAAGTTAACTTCAAAGTCTTAGTGCAAAAGGGATTTCTCAAGGAATAAAATTACAATAACAAATTAACATTATTAAAAGAAAATTTTCCACAGGGAGGGAAAAATATTGCATTAGAAATAGCATAGTATATAAACACAACCATGTTGCCCTTCAACAATTCCTCTTAACTTGTTAAAAAATAAAATCTGATGAACTCAAGGGAGAATCTTCTTCCCCTGTGGAATGTAAGCCCAGACAACCTATTCAATCCTCAATGATTAGAAACAGTCTTTTCTATATATTTTATGCTATTTTTTAACCATTCAGTATAAATTAATAAACTAACCTAGTAAGGAGATGATGTGTGAAATCTGGAATATTAAGATGAGGTTCAGGGTGATGCCCTCAAGAGGAGGATTGTTTTTTGTTCTCTTAAGGCATTGCTACATGCTCCCCCAACCCCTCCTGACATGAGATACAAGGCAACAGATTCAGGACAGAAAAGAAAGGCAGTCCTCCTTTAAAAATGCGTAGTTAACCAAAATAATTGGCTGCCACAAAATATAGTGATGCGCACTGCCTCAGATGACTTTAAAAGGGGATTAAACCAAGTAATAGAGTCAGGATAGAGTCTGAAGGGGGCAGAGGAGGCAGGAGGGTGATCCAGGGGTAGGGGCCAGTGATTTGTGGGGTTGTGTGCCCCCTGTGAGGCAGGGGAAAGAGTCTGGGTGGTGAGAGATGGAAGGAGAGGCGGTGGGGGAAGGTACTGTAGCAGGAAGGCACAGAGGTGGAAGAAATGCTTCCAGAGAGTTGGGCCTTTAGAATCTCCTCCGTCCCCTCCCCCACTGTGTCCAAGGACAAGGAGGGGCTTAAAGCAGCAGCAGCAGCAGCTGGGATGCTGTGCAAAACTCGCCAGTTGCTTGCATGCACCATGTCCGGAGTTGTGGCACAACTGAGTCAGAGAACAAATCTGAAGAAGGAGCTGCATAGCTAGCTATTTATCAGGAGTGGTGCATGTGATTCTTACACCTTAGGAACTGATGCAATTGAGTGTTTTGCCAATAAAGAATTAAACTTCCAATTGGGGTCCTCATTGAGGGGGCTAGGGGTGTTTGGGACATCTACGCATGGCTATTAGGCATTATAGGTAAACAGGTGCTCTCTGTTCAGAGATAGAAAACCTCTGAATACAAGGTGCTGGTAAGCAAACAACTGCAGGCTGCTGTTGCCTTCATGTTCCACATGCTGGCTTCCTGACTGGCCATGCTTGGCTTTGGAAACAGGAAGTATGACTAGATGGATCTTGCTCTAATTTAGGAGGGCTCATCTGATGTTGTTAAGGTTTCCCTATTAATCTAAATCAGTTTGACATATTCGTGATCTTTTTGTCAAGTGTTGTTGGACTACAACTCCCCTGAGCCCTAGGCACCAGTGGTGGAAATTCTGCACTCAAAGTTCTGCACCTAAAGTAAGTCTAGTACAGTAGCCTCATGTGTCCAAAGGGAGTGCAGATGGAAATCTGAACTGATAGCTGCTAAGTTAAAGCTGTTGCCTTGTATCTCACTCCAGGGGATATATTGTTTGATCTTCATCATCCTAAGCATTTGGCAATTAGCATTATTTCCTTTTTAATATATAACCGCTTGTCTTATGAGGTGAATTCAAGAGATGTCGTCTGCTGAAGTGTTATTATTAGTATTATTATCATCGGATGAATATTATCAGATTAATTTCACAATACAATATATTGTAAATCCCTTCTTTTATTGTATTATACTGCAGAAGGCAATTGATTTCTTTTTTTAATATAATGGAATAAAATCTACTCAGTGCACAGAAGCTGTCTAAGCTGTTGATCTTTTTTTAAAAAAAGCTTTCACGGAAGAAAGGATAAGATGACCTTCAAGGATCTATAGTGTCTGATTGTCTGCAGGAGTAAGCTAATCACAAGATGAAGCTCTTGAATCTAAGCCAGACTTTGAGATGAAACCATGTAGCTTTCAGCATGAAAGGAAGGAATTTTCATCAAATAATTGGAAATACATCCAAAGTGGGAATTTACTAATCACAGCCCTCTGTGAGCTAGGATGAATATAAATTCGAGAATGTATGGAGCTAAAATATTCACTAGAGGAGAAATGGAAATGAGAATGTGTTTTTGTAATTTCCCATACCTTCAGTTTTAAAATGCCTCTTTTTAGATTAAGTGTGATTTTAAAGCTTATTTAGAAAATAAGATAATTTAGTATGTGATTTGTGGACTCAAAATTAGTTGTGACCAGACCCCACCCCCCCAAGCAATGATCAAACCTTTCAGATTTCTTTAGTTTCATATGGAGAAGTCAGAAACTGTGAGGATATTTCCAACACTTACATATCCAGGGCAAACTATTTTCCCATTGAGTTGATTTTGGCATAAATCCAGTGCAGCTGCAGCTGTTTCATCTCCTCAAAGGATACTGTTTAGCAGCAATCAAATATTGCCACAGTCAACTAAGGGCCTGCAACCAACATAATGTGCCATATATTGCCCTAAGAGGTACCCAGCCGCTTCTAAACCTTCGTTTTATGATGGACTCATGCAGTCTTGTGAGATGAAAACATTTAATTCCACTGAATTGTGTCACAAAAGCTGGCTCCATTAAATAACTGTCCATCTTGCTGCACTCAGGGGAGGGAAGTGTTCCTTTTCTCACAAAGATAAAGAGAATATCAATGGGACTTATCTCTTCAAAGTACCGAAAAGCTCAAAGCAATTGCCTAAAGTTATTCACTACTTTGAATCCAAAGATCCACTTGCAAAAGGAGAAGATACTTCCCACTTGAACTTGGGGAGGAATCAGTGATTTCCATTTCTCCCCCCACCCCATCCCAGTTCAGCCCCCTCTACCACATCATGGCAGACTTTAGGGGTGGGCAGATTTCAGACTGGGTTGGTGCATCCTGCCCCCCCCCACCTGCCAGCACCTGCCCCAGGCATAATTGAGACACGCTCTGACTCTCTCTACAAGGGCTTGGCCTGCTGTCAGCCTCCTGACACAGTTTCTTCCCTGGATGTTTGCGGATAACAAACTGAATACCTAAAAACAAGAGGTAACTAGTCCTCATGGAATCTATCGCTTCTCGGCCTTTTGGCTAAGATCAAGTGTAGTCCTCATAGAATCTATAAGGAACCACTCATCTACTCCCTGTGCTCTGGAACATAGGACAACACCCAGAAGGACTGCAGACCCCTGAGGAAAAGCCCTTTCACCTTGGAACAGATATTTTGCACTCTAGCTTCATTTCACTCTTTAATTCAAGTGTGTGTATGGCGGGATGTTGTTGTTGTTGTTGTTGTTGATTAAATTGGTATGCTGCCCTATACCCGTAGATCTCAGGACAGTTACAACATAGAATCACAATAAAAAACCACAAAATACATAATAAAAACACAAACAAATACAACCTAATGATCCTCCCTTCCACATTTTAAAAGGGCATCAGATGCCAACCAGCCCAAGCCCTGGTTCAAGAGGAACATTTGCCTGGTGCTTAAAGGTGTATAATGAAGGTACCAGTTGAGCCTTCCTGGGGAGAGCATTCCGTAAACAGGGGGCCACTACAAAAAAAGCCCACTCTCATGTTGCCACCCTGTGGACCTCTTTTGGAGAAGGCATACAAAGAAGGGCCTCAGAAGATGATCTCAGAGTCCAGGCTGGTTTATATGGGGAGAGGCAGTCCTTGGGGTATTGTCGTCCTGAGCTGTTTAAGACTTTATACGTCAAAACCAGCACTATAAACTGGGCCCAGAAACTAATTGACAGCCAGTGCTGTCTGACCAGGATCAGTGTAATATGCTCAAACCGTCCTGCCACGAGCAACCTGGCCGCTGAATTCTGAACTAGCGGGATGTTCTCTCTTTCTATGTGCTGCTTCAAATAAAGTGTGATTTTCAGTTTGGCACCATTGTTGTACCTACCCAGCCTTGTCCATGTCCTTGCCTTCTTTATCAATTTAACCCAGTAACTGCTGGTCCAGCCTATAGGTTGTCTGTGTTTTGTAATAAATGACCAATTCAATTACTCTAAGCTCTCACTTATTGCCTCATGGCCCCCCTAAGAGAGCCTTGTTGTTTCTAAGATGCACTGTGACTCTCAAAAGACCCTGATGCAGGCATAGGCAAACTCGGCCCTCCAGATGTCTTGGGACTACAACTCCCATCATCCCTAGCTAACAGGGCCAGTGGTCAGGGATGATGGGAGTTGTAGTCCCACTACATCTGGAGGGCTGAGTTTGCCTATGCCTGTCCTAATGCATGTAGATGTGTAGCAGTGATACATAACATAGACAAGGACAAGTGGTAAGAAGTGTGTAGCAGGCAGATATGTTTTCCCAGAACCTAATTTGAAAACGAAGATTATGTTCAGAGAATATTAACAAACCTGCTGTAATATTTCTCCCTATTGCTTGGGAGTTATGACTGCATTGTTTTAAACTGAACTTCATTCTTGGTCATTGACTCAAGCTTGCCATTCCTTCTTTGGCTTTTTACTGTAGTGACAGTTCTGGATTTTATCCAAATTATAGGATTGTTCTACCTATTTAAATTATCTAGATCTGACAAGATTTTTTTTTCTACTGGAAAGTTCCCCACTTGGCTCAAAATAGTCTTTCAGAAGTGAGCAGTTGGTAGATGTGGATAGGAGATATATACTAGCTAGGGTGAGGTTTTAGTTTTCATTCTTAGCAAGGTTCAAAGACTGGCACTTGGATTAAAAAAAATGTACCTCAAACCATTGCACACCCCAGAAATATTTGCTGAAATTAAAATCCAAGCTGAGGAAGAAACACATGGCCAAGACAAAGTACTCTGCACAGCTAGGACAGCAAAGTATCATCAGCCAGGAATAATGAGGACTTTGGCAGCCAAATATCCAGCAAGTTGCCAGAGCTGCCAGTGCACAGGGTTCTTGGCTGTGGAAATTCATACCAGCTTCTTAATTTGATCCCATTTAATATAATGTCCCTACAATGAGTTGGCCTGGAATATAGAGGGCTGGGCAAGGAAAGCCCACCCCCTTGTGAAAAAACACAGGCGATTGGCTTCTATTCCCTCCTTGATTTTTGACCCCATGCTTCTTTGTTCTGACCCTGTTCAGTGTCACAGAATGTCATTACATTGAATAGGATTGGAATAAAGAGGTACATTAGTGAAATTCAGGCTGCCTTACCGCACATGTGCCCACTCAACCGCTTTGATTGGCAGAATTGGCACTACAGCTGGTGCTGCGTGATATCCATTCAGCATTTGTAGAAATTCAATCATTTAGTGTAGCAGCACCTACACTTTGGAACTCACTGCCTATTGATACCTCACTCCTCATATTTTGCATTTTATGAGGAACGGCTGAGGGAGCTGGGCATGTTTAGCCTGGAGAAGAGGAGGTTAAGGGGTGATATGATAGCCATGTTCAAATATATAAAAGGATGTCACATAGAGGAGGGAGAAAGGTTGTTTTCTGCTGCTCCCGAGAAGCGGACACGGAGCAATGGATCCAAACTACAAGAAAGAAGATTCCACCTAAACATTAGGAAGAACTTCCTGACAGTAAGAGCTGTTCGACAGTGGAATTTGCTGCCAAGGAGTGTGGTGGAGTCTCCTTCTTTGGAGGTCTTTAAGCAGAGGCTTGACAACCATATGTCAGGAGTGCTCTGATGGTGTTTCCTGCTTGGCAGGGGGTTGGACTCGATGGCCCTTGTGGTCTCTTCCAACTCTATGATTCTATGATTCTATGATTCTATGTACAGTGTCTTTCACTGTCCCACATAAGTAGATTATATTGTTCCCATCTCTTTGGTCTGGCTTGGAAGTATTACCCCCAAACCTGAGTAATTTCTAGACTAATCCAAGGAGAGTTTTGGAAAGCACACTTATCTCTACTTTGACAAATGTGGTTCACATGTGCAAAAGGGTTCTGAGAACATTTTTTTAAAGGCGTATCAAGATAGCTTGTGCTGTCAACTCTAACACCATCCATCACCTGTTTTCAAGAATGGTAGGATGAATACAGGCTAGAAATGAGAACTCTTGCCAAAGGTGCCAGTACCCCAAGCATTTTTATATGCACCAGCCTTTCTTGCACATGAATTTTGCCCTAAAATATTTCTAGCTGAACTTGCAGATTCCTGCTTGGACAAGATCAGAGGAAGTCTGAGAGACACACAAAGAGGGTTTGA
The DNA here is from genome assembly GCF_027172205.1 of Podarcis raffonei. Lineage (NCBI taxonomy): Eukaryota > Metazoa > Chordata > Lepidosauria > Squamata > Lacertidae > Podarcis > Podarcis raffonei. The sequence goes on from NC_070602.1 coordinate 136,375,193, forward strand.
TAAAAACGACTGATATTCCAAAAGACAGGTCAGTGCACATACATTCCTATGCGATGAATTTCTGCACCCTGAGTTTAAGCATACATTTACGTGGGGGTGGGGAGTCTTAGAAATCGCAAAAAGCAGCAATGGTCCCTATTTTATTACTCCAAATCCACTATGTATTTGAAGAAAACACAAAGTAAAGCATATGTGCATTCCTGTATGGGGTGTGTGCCTGTGTTTTATGCTGAGCAATTACTTAGCTTTTGGAATGAAGATTAATGTCCCACATAAAATACATTTATTCTATTTGTACCTTGGCTACTTTTTAAAATAAAAGGAAAGTCATTCACAATGCAGGTGACATATTGTTATAAATAGCTGAGGATGCAAAAGTGGTTGTGCTCTACATATATTTCATTTCCTTGTGAGTTGCAGACCATCTATTATGCTACAAAGTCAGCTGTAAGAGTAATAGTACTTATCAGTCGTGGCTTATGAATACTTGTATAAGTATTTTAATGGCAGAAAAAAGGGAAAGTATATAAAAAACCCCGTGAATAAAAGCTTTTTGTTTTCTGTTTAGGTTCAAACAACTTTTAACACCACTAATTTAAATAATAGCAAGTATCTTTCATACATATTACTTTTTTTGCTCACCTCTCAGGTCTGTTCTATGCATGCCACAGACTGGGGTGGTGAAATGGACTGCACCACTTTAGACTATAGGTACAGGACTTTTTAAAATGTTTGTCTACACTGAAAGCTCCCTATAAATAGAAAGGGAAATATAGGGAGAAGGCTGGTCTAAAACCTTTCCTCCTGATATTGTCTATTTACAGGAATTTTTAATACTTTTTCTTAAATAAACACAATTTTAAAAACATTTTATGGTGGTCTTCATAAGTAGTATCTCCAACCTGTAGCCTAAGTGGTATAGTGTACTGCACCACCTCATTTTGATGCATGAACAATCCGAGCCATTATTAGGCAATGGCTGACATGAAAGGTGAGTGTTCAATGAAGGCTAATTTGAGATTAAAGTTTCATGCATTTAAATGATGGTGTGATCTCTGAAAAAAACTGAAATGTATGAACTCGGCTGAGGTACATGGGTAATATGTGAAAGAAACAGAAACTAGTGGAACTAAGTTAATTCTTTTTTAGCATCAAATTATTTTGAAAGAAAAATAAATCAGGAAAAGAAAAACAGTCAAAGCCTCCAGTTTCTAGGAGCATCTTACCAGATGGGTCAAAGGCCACTTGGTTGCCAGGATGTGGGCCTGCGTCAATTGAGACCATTGGTACGCCTCTCCGAATGTCCCACAGTTTCAACACTCCATAAGAGTCACAGGAAACAATGGTATCACCCTGGGAAAGATGAGGAAAACGTTAATTCTGGAAGCCATTGTAATACAACATTAATTGTAATACAAAGGAAGCCATATTAGTAACTAACATTTTTTCATGACCCTCTCCTTTACCTTAAGGAACGGCTTTAGGAAAGGCATATCCCATATGTAATAGAAAAAATATATTTCAGAGAAAAACCAAAAATCTGTATTTGGAGTTGAAATGGGGGGAAAAAGTTATCTGCACAAAAATGTTAACTGGAGATCGATTTGGAGGCATTTGACATAAACCAACAAGAATACATCTATATTATGTTACATTGATATTAAGATATGCAGGATTGCAGTGTACAATGTGCCTTTTCCACAAACATTTCGGTTTGATTCTTAAGATTCTCTTTCATGACTACCATAGCTGGTTGCCCAAGGCCAAAGCAGAAAGTGAGAGGGTGGGTTCTCTCAATCTTATAGGAGGTCCTTCAAACTACACCCATTCTCTGTTCTATCCCATCTTCATACTCCCAAGTAGACCCTTGCTCCCAAGCAGGTTTTAGCCTTGGCTGGGAAATTATTTTGGCTTGCAACAATGGTAGCTTTGTGTCCCCTTAGTCCTACTGCTGCTTTCATGATTTGCCATTTGCCTTGTCCCCTCATAAATCTATTCTACAGCTTCTTTAAAACAAATGAACTTGGACATGAAACAAGGTGAAAACTTTTCAGTGAGCTAGAATAAAAGGCTCCAAAATAAATACTGTTAAAAAGGAAGAACTTTTAATGCTACATTTTGTTCTAGACAAGAAACTTGGTAATTTACTGGATTGGCATCTTCAGGTACTGATAAGAAATGGCCTTCTGCCTCTGGCAACAGTATGGTTTTCTTCCTTCCACAAAATGTTGAAATCAGAATCTAGCAACCTTGCTGAAGCCTTCTACATTTTCATCTCCATAAGTACTATTATTTAGTAAGGCTCACTGCCCTTCTCTCTGTTGTCTTCTATTGATGCTGTATGCCACATAGTAAAATTAGTTTTACACAACAGCATAATGGAGCACTGAAGCAGTGAGCTGTGTGATTTTCTTGTATGTTGTGGAAGAACGAAATTAAATACAAGGCAAAAAGCTCCTGCTCAGACCCCAGTAACCTAAGAGTAATGTTCTCCAGAATTATCCTTCTTCTGGGTTACACGCTCTGCATAATAGAAATATCAATTCTGCTATTTTATATGGTCAAAGAGCAAATAACAGATGAATCTCTGAATCGGTGAGGCAAATGTTGCAAATCTCTTCTTAGTAAAATTATCCTTTCATTATCATTTTCTTTTAAGGAATAATTAAAATAATGGCAAGCTTGACCTTTGGTCAGGTTTGTCACTGGTAATATAACTGGTCTGTCCAATCATAGACAGGAACTGGTTCATCTGGCATGAACTCATGGAAGTAACTACTTATTTCATGAAATGCACCAAGTAGACTGAGATAATTTAGGCATATAACCACTAACAAATAGTTCAGTAGCTGACCCATATGCAGCACAACCCTATATATGTTTCTTACGTTCAATGGAATGTACTCCCTAGTTAGTATATTTAAGATTACAGCCAGGTGCACCAGTGGAACTAAAGAACTGTTAGAAAACTGAAATAAATAGTACTGCAGAAGGAAGGGTGAATGCTGTAACCTACCACTGTCACATCGGGGGGGGGGGGGGGATAAAGAAAAGAAATATTGCTTCCTTCAGCATGTGTACCAAACCTAATCTGTACAGCACATAGACATCAGTTTATGTGTATGCTGTTTTTCCATAGTAAGTCATGCTCATAGTGGCTCACAACATCAGAAAACATCATTCATTCACAATTGCAAGGCATATAAACAAAATTTAAATCGGCCAAAGTATGTCATATTAACAAATATATAGCAACAAAAGTACAAGAACATAATGCAGGGCACAGCATAAATAATACATCTCGTCGAGAGCAAAATGTTGGCCCCAGCAGCAACACCTAAACAAGGCCTCGTGCTAATCTTCTCCAGGCACTTTGCAGCTGAAACAACAGACCCTCCAAGTGTCCCTATTTTCCAGAGATGTCCCTGATTTAGAAATGCTGTCCCAGTTTCTGATTTGATCCCAGAATGCCCCACTTTCCCTTAGGATGTCCCTATTTTCATTGGAGAAATGCTGGAGGGGTTGGAGTTATCTTCCCCCCAGCCATCTGAAGGTAATCCTGTATAGGGAAGTTTTTTTAAAAGTTTAATATTTTATTATGTTTTTTATATATGTTGGAAGCTGCCCAGAGTGGCTGGGGCAACCCAGTAAGATGTGTGGGGTATAAATAGTAAAATTATTGTTATGAAATGGGACATCCCTATTTTCATCAGAGAAATGTTGGAGGGTATGAAGGAGGTCTGGGCCTTGTGTTACCAGACCAGGCTGAAATGAGCCACATGAAGAGCAGAAATCAGATTTGGCAAGACTCACAAGTAGATGGATACACATGAATATTATTTTTCCAGCAATCAGGTAAAGAGTTCATGAAGCACTTTTTGGGCTGAGGCTTCCTTCCCTTGTTTCCTCCACTGCTTTTCAGCTCTGGGTCAGGATCCACCTGCTCTGCCCATCACTCATTACACAATACCACAGGAAAAGGAAGGCTAAATAGGAGCTGAAAGCCTATGGAGGAGGCTCATGGAACCTGCCAGCCAGAATCCAACCCTCTGGGAAAAGAGTCCAGCCAAATTAGAAATCCACCTGGTATACAAAACTGAAGTGGAGTCAAAGGGAGTGGGGCAGGCCTTTACACCACTATCATGATAATCTAATTTCTGTCAGATTGGGGAATCTAGACCAATGTGCAAGCTAATGGGTTTGCCTGTCCAATGTGATTTTCAGATATTTCATATCTTGCCCTTATCTTAGTAGCAAAGATGTTCCACACTGTAGTCTGGAGTCAGTCACAAATAAGTTCTGTTTCAATTCAGACTTGTAAAGTTAATAAAGTTATGGCGCATAGTTGAACCATATCCCCGGTAGACAGTCTATCCTCCGCAGACACTTCTATTTAACAACTGCTTTGGGTAACTAGAAATCACGTTCAAAGTTTGTGCCTGGTTACCTGCTTTCCGTTCCTCTGAGCAAAATTTAATTTGGATAATTTCTAAAATTAATTTTTAATAGGTGGGTGTGTAGTTTGCCACAGTTTGAAGTTAATATCTTTTTTCTCATTGCATGTTACTCATGTACACAAGCACATGCACACACTGATTGAAACCCTGTTCAAAGCTATGTCAGGGCAGTCACACAATCATAGCAGGAATCATTTTTTGCTTTGACATACATGTGTGCTAGTACACACTCTGGGGGGAAAGGTCATCAAATAAAAACTGTGAAAAGATGCCCACCTGCAGCAGGCACAATGAAGTCTGGAAATCAGAAACAGAAGAGAGGTGGACTTTAAAGCAGCACTGCTGAGCAATCAATCAATAGCAAGTTATTCAGAAGCCCAAAATTCAAGGAGAAACTTGGATGGGGAGAAATTTTGCAAGCATTGCTCTCTTGTTGGCATGATTACTTCTGAAAGTTATCTCATAACCTGTCCTGTCCTCACAAAGAGTAGGAGCTTACAGGGCATGACTGACACTTCAGTGTGGCTTAACCACAGCCTTTGCTAGTGGAAAAACTGATCACCTCACATTTATGCTCTTCTTGTTTCCCTGGTTGCTTCAGCTGCAGATCCTGCAGTCCACAAAGGAATGAAACAGAAGCTGCTGCTTCCTTTCAAAAACACAGCCTTGACAGCAGTCACAAGTTTTCCCTTTCATGTGTGCAAGGAAACAACCACCCTGATTGATAGGCATCTCTGTAATGAGGACATAATAGTGTGGCTGTTTATAAAATGCATGGCGCCCTTGCTGAGCCCCCCTCCCCTCATAAATTGAGGTGCAGAGCAATTACTGCTCACTCATGCTACTAGGTGAATCTTATTAGCTTCAGACAAGATAAATGAGGGCTTTGGGTGTCTCTTGGCAGTGGCATGAAGAACTGAGGAAGCTGACCATAAAGGACCAGCAGCTCATCCCTCCAGGACCTGGACAAATGTGCAAGCCCTATTCCATTATTATTTGCATGAGGGGGCACTACCAGTACAAGGAGGCTGCAGGGTTGGGGCTTTAGCATACTGTATAGTTGGATATATTCTTCTGCCTTCTCACATGTTCAGTACAGGGTTCATGGCTTTAAATCAAGTGCTGAATAGACATAAGGAGAGTAGGGTTACCACTGCAGACATTTGCCCTGATCACATGGGAAGCTGGAAGGAGGCAGGCAACAACAGCATGTGTATCCCTACAAGACCTCTGGACTCAGGCAGTGACTGAATAATCTTGCAGAACAAGCAACAAATGAGCTAAGTTGAAGTGCTGAAATGCATGGATTTCTGTTTGTGAAATGCAATGTTTTTACCCTCTCCACCCTGTGTGCCCCCAAAGTCTGTTCTAGAGGTTTTCCCCAAGCCTCTGGAACAGTTTGGGGAGGAGAGGGCAGGGAAGTCCTGTTGTGCAAGTGGAGATTCTTGTTAATAAAATACTGCCCATAATTATTAGTGATTTTATCAAAACTTGTATGCCTGGGTTCAGAAACAGAGTCTCGTGACTTTGATATGTTCACCTCAAATATGAAACATGCACCACAAACTCCTGGTCAGGGTTTGATCTCATCCAGCAAATTATCTTATCAAGTTTGCAGGTCCGGTTTTTATTCAGAGAACCCCACATTATATATATATATATTCTTACTGAAAACATGAATGAAAATAAGGATCTTACCCTTCCCTTGAAATGTTTCTAGCACTTGAAATTGTCAAACAATGGTAGATTATTCTCTTCTTGTTTGTTTAAAATCACTCCACATGATCCCTCCTTGCTGTGTGAAACAGAGGAAATATTTCTGCCTTTTACCAAATCAAGGACTAAGACATTTCTTGTGGTGTTTGAAAAGAAGAGGACATGCTAGGCTTGCAAAAGTTCTTTGCATAAATTTACATACAGAGCTCAAGATCACTGCACACCCTGCAGAGTTATTGCTATACAGAGTTGACACTGCACTTTATGCAGCAGTTTTCTTTGCTACACTTTTTTTCCCAAGGAGCTTAGTCTAATCAATTTATTTTTCTTTTTATCTATCAAAGCAGTGCCTCTCAATTGCAAACAGTTGTGCAGTCAGATGAGGAGAGGAATGATAATTGCCAAAGCTTTCTTAAGATGGTTGTGAATTGGATGCTATCTTTACACCAAAGCCCTGATAGTGGCATTCATAAAGGACTCATGGGTGATGACATCTCAGATGGTACTCCATAAGCACCCCAAGCGTAAAAGCACCTTCAAGTGTGCTCCTGACCAACATCAGTAGGTGTGAATTCACACATGCCTTTTGGGCTTATTTCCCACTCCATGGCGCTAATCCATCTCCTCCATAGGAAGTTTCAGATGATGCCACATGTGCTGAAGCAACGTATGTGATGGAACTGAATGCCCTTCTGCCACCTGTGCATTTGGCTGGCATGTACAGGGGCTCTGTGTATGTGAGTAGACCTTTTCCACACAAGGGTAGGAGATCTTTGTCCAGTCAGAGTCCCACTTTGCATGGAGATCTGCACAAGTACATCTACTTGAACATAGAAACCTTGAATATTCAGGCAGCCAGGCGTGCAGTTACTGGGCATGTTAGCAAAAGGCAGGACTAACTGATACAGCCCATACATGCTTTCTTTCAATGTGCTGAAGGGCAAGTTGAACCCTTCTCATGAGTGATAGTAATATAAGGTAATGGGTGGGATGCTTCTAGTAATCCTTTGAAACCCAATATGTAATATCTGTTTTCTTCAAATATCTGCTACTTTGCTCATTTTATAAATTGACTAGCTGAAAACTCCACAAAGATTCTAGATTTGCTACCAAATCCTGTAATTATTTGAAGTTCACCCCAGATTTCTCTTGCGGGTGGCTGTCTTCTACCAGCAGATTTATTTTGAATTAGATTTCAAATAATCCAGAGTCTGTGTCAGAAGGAAATTTATATAGACTTCCAATCTCTGACTCCACTCCCATCCCACTGTGCTTTACTGCATTTAACAAAAGTATGGCCTGATAGAGGCAGCCCAGTTAATACGAAACACATTCAAAGTGAATTTGAACTTCAGATGGATTCCAAATTGAGCAGGTACCTAGTACTTATTCACTGAGTATGCTTTAAGACAGGCAACCAGTCCACCGTATCTCTAGACTCTTTTCAATGACCCACCAGGATGCAAGAGATAATTGTGGGTGCTTTTATTTATGCTGAGAAGAAGTCCAGCTTCATAAAGTACTAGGATGAGCCAGGGTGGAACTAGGGCTCCTAGAACACACAACCGCCCCAAGAGTAACCAAAGCTTCCAAGAAACCTGTACACCCCTCTCTGCATAACATGTGTTGTCCCTGGAACCTCTTCTCTGGCTTCCTCAAAGAGGATCCAGTGCATAACCACCCAACAGCCTTACCTACTCTAGAGGGTTGCTGTGAGGATAAAATAAAGAGGGAGAGTACCATGACTGCAACCTTGAGCCCCTTAGAGGAAAAGGCAGGATATAAGCAAACCACCACGCAAGCCTTTGAGAGGCAGAGATGCAAGAGGGCATCAGAGGAGGAAGGAAAGAGGGACAGAGGCCAGTGTTGCCCACGGCACCCTCACCATCATTCAAGGCACCCCAGGGTGCCAGGGCACACTGGTTGAAGACCACTGATATAATCACTGTCTTGATCCTGAATAAAATTTATTTAAGCAGTCCCTAGGAAGGGCTCTTTTTAATACACATTTTATTGCTTAATGCAACACCCATATTCATAATTTTGTTCTGTTACACTTTCATACGTGAATATTTTTAAATTTTTCATTTTCAAAGCACCTTCTGTACTAGTCTTAGTCTTGTGTTAAATAACAAGGCTAATATCTGTATTTCATTATAACCTTACTTTGTAATTACACTCTGCAAGTAATAGCATCAATCATCTAAGGAAGACCCTATTAGCCTTTCTGCATCTACAATTGTACATATTTAAAATTATTAAGTAACCTTTGCAAATGACTGACTTTGAGTTTATGCAAAGCGCTGAATACTCTGAATACATAAATAAGAACCTCTGGTGCCTTTTCAGTTTTATATTCTATTCTATTCTCTGCTTCTGTCTGTCAACTGCAGGCAGGCTGCCCCTTCTTTATTTTTGCCATCCGTAGAAACATTTAAAAGATCTGATTCTTGAATCGTTTGGCTCAGTAATGAATAAGAACTGACATCAAATATCAATACTATTGGCCTAGCTAAATGGTAACTGACATCAAGCTGGACTACTGAAGAGGTAAACAAAATTGAAATTTTGTTTTGGTATAAGAACTGTCTGACATTATTTGTCCTTTGGTAAATCAATGGAAAACTGACCTGAAGTGTTTGCATTTCAGCTGGGGATTCCCCCTCCCCCATTTTTGGTTTGGGCGGTGGGGAAAAACAAAGAAAGGAGAATGGGTTTCCACAGACCGTGAGGTGATAAGATAATTGCAAATACAAAATGTTTGAATATTAATAGGCAAAGTATTAAAAATATAAAGAAAATTCAGCCCCTTGCACATCACCAATTTGGAGCTTAATCTGATGCACAGACTGCAGCATGCCTAAACCACTGAAATCAATGGGCTCAGGCATGCTAGATCTGCAATAGGTTCAAATGCTTTAAGACTCTGCTCTTGAGCCTAAGGCCAGTTTAAATATGAATGTAAACAACAGGAAATAGCAAAAATAATATTATGCATTATGATTGATTATTCTGTTATATATTTTTTAAAATAAATCTTAAAAAAATATGGTTGCAAATCTCTCGTATACTCATAGGCAAACACACTGCTCCTTGCATATCATTATGTTGATCTTATTTGCAAACCCTCCAAGAACCCCCATTTTCCAGGGACAGTCCTGAATTTACAGGTATGTATTTTTGTTTTATAGCTACTGGATTCAGTTGGAGTTAGTTTACTTGAACGACTGTCTGACCCCATATGTGCCTACTCATCTGCTTCAATCTGTGGACCTGGCACTTTTTCCAAGTGCCACAAAGCCTTCACGCCATACTTGCAATTGACCCTTCAGTGGGCACCTACTGTCTGGAGCTCTCAGTCCATTAATATTAGGCAGATTCCTTTGTTGCATTGTTTTCAACATCACTAAAAAGCATTTTGTTTAGACAAGCCTATCCAGACATGTGCACAATTTGTTTTGAAACTGCTGGTTTTAGCTGCATTTTGATAAAAAATTATGTCTACTTATTTTTAACATTTGATTTTATTGGCATTTTCTTATGTATATTTTATAAGCAGCTTAGAGATTGTTATATAAATCTTGTTCAATGATAAATAAATAAATGAATAAATATTATTTTAGCTATCCCTTATTAAATATTGCATACAATTAAAATGGCCTTGATTATCTTGGATGTGATAAACTTAAAGGGCAGAGAACTGCAAACAAAGGACCCATAGTGTGCATGTACGCTGTAGATCACCTAACAAATATAGCTCTCCAAAGAAATTCAACAACCATTGGGTGCTCGGGTATTAAATGGGGTGCTCCCTTCATTAAATGAGAACTCCCCTCTCTTTTTCTAGAAATAAAAAGGAGCATGTACAAAGACAGATCTAATTATTGCTAGCTCAAGTCACATTTAGAATTTTTCTTCCTTCATCTAGCCCAGGCATAGGCAAACTCGGCCCTCCAGATGTTTTGGGACTACAACTCCCATCATCCCTAGCTAACAGGACCAGTGATCAGGGATGATGGGAACTGTAGTCTCAAAACATCTGGAGGGCCAAGTTTGCCTTTGCCTAATCTAGCCAGTCGATATTCTACTAGTCACAGACTACACTTTCTCCAAATTACTGGGATAACATGTGACTGGCTAAGAGGGGACAGAAGCTGGATATGGATGTGGATTCAGGAGAGGCAAATTAATGAGATTAGGTGACATCTGGATTTGGAAGGCTGCCCATTTGAACTTTAGTGACAGGTATTTAAGGAGCTTTTGTGGAATACAGTGGAAAGGATCGGTCCTGGTTTGGGTGGGTTGTGAAGCAGAGCATATCAATGAAGGCCTCCGCCTGGGTCTTTCATGACATGTAAAGTCAACTGGGAGGGGGAAATGGCCTACTGGGATTTTAGCAGATGAATAAAAAGTTTCATCCTATTTTCTTCTCTAGTCCACAGTATCTGGAGAGATGCCATGTTGTTTTTGAGAATGTCTTTGGAAATTTGCTGAAGGCACAGTATTGCATTTTTATCTGGATATCCCTACTTACTAAAAGTTTGAGCACCATGTTAACAAGGACCTTTGCAATCTGCTATTCTGGTCAGCTTCAGAGCTATTCATTCAGAACTTTTTGAAGAGTGTGTGCCTGCACTGCACTGATCTCTCTAGGGAAATAGGCAAGGCTGTATTTTTCCTTATGTCTTACTGCTCCAGGTTTTTTTCATTTCCTCCAAACAACTAAAGGACCAAGCAATAGCCATCTTGAATACTTTAAACTGCCCAAGCTCAGGTCTCCTAAAGTCATATGAATAAAACATAGGAATAATATAATTTAACTACAAAAGCAAAGTTATCTTCTTACCATATTTCCATAATTAAAAACGGCTGTACAGATTCTGAAACTCTCCAAATTAATTTTCACCTTCATGAATGTTGAGTTAACGTTCTCAATGTTACAGTCCTACCATTCCAGAATTTTGACTGGAGCTAATTTTAACTTCAGAGAGAGCAAATAATACATCCAATTTGGATATCCAATTTTAACAGATTGTGGGTTGTTAACTGACATGGTTTTGTAATTTTTTACTCCTAAAAGGTTCTTGTTGCAAAAAGATTGACCCTTTCATAATTTGACATATTTATCTCCCAATTAATTGCCATTCATTCATCCATTCATTCAGATATACATACATACCCTAGCCCATCTCCTTAAAAACATTAGCCTACTCCCTTCCAACTTCCTTCCTCATCACATCCAGAAATGATCCTTGCTGCTTGGCAGGTCTGAAGCACCCCCTTAAACTCCCATACATTTTTACTCAGTCTTCCTCTTAATTCTGCTTTTGCTGAAAGTATAAACTCATAAATCCTAAAATTCCATGTAAAGTTAAAGGTAAAGGTACCCCTGACCATTAGGTCCAGTTGCGGACGACTATGGGGTTGCGACGCTCATCTCGCTCTATAGGCTGAGGGAGCCGGCGTTTGTCCACAGATAGCTTCCGGGTCATGTGGCCAGCAGGACTAAGCCACTTCTGGCAAAGCCAGAACAGCACACGGAAATGCCGTTTACCTTCCCGCCGGAACGGTGCCTATTTATCTACTTGCACTTGACATGCTTTCGAACTGCTAGGTTGGCAGGAGCTGGGACCGAGCAACGAGAGCTCACCCCGTGGCGGGGATTCGAACCGCCGACCTTATGATTGGCAAGCCCAAGGCTCAGTGGTTGCATCTTGTAACTTGAAATATGGTTTTGGTAAATAAGCAAACATAATAAGCAGAAGCCCTATGGCCAGCTTGTGTATTTGACAAACTAGGAAGTTAATGTTACAGACACCTATTCATGTATTTTTTTTTATGATATGTCCACACAGCATGCTTTCCAAACATGTATCAGACTTCTCAAATTCTATACTATCCGTTCATTATTAGTAAAGGCTGTGTTGGTAACTTAGTTAAATGTTTAACTTTTGCAAGAAGATATTCAGCCTTGAAGTTTAGCTACTTCTTGCTTGAGAACAATAGATAAGCTCTAAGAAATGTTTCAAGTCTAAGTGACTACATCATAACCAGAACGGAACCATTCCATTTGTGTGCAATACCCGCAGAACTCTGGGTGTCAAAGTGATGGGTGCAGTCATAGGTATATCAGTGTATTTAAATCAGAATTGTCAGATTGTGTTATTATTGTTATTATGGTTTTTGTTGTAGTGTCTTTTGCGGTTATTGTTTGCATCGAAAAAATGATTAAATATTTTTTAAAAAAAGTGTTGGGTTCAAATCTAGTATTCTCCCTGATATACTAGTTTTCTATGTTCTTTTAAATAGAAGAAATTTTATGTAAACTGCCATTTGCAATCTAATGTGGTATAGCCCACACATCTTGGATTTCGTAGATCTAAACTGTGTTGTACTAAAGAATCTGGAAGTTTAGAGGTTCATAATTCTTCATGATGTAAAAGCTTTGATATCTGATTAGATATCAGATTCCTGATACAGCTTTTGTTTTAACTGCTTCAAAACTGATTGCATTTAACCTTTTGACAGAATACATCCCCATAGAAACTGTCCCAGACTTGGCTTCTGGTTCTGGTCTGCCTTAATGGATGCTGCTCCCATGATAGCAGAACCGTTAGTAAAGATAAACAAGGATTATTTGAGGGTAATTGTCCTTGCAAGCTCCCCCCAGGGACCGGAGGAGTGTCACTCACAGACCATTTCGGTACCTGGCTCTCGCTCTGGCATGGAATCTGGGAGGCAGGGAGGCATTGAGTGCAAAAACAGTTCACCTATCGGTAACCCCCCTATGCAGCCATTAAGAAGCAGAAGTACACACTGCCAAGGAGTGTGGTGGAGTCTCCTTCTTTGGAGGTCTTTAAGCAGAGGCTTGACAACCATATGTCAGGAGTGCTCTGATGGTGTTTCCTGCTTGGCAGGGGGTTGGACTCGATGGCCCTTGTGGTCTCTTCCAACTCTATGATTCTATGATTCTATGATACTTCTGTTTATTAGAGTGAAATTAGGACTAATATGCAGTCGTGTGCTGGAACAGATGGGACAAGATCATAAACTCCTAAATTGAACCTGCTACAAAGCCGTAATGTTTTGAACTGGAAAGAAGACTTTGATGCAAAATATGGTATGTGAGGGGGTGGGAGCATTTACCCTTTCTTTATATATACCATGTTTGCTACATAAATGATTATGGCAACCCTCCCCCCCCCCCAAAAAAATGCTAACAAATTGGTAAAAGGCAAGAGAAGATAAAAGAGAACAGGGCTATATTTATGGATTACAAAGAAAAATAGAACTGTGTGAGAAAAGTGAAATGGATTTTAAGCATTGAACTTTCACTGTATTGCTGGCGCCTTCATTATATTTTTAGGCACCAGGTGAAAATGTTCCTCTTCTTTGGCTGATTAATATTCTACATCCTTTTAAATGTGTCTGTGGGAAGGGAGGGTTTTGTTTTACTTATTTACTTGTTTTTATCCAGTATTTTATTCTGTGGTCTGCCCTGAGTTCTTATGATGAAGGGCAGTATGTATGTATGTATGTATGTATGTATAAATCTCACTGTGTAAAAATTGCATTCCAAACTTATCAGACCCTAGAAGGGCACAGATAGTTAGAGTGTTTTGCTAGGCTGTTTTAACACTGGAGTGCTAAGCTAGGAAGAAAGGTATGGGAATGGAATGTCAATAGCCCCTCACTGTAGGCCTGGTTGTATGGCGGAATCTACACAATCCTTTTTGTTAGGGAGTAGGAATTAAGAGAAGTCACACTACTTCTTTCAAACTACATTTTGTTTTGCCTTATAAATCACATTTATACATCTGAACTCCATATAAGGGTATAAATAATATGCAGGAAAAGAGGGTCAAAGGATGGATAGAACCCACAGGGAGCTCTTCCCACATACAAATCTGTGGAAATGAAGCAGGTTTTTAATTCTTTTACAAATAACTATTTCAGACTAGATTATTTTATATTAGAATGAAAGGATACTATATAGAGTGTATATTGTAAGACAGCAAGAGTAAAGAGTGATAGGAATGGGACTCAAGTGATGCTTGCCTAGCTGATCTCTGCTTGTTTCTTTGTCTATTACGTTTAAAAGGGTAGAGAGTAGTATTTTTTTATTTTCTATTCTGTCAGACTTTAATGGAGTCCAAAGTGCTCCTCATCAGTTGTGCCTGATGCAAAGCCTATAACTCTCTCCTGCTCTTTTATTCAGATCTGGAAACCACAATTCCTGCTTTGGCAGCCCAAATCATGACTACTCTTCACACCCTCTATTGCAGCGGTAGAGAACCTTTGGCTTTCCAGATGTTGCTGAATTACAACTCTCATCAGCCCTGGAACACGTGGCCAGTAGTCAGGGATGATGGGAATTGCAGTTCAAGCAATATCTGGAGGGTCAAAAAAATTCTATATCTGCTTTACTGGGTCTCCCATACACTATTATTTGGACATTACCGCCACTAGACAGATGCTAACTCTAGGGCTGCCATACCTCCAAGTTTTCCCAGACATATATGGGATTCGTCCTCTGGAAATGGCATCTGGGAGGAATTTTCAGAAAGAAAGAAAAAAGTCCAGGAAAATCCAGATGCATGGCAACCCATATCCGGTTTTTCACTTTTTGAAATATAGCAACCCTAGCTAACTCCTCTGAAGCTTGCGGCAAGTGGGCTTCAGTGGAGAGGATTTTCCTGTGTCACTCTCAAAAACATAAGATCAGCTGTAAAATAAAATACATGCAATGAGGTAATTGCATGTGCTGTTATGCTGAAACCACTAACTAAAAAATAAATATATCAAAGATGAACACGTGGCAATTTATTTGGCCATTCTGCCTCCTCCTGAGTAAGCACATGCATTTGAAAAACAGTCTTGCATCTAAATCCGAAGCATATTTACTCAGAAGTAAGTCAAACATATTTCAAAGGGAATGGACTTCAGTGAAAGTATATACAGCACTGCAGCTTTTAGAATGAAAAAAAATCAACTTGAATAATTTGATGTCTATGCACCTACAGTTCAGCTGCCTGCCTTCCATGTATCTGCGATTAATTTATATAACTGTAATTACAGCTTCTAAAATTGCACCCCTCACTCTGTTTAATCAACCCTCTACTGGCAGTTTCCATCTTTTCTAATTAAGTTACTGAGGATGTCAAGCCATGATTCCAACACAGCGTTTAATGCCAGATGCAATATTCTTTATCAAAATAATATGCTAATCTGCAAAATCATCAGCATACAAAAGCTTGCTTCATTTAATCATGTTAGGTCATGAAGGATACTCTGCAGGGGGAAAGTTGGTATCTTACTTGAGAATGTCTTAATGGGCTCCTTCAACAGGAAGGGTGGGATGTACATCATATAATAAACAATAAGCAATAATAATTGTGCAGGGGTCTGTGGAAAGAGGCACATCAAGCCTTCTAGGTTTCGTTGACTCCACAAAGAAATGAAGAACCTTGCTGAGAAGACAACACATGTTTATTGGCTTCCCCTAGCTATGCCACTGGGGAGCTGGCAGTATTATTTGCTTCTGAACTCATCAATTCTGTTGCCACCTGAGTACCAGGGAGTTAATTTATATATATATAAATCAGGTGACAAGAGGTAAGAAGCCTGACTGCTGCAGTAGAATTGTAATTGCCCCTTCCTCCCTGTTAAACAGGGGTAGGCAACCTAAGGCGCGGGGCCCGGATCTGGCACATTCGCCTTCTTTATCCAGCCCATAGACGGTCCAGGAATCAACGTGTTTTTACATGAGTAGAATGTGTCCTTTTATTTAAAATGCATCTCTGGGTTATTTGTGGGGCATAAGAATTTGTTCATTATTATTTTTTCAAAATATAGTCCAGTGCACCACATGGTCTGAGAGACAGTGGACCGGCCCACAGCTGAAAAAGGTTGCTGACCCCTGCTGTTAAATATGTCACCCTCCCCTTCTGTTTTGCTCTGGGTTTGGGGGTGAAATACCTTTAAAAATTTGACCCCAAGAAAAATTAACAGAGAACACAGTAAGGGGGTAGGTGCTGCCAGACCACCTGTCATTTAAACACTGGTTTTAAAGAATGTAATATTAAAGTAGCTGTTTTAGTGCTGAGCCAAAGGGGGATGCTATCTCACGAAAAGGTTCATCAGAACTGACACTTCTCTCTCTCTCTCTTTGCAGGGGCGGATATTAATGCAGAAGCAGAAGGTCTGCAAAACTATCCATTTCTGATAGTAGTCTGTAATTGACCAGGTCTGATTCTAAGGGGCTTTCTTTATCCCTAGTGACACTGACATATAGCTAAATCTGAGTTGCTACACAGTGTAGTGAAATCATCCCTTCTGGAGTGTGACCTCTTGTTTCGGATGACTTTGGGAGGAATGAAACATATGGTCTGAGGAACAGAGTAGCAAAACAGTAGGGATACAAATAGCTGTGAATGGCTATGAAGAAGAAAGGCTCAACGCTCTTAGCCACCCACTCCCTAAAATCATGAAGACTGACCTGAAAACCGGGTGACGTGGAGATCAGGTGGCCAGATGCAAAAGATGGCAGGGCTCCTATGCCTAAAATACTTGCGTAGACAAGAAAATTTCAGCAGGTGTAGCTCTTGTAATGGAAGCCAATTCTGCTGAAATTCCGTCTCCTACACAATTATTACACATGCAGGAGCCCTGCCTTCTTTTTGCAATGTGGAGAACATATAGCACACCATTCCTCTATTCCCATAGACTCTTAGAGGCTGTGCACATGACATATTCAGCTGTAGTGTCATTCATAGATATATTCTGCTCTAGGCTACCATTTACTTTAGGGTTTTAGAGCTTACCTTCATGTTGAATGTGGCATGGTTGCAGGAATGCATGTGACCACAGAAGGTCTGAGCACACAGCCCCTTTAAAAAGAAAACACACAAAAATCAGAACAGCAAATCAGACAATCACATGTGCTGTATAACTTCTTTATAAACTTGTTGAGTTTGATTTTGTGCTGTTCCAGCTAGATGAATGGATGTTTGTGCAAACTGATAATATGTTATCCTTGTGTCTAATACCAACCAACTCTAGAAAGAGAAGGGAAAGGGCACCTAGATATCATTGTACTGGCGTTGAATGAACTTTTTGTTGGACAGGTGGAGTGAACAACCATGTCTTTGAAGGTTTATCTATTATCCCATGGAGGTCCTATGAAGCTGCATCTGCATTCTAACAATATCTGGATATTCCTGCCATGCCCAAGAAGAGACATTGCATGTTTTGAACACTTATCTGCAAGTATGGGTATGCATTTTTTCTGAACAGCAGATTTTTCTAAATTGCTATTTTGCAGATTAGTTTGGATCCTAAGCATACTGCACATTGTTCCTCATTAAAGATAGTCAATGGCAACTGTTCAAGTAACTTGCATACTGTGTACAACCAAAGCCATATATTTACTTTAAAAAACAGGAAAGAATTGGGTTGGAACAATGATGAATAATATACATGTAATTAAGAGAAGCTAAAGTGAAGTATATATATCTTTAAGGGGGAAATAAACATTATTTTATGAGGAGTACATTGCTATAAATCTAGCATTAGCTACTTGATAGGAATAATCATGTAATTTATGGAGTAAAGCTAATCTTGTTAATTGAAGTGAAGGGGATAGCCAAGGTACTGGTAGAGATGAGTATACAGCTCATTTATCTTCCTGCTGTTAACTCTTAACTCCCATCATTTCTCCAACATATACTGCTGTTTGGTTTTGCTCCTTAGGAAATAGACACAAAGAGTGGAAAGGGAACTGCAAAAACTCTATATATGATCTTAGCAACTCTAACGGCTAAAGTCAAACTTATCTAGATGTTTTATATTATATAAAATCTCCCATTCCACTATAATGTACAGTACTTAATTTAGTTTGCTAGAAGTCAAGATGGCAATGGCTACTGAAATTCTGGTTTTCTTAATTGATCTTGTGAAAAACCTCAGCCTTGTAATAGTGTAATGCTATTTATTTGTTTATTGGTTATTTATTTATTGTGTGAACCAATTTAACAATAAAAACTTATATAAATGGAATTTCAGTCCAATGCAGATAAAATGTGGGGTAAAACTCCCCACTTATAGGGCTTCTTGGAAGAGGAACATCTTCATCAGGCACGGAAAAGACAGTAAAGATGGCACCTTTCTGATATGTAATGGAAGGGAGTTCCAAAGGGTACATGCAATCACATAGAATCATAGAATCATAGAATCATAGAATCATAGAATCATAGAGTTGGAAGAGACCACAAGGGCCATCGAGTCCAACCCCCTGCCAAGCAGGAAACACCATCAGAGCACTCCTGACATATGGTTGTCAAGCCTCTGCTTAAAGACCTCCAAAGAAGGAGACTCCACCACACTCCTTGGCAGCAAATTCCACTGTCGAACAGCTCTTACTGTCAGGAAGTTCTTCCTAATGTTTAGGTGGAATCTTCTTTCTTGTAGTTTGTATCCATTGCTCCGTGTCCGCTTCTCTGGAGCAGCAGAAAACAACCTTTCTCCCTCCTCTATGTGACATCCTTTTATATATTTGAACATGGCTATCACACCAAAGGTTCAATTCCCACATCGTAACAAATGGACTTCTTCATGAGATGGTACCTGCAATAGACCTTCTCCTACAGAACACAGTGAATGACTGCAAATTTAATGGGTGAGATGATCTTTTAGGTATCCTGATCCCAAGCTGTATAAGGTTTTGTACACTAGAACCAGCACCATAAGCTTAGCCCATAAGCTAATTGGCAGCCAGTCTTTCAGCAGTGGTATAATGCAATAGCAATATTCTGCCCCAGCAAGTAGGTGAGCCACTGCATTTTGCACCAGCTGCAGTGGTGCACAGAGCCATACTCAGAGGTAGCCCCACATAGAGCGCATTGTAGTAGTCTCAGCAGATGGCTGAAAGTGGTCAGGTCATCCTGGCCCAGAAATGGCTTTAGCTGTTTCACCAGCCAAAGATGGCAGAAGATAGGCATGCCAGGTTACACCCAACATTGTGGGTGTCCGGCAAGCATGTATGATGTCACTGTCAGGTGTGGGCCAGCAGCTAGCTTGATAACAGCACACAAGACTTAATTAACTGGTAGATTTATTGCAAGCAGCAATTAGTCTCCGACCACTCTATTGGAGCATCCATTCATCACAGTCAAGTTGACCCTTCTGAAGAGTGCTTCCGGTTTCTGCAGCACATCCTGAACTTCAACCCTTACGTTCTGGGGCTTGTTTTTTTTCTAGGACTTTCCCTATTCGCCTAGTTTGGGGACTAATGGCGTAAGTTGCCTCCTCTTCCTGTGAGGAACTGCACACCTTTGTGCCAGGTATGACTGTGCCTCTTGCGAGAGCAGGCTGCTCTCCAGCCTGCTCTGCCGAAGCTGATAAGCTGCATTCCTGCCAGCTCCCGAAAGAGGAGGGGTTGACAACCCCCCTGTTTCAACTGTCTGAGAAGTATGCACGCCTCTCTGTTCTCTCTGCGTCTGCCTGCTTTCTATTTCAGGCAGCTTTGGGCTGGCGTGTTGATGACAGTCACACACTACCACAGCAGGAGGGCCTGACGGAGTGTCCTGCTGCAGCACGTGACACATTGGGTCACCCAGCTGGGCACCCACAGTGAAAATTTGTGGGTGCCTCATCATCCTCCCCCCCCATGGCATCTATGGCAGAAGGCACACCTAGCCACTGAAGTCACATCAGCCTGTAGAAACAGAGATGCAGAGCACTGCCAAGTTAAGAACCTGCTCTTTCAGGAAAGTACAGCCCCATCCAAAGCAGGCAAATGACCAGTTATCTGGACTCAGGAACATCTCACTCATGGTGTCTCCACCTTGCCAAGATTCAGACTCAGTTTTTGGCCCTCATGTAGCCCACCACTGTGTCCAAGCACTGGTATAGGGCTTGCATGGCTTTTCCTGATTCAGAAATTACAGAGAAATAGATCTTGATAATGTCAGCATATTGATGACACCTTATCCCAGATCCTAATGTGTTCATGTAGATGTTAAATAACATTGGGAACACCATAGTAGGCAGTGGCCCCCTATGTGGGTGGGTGGGAAAGGACCCAATGCTATTTTCTGAAATCAATCCTGGAGAAACAGGGCCTTCAATGCCCAACTCACTGCATTGGTTAAAGAGACCATGATCAATGGAATCAAAACCCACTGAGAGTTTAAACAAGAATAATAGGATCACAATAACATTCTTCTCTCAATACTGGTCATCCATTAGGTGGGGCAGCTGATTGGGACAGCTGCTGCCATGCACCTGGCCTCCTGTCGGCTGTGTTGCTGTGCTTACTATGATAACAGGATGCCGGAATAGATGAGCCATTAGCGTGATCCAGCAGGCTCTTCTGTTCCTGCAGCTGTCACACCACAAATCTTTTGATCACATACAACAGAAAGGGAGTATTTGTCACTGGGTGGCAGTTGTCAACAAGTAAGTTGGATCATAGGGATGCAGATGGCACTGTGGGTTAAACCACTGAGCCTAGGGCTTGCCGATCGGAAGGTTGGTGGTTTGAATCCCCATGATGGGGTGAGCTCCCGTTGCTCGGTCCCTGCTCCTGCCAACCTAGCAGTTCGAAAGCACGTCAAAGTGCAAGTAGATAAATAGGTACCGCTCTGGCGGGAAGGTAAATGGTGTTTCCGTGCGCTGCTCTGGTTTCACCAGAAGTGGCTTAGTCATGCTGACCACATGACCAAGAAGCTGTCTATGGACAAATGCCAGCTCCCTTGGCCAGTAAAGCGAGATGAGCACCGCAACCCCAGAGTTGTCCACAACTGGACCTAACGGTCAGGGGTCCCTTTACCTTTACCTTTAAGTTGGATAATTGCTTCTTTCAAGACTGCCATGACCACTCTCTTACACAAAGATGCACCTGTCATGTACCTTCAACATGCTCTGTGAAGCAAAGGGTCAAAGGAGCATATGTTTAGGCACATTGTTGCAAGTGCCTTGTCCGTGTCATCAGGCCACATCAAATAAAACTGATGCCATAATATCCTACTGTGCTGAAGACTATTCTGGAAATTGCAAAAAATGTGGCTCCAGTAAAATTGCTATGGAAGGGAGCAAATCTATTCTGAACGGGCCTTGCAAACAGGTCACAGTGGGCTTTGAAGGCCCAGAACTCTGCTCCTTGGGTTTCAAGGGCTTCAAAGGGGTTATCTGCTCTATCCAACAGAAAACCGCCAAGAGCATTTCCTGAAGGTGCACCATCTGAATTGACTTTAAAGAAGTCCAGTTCTACCTCTTACTATTGTAATTACACCTACTATTCAATTAGACAGTTGATTTAACAACTATCCTCATCAAAAAAATTATGATGAAATAGTAGGGTTAAAAGAACCTCCTTTCCATTATATAGATTCTATCATTTTTTTAGTGTTCCTGACTAATCAAGTTTATAAATTTAACTTGGGGCAACATTAGACCTTGCCAAGGAATATTCTCAAAGCTAATTTGCAAAAGCAACGTTCTGCATTAGATGTAGATTTACATATGAAAAGAAAGAAATTTATAATAACTCCTAGCTATTGATAGGGCTACTAAACTATGCAAACCTTACAATTCAATTCTCTTAAGGGTGCCGTCCATATCTTTTCAGCTACAAGCCTGAATTAAATCTGGAGACGTAAGTTAGGTCATACTATTTCCATCATACTTCTAAGTGCATCAACATTTTATCATCGATAATGAACCTTTTGGAACCATATATATATAACTAGTGTGCTTTGGACTGATATTTTTGGCTTGTTGCTTTTTTATCCAAATATCCTAGAAACTATTAGAGATAAACGTAAACCAAAATTCTGGAAATAGGTCCTTATAGTTCCATGGATCTAGATAAATGCCTGGCTTCACACATTAACTTGGATGGCTTTGAAGGGGGACTAGACAGATTCATGGAAGGCAAGGTATTTGTGGATATTAGGCCATGATTGTTAGCTGGAATCTTCATGCCCAGAAGCAGAGTCCCACTGTATGCCAGTGGGAGGGGAGCAACAGAAAAAAGCAACTAAAAGGATCAAGGGGATGGTGAAACTCCCCTATGAAGAAAGGTTACAGCATTTGGGACTACAGTGGAACCTCAGATTACGGCGGGGATCCGTTCCGGAGGCCCCGCCGCAACCTGAAAATGACGCACATCAAAGCGCCGCCTTTGCACATGCACGAAGCTCGATTTAGCACTTCTGTGCATGCGCAAGCAGTGAACCCGGAAGTAACCCATTCCCATACTTCCGGGTTTGCCGCGGACGTTCGGATGCAAGCGGAGGCGGACGCAGAATGAGGTTTGATTGTATTTAGTTTAGAGGAAAAAGTGAAAGGCAGTTGTGGCTGCATAATTTTTAGTGTTAAACACCACCCCATCTCCAATTGGAGTGAGATTCCAGGGGCTCCAGGGTATGTGTTTTCTTCAAAAGCACAGACTGTAGTGTCTCTATGATATATGGTTTTATTTATACATATATACAACCTGCACCTAGATGGAGGGATTGCAGGTCAGTCACATCCTATGAGGGTCTGGCTTCCCCCTTAAGAGCAGCTTTGGATTAAAAGGGCAGCAAAAAGCCATCCTCTGTCTCTCTTAGTTCCAGCTGGTCATCCCCAGCTCACTTGGAGTTCTGCCCCTCCTCGTCCTCCTCGCTGCTCACCAACTCCAAAGACCTCCCCATAGACATGTGTCATTCAAAGTTGAAACCCTAAACCTGGCCTTTGCCTTTGCCCACTGGCACCCAGCAAAGAAGGGGCCCCTTGCCTGGCAGCCTTGCCCTCTGATGGGCCTTGTCCTTGATGGGCCAGCACTGGCTTTTGTCCCCTGCTAATGGGTTAAACCACAGAGCTGGGCTTGCCGATCAGAAGGTCGGTGGTTCGAATCCCCGTGACGGGATGAGCTCCCGTTGCTCAGTCCCTGCTCCTGCCAACCTAGCAGTTCGAAAACACGTCCAAGTGCAAGTAGATAAATAGGTACCGCTCTGGCAGGAAGGTAAACAGTGTTTCCGTGCGCTGCTCTGGCTCGCCAGAAGCGGCTTAGTCATGCTGGCCACATGACCCAGAAGCTGTATGCCAGCTCTCTCGGTCAATAAAGTGAGATGAGCGCCGCAACCCCAGAGTTGTCCGCGACTGGACCTAATGGTCAGGGGTCCCTTTACCTTTTACCTTTAATGGCCCATCCAACTTGCTAGCATAACTAAATCCAGGGCATTTCCCTGTTTGGCAAAGATTAATCAAACCTTCATTAATTCTAACTTTTGCTAAATCCAGGAATTATGAGGAGGATCTGGCACCCAGGAATGTATGGCAGTGGTTTTCAACCAGTGTGTTGTGGCACCCTGGGGTGCCTTGAATGGTAGTCAGGGGTGCTGCGAGCAAGACTGGCCTCTGTCCCTTTTTCCTTGCCTCCCTCCTCTGATGCCCTCTCCTGTCTCTTCCTCCCAAAGGCTTGCACAGCTGTTTATTGCAGCAGCCCTGGCTATAAACTCAACAGGCAAATGGTGGCTCTCAAAGGCACCTCTTTTTGGAGCAAGGGAGACCAGGGGCAGCAGCAGCAGCAGTTGTCTGGAGGACTCCCAAGGAGAGGGGAGAGGAGAGGAGGCAGAGGGAACACTCCTCAAGGGAGACAAGGGTGAGGGGCTGCCAGCTCTGCAGGCAAGGGGTGACATAACTGGGCTCCTGAGCCCCCCAGAGGTGCCATAGAAAGAATGTAGTTGGTCAAGGGAGTTGTGGACTCAAAAAACGTTGAAAACCTCTGATGTAGGGGAATTTGGGGGAATAACATGAGGATGTGACTTTTTTGCAGTTCAGTTGCTTATGTGTAAATGAGCAAAGGAAAGCAACCAAATAGCTTAAATTCTACAGCCTACCTAATAGCAGATTAGCACAGATGAGCTTCATATCCACGAAGAGGCAATTTTCTATAAGAAATGTTTCCTCGTTTAAACTTTGTGTGAAGAGAGAGGAGAAAGGTGAGGGGTATGTCTGTCTGTCAGGGCCACCAGTAAAACCTGAGCTTGCGCAGCTGACACTCTCTCAGGAAAAACAAGAGCAGGGAGAAAGGAATTGAATGCTCCGCCACTCCTTCCCTGCTAGACAGAACAATTAAGGAGGTTTTCCTGACCAGATACATGTCAGATGCTTTGTATGTGAGGCGGAGTTCCCTGTGTAATGGAGAGCTAAGCCATCTGGATAGTAAAACAATGGCATTTTATAGAAAAAAGCTTTCTGAGCTAATATTTTCTTCACAGTTCAGTTCAAAAGGAACAAGGAAGTGGGAAGTTTGGGAGCGGGGGCCGTGTAGGTGGGGGAGAGATGGCGGGTGATGCTGAAGTTGGACTGGCTCAGAAAACCAGAGAAGTCATTTTCTCTCTCTCTCTCTTAAAAAACACAATTTGGCTTATTAGCCAGGAGAATCACTAATCTCTAGCCATAAAACAAAAATAATAATTAATTGCAAAACATCTATAGGAATTGTATGCAAGTCTTAGTCTCTGAAAGTAGAACCTTTCAGATCTAATCAAATTAAAACCAGAAGATCCCAGTAAAAATTAAATAACCATTATTTTGGAACTAATAGCTAGGAAACAAAAGTGATTATATATGCACCTGAGGGTAGATACTGGTAGAAGTATTAAATTAGGTGAGAAAATATTATTAGAAGGTATGTAGCATGTTGCTGAATATTTATCAGAGGACAGGTCTTCTGTAGGTAACTATATTATTTGTTAACATTTGGTCAGCCTAAGTCATGGTCCACATTGCATTTTCACAGCTGAAGCAATAAGGTTTTCATTATTCTTTTTCATTGTAATCAAAGTATCACTGTAAATTAACATGCACCTCTAAACTACTCTGGTTGGATAAATACAAAAGACTGCTTCTTTGTAAATATTTAAGGGAAATTTTGAATATCTATCCCCAGAAAACCCCCAGAGCAGCTCCACAAAGAATTTTCTCTCTCTTCTTACACCATTGGGGTAGCAGAGGGGAACAGGTTTCTAACCTTTCCTTTTCTCTGGCCCTGTCATTTCCTATTTGGAGATGAATTTTGAATATATGGAGGAACACTCAGTAATGTCAGTCTCCATCTGCAATCTGAAATGCTACAGCCCAGTCGGAGATTGACTGCCCCTAAGAACTAGGCCTAAATTGCATGTGAGGTCTTCTATATGAAGGTCACAAAAGGGAAGCCAAATTTGCTCTGCAGCTTTAGTTACAGCTAGCCTGTTGAAAGTGATTGTTTCTTTAATTGAAGGGAATTGCACTAGTCTTGCAAGGTTTAGTCTTAATAAATGTAAATAATTTTAAAAATTTCCAGCTTGTATCCAGCCTGCTAGTATTTTATTCTATGAACCACCCTGAGATCTTATGATGAAGGTTGGTGTATAAATCTTAATAATAATAATAACCCAGCCCATTTTCACTGACTGTTTTGCAGTTTAGTTTTGTATTTTTCAGACTAACCAAACTAACCCTTGGTCTTTCTGCTTGCCTTTTTAAACTACAGGGAACGCATTAGCTCTCCTCCAGTCTTCACAAACTATTCCAGTTCTCAATGGGTTCTCCGCTATATAATGCCTTGGCCTTTGAACTCTCATTGAACACAGCATGAACAGAGTTATTACTCTGTGTATGCCACCAAACGAGAAAGATCCCAATTGTTCTTTCCTTAATTAGGAATTGGGGTGGGGGATAAACCATGTTCGTAGGCCAACATACTGAAAGTACGTGAAAGTAATTTAAGTGAGCCTTTAAGGCTCTCATTTAAAGCCTCAAAAACAAAAATTTATAAGAGAAATGCTGACAAGCCACATCTGTGGTATTATAATATAACCTGATAGCAAGATAAATGTTTCATGAATTAGGAAGTTGAAAAAGCTTCTCAGTTCAGCTTTGTTCTCCAGATTAAAGTGAAATATGTTGTCGTCTTCTATCAACACTTGCATTTCAAATACTGCAGCTTCTAAAATTCTTTAAAAAGATGGTACTTGACCAGACAGAAGGACTGTTTCCTCTACTTAGTACTGCAAGACTATTCAAATTCTAACCAAGACAGAAAGTTCAACAATAACAAAAACTGGGATAAGAAACTGAGCAGTCAAGAAAAGCTTAGTACATTGAGCAACCCTATTCCCCAGACAGCATTTTAAAATGGAAAAGCAAACAAACATGCCATTTCCCCCAACTCTGCCAGATTCTCAGTCCATCCAGCCCAGCATATTGTCTGCTCCATTTGACAATGCTTCCCAAGGTCTCAAGCAGAGGTTTTTCCTAAACACAGTTCTTTCTCTTAAATGATTAAGAGATATATAAGTTCTAACATGGTGAAGGCTAACATTCCTCCACCTGCTGTTCATCTATGTATATCTTATTTTTCCATAGCAGCAAATTATTCCTAGTCCTCCTCATCCCGAATTTTAAAGAAAACATGCCATGGAAGTTGCAACATTATACACACTTATTGCACATCCCCAAAGCCTTTTGCAAAGTCCTACTGAACCACATTTGCTTCTGAGTAAACATATAGAGGATTGCACTGGAAAGCACATAGGAGATGACTGCATGTAGTGGCCAGTAATTCTCCAGCTCTCTCCAGCATTCTCTGCCAGCCTCTTGGGGGCAGTGAACTGAGGGGCTCCATAATTCTGAATAGTCAGACTTACATGTGGATATTTTTGATGTGATGAAGAGAGTAATACATAGCCAGGATTTTACTCATAGGCGTAAAGTTAAGTCCATGGTTTAACCTGCAGTTAAATGGTGAACACACTGGCAGAGCACATTAATGTTTTACTTCCATATGCATATTATCAGTGGTCTGGAAAGTGCATATCAGACTGTTAGATCAAATCCATACAACTGCAATCTAGCAAATGTATCAACATTAATAATAAAAACCAAATTTAAACTTTATTATGAATCAGCAGCTTTCTGCTGGTTGAAAGAATGGCTACTTCTTGAAAACACAGACATTTTGGATTTGGAAGGTTTTAACAATGTATTTGGATGGCATGCATATTTGTGGTATGATAAGATCAAAGCGCATAAAGGATTTAAAAACCATATTGTTAGAAAAGCATTGTTTAATGTTTGGATAAGATATAAGGATTTATTGGAAAATAAAACTCCAAGATGGCTGTCACCGATGGAAGCGAAGGCTCAGAAAAAGCTCAATATGGAGGTTAAATGGCCGAAATATTGGGAAATTTTGGAACAAGATGGAGGTAGACTAAAACTGCAGAGTTTTGAGAAACTAAAGAACAAAGTGTGAGACTGGCTTCATTATTATCAGATAATGGAGGCATATAATTTGGACAAGAAAATTGGCTTCCAGGTGGAAAAGTCAAAATTAGAAACAGAACTGTTAGAACCCAAAACTAAGACTTTGTCAAGGATGTATAACTTGCTGTTGAAATGGAACACTCAGGATGAAACGGTGAAATCTGTTATGATTAAATGGGCACAAGATGTTGGACACAATATTATGTTTGCTGACTGGGAACAGTTATGGACCACAGGTATGAAGTTTACAGCATGCAATGCCCTAAGAGAGAATATTATGAAAATGATATATAGGTGGTACATGACCCCAGTCAAGCTAGCAAAAATCTATCACTTGCCCGATAATAAATGTTGGAAATGTAAAGAAACTGAAGGTACATTCTTTCACCTTTGGTGGACGTGCCCAAGGATTAAGGCTTTCTGGGAGACGATATATAATGAATTGAAAAAGGTATTTAAATATACCTTCTTGAAGAAACCAGAGGCCTTTCTCCTGGGCATAGTCGGCCAATCGGTGTTAAAGAAGGATAGAACTTTCTTTATGTACGCTACAACAGCAGCAAGAATACTTATTGCAAAGTATTGGAAGACACAAGATTTACCCACCCTGGAAGAGTGGCAGATGAAGGTGATGGACTATATGGAATTAGCGGAAATGACTGGCAGAATCTGAGATCAGGGAGAAGAGTCGGTGGAAGAAGACTGGAAGAAATTTAAAGACTATTTACAGAAATATTGTAAAATTAATGAATGCTAGAATGATGTTGGATTGAAATTAAGTGGTTTCTAGCTGTGGTGGTATAAAAGAACATGAAAAAACGGTTTTTTATAAGTAAAAATTTGATGTTATAATAACTTAAGATTAAAGATCTGGGTAGAATAAAGAGGGAAAGAAACTGCTAAGTTAAATAAATTGAACTGGAATACAAAAAAGGGAGGTAAGAGGAGGTCCGGGAAACAAGTTAATGAAAAATAATGTGATGAAAAGATTGATTGTTTTTAACTATTTTTATTTTGTATTTTTTCTTTTTTCTTTTTCTATTTTGTAATGTAAAAACCCCAATAAAAATTTTATATAAAAAAATAATAAAAACCAAATTAAGAGTTATTTTTTAAAATAAAACTTTAATTATGAATGTCAAATTTGCTAGAACTCCACTGTGTGTCTGTGAAATTTTGTATGCCTACCCACTGTTTCAAGCTGAACTAATGGACCAGAGCACGCCAGGCACTCCTGTCTTCCACTGCCTCCCGCAGTTTGGTCAAACTCAGCTGGTAGCTTCGAGAACACTGTCCAACCATCTCGTCCTCTGTTGTCCCCTTCTCCTTGTGCCCTCCATCTTTCCCAACATCAGGATCTTTTCCAGGGAGTCTTCTCTTCTCATGAGGTGGCCAAAGTATTGAAGCCTCAGCTTCAAGGATCTGTCCTTCCAGTGAGCACTCAGGGCTGATTTCCTTAAGAATGGAGAGGTTTGATCTTCTTGCAGTCCATGGGACTCTCAAGAGTCTCTTCCACCACCATAATTCAAAAGCAACAATTCTTTGACGATCAGCCTTCTTTATGGTCCAGCTCTCACTTCCATACATCACTACTGGGAAAACCATGGCTTTAACTATATGGACCTTTGTTGGCAAGGTGATGTCTCTGCTTTTTAAGATGCTGTCTAGGTTTGTCATTGCTTTTCTCCCAAGAAGCAGGCGTCTTTTAATTTCGTGACTGCTGTCACCATCTGCAGCGATCATGGAACCCAAGAAAGTAAAATCTCTCACTGCCTCCATTTCTTCCCCTTCTATTTGCCAGGAGGTGATGGGCCCAGTGGCCATGATCTCAGGGATAGCACAAGGCTTCTACATACAGTCATTCAAGCACACATTTCTCAGGTGACTCAAGCACATACAGTATATAGGGTATATATGGATACCCTATATATTTCAGTAAATAATATCAAAGTAGCCAATTTCTTGATGCAATCCCCAATCTCTCTCATAATTCCCATCAATAAGTAAACAATAAAGTTATAAAACATATTCTAGATCACATTCTATCTTTCTGTCAATTTCAGACAGATCTGATCATTGGTTATGGAGAAAATAAATAAAATGTACACAAGGCCGAGGATCTCAAGAGGGACAGAAGTGTAAATTTCATGAAACTTTGAAGTACTATAAAATTAAAACCGTTTGAGATAGAGGGGGAAAATTAAGGGGGTTTATTTCAACCATAAGGGAAGGGTGTACACCAAGTTTCATCAAAATCTGAGACAATGGGTGACATGACCGCGTTAAACTGACGTGGAATGACCCCAGTGCTAGTACGTATCGACCATATAATGTTTCGATTCTATCTGTTTCTTGGTTTCACCAGATTTGCAATAATAATAATATTTTTGTGTTTTTAGAAAAGACATAAACATGTAGAGACTGGAGGTGCAGAATAGCACGGGAGAATGTTCTTATGTTAAAATATCCTTGTATATAAATAACTAGCATATCAGGAAGGCACTAGGATAGGAACATGTTTGCTGGGTTTTGTTTTGTTTTGAAAGCTGTTTTCTGTTGAGGAGCATTTAGTAATGTGAACCCCCACACTCTAAAGTGTCACAGCTCAGACAACGGGCTGACCTCTTCCACCACAGCTAAACCCAAACTGCTTGCCTTCATATACATCTGTTTCTTGACATTCTTATTTCCATTTGCTAATAACTTTATAATTTCAAATATTATTTCTGTGTAAAAAAATTACATAACATTTTGGGTGGCTGACAATTCAGAGATTGACAGGAAAATACAAAAAGCACTGTTCATTGTTAGAAAAATAGTCTCATTGATACAGGTTAAGGAACAGAGGGCTCCTTAACAATAGCTAAAGCCCTTATTAGATCATATAAATAACCAAGCCAGCCTGCAAAAGATTGATCATAGCTTTTAAAACATTTGCAAAATCTGTGTTTAATTAAAATCATTTTAATATGCAAATGAATCCTAATCACTCTCATTTTTTAATGTTAGTCCGCCTGCGGGGGTCCTAAACAGCTCTAAATAGCTTCAGCTGTGAATATGTTTAATAGAATCACATTTGTTACTGCAGAGGAAACATTGCAGCTATGCGTGTACTAAAGCTTTCAAAACTGCTTTTGTGTCTACAATTTAGCCATGAAGGTCAAAAAAGTGTTCAGTGAAGCATAAATCTAGATCTAGGCGCCCCTTCGTACATTTTTATACAGGGTAATAATTAAAACACTTTTCGATGCAAGCAAAACCTCTGTGGGCTTCTTTTGAGAAACAATCTGCCCTTGGTGATTGTAAAGACTGGTCTATAATATAGAAAACCGACAGTAAGAAACTGATATGTCATCGTTTCTCTCAAACATTCCATCTTTGCAAATATAAGAATATTAGCTGTGAGTTTTAGAAACAGAGGCACCATATCTGAAACAAAGTGGAAGTATCCACTTTTCCTTTCTTTTAAGCAGAATAGGCCTAGCAGACTAACTGAAATGAGATAAGAAAGGACTTCCAGGTCAACCACCCACATGGCAAGCCATTTCTCTTGGTCAGGAGAAAACTCGTTTGACAATCCAAGAACAGGTTGTGACGGCAACACACCCTCAAACCCGCTGGTGGTCTTGGGGGTGTGGAGAAGATCCACAAGCTCACTGGAAGCCTCTCCTTGCCACAGATGGTTTCTGGTTTTGAAAAGGTTTTGCTTGAAGGAAGAGAAAATTTGATTTCAAAAATGTGTAAACTGTTACTAGAGTGGGAAATGATTGATTAACTGGTTAAATCGGCAATGATACAATCTAGGACATAATATAGAAATGGATGCATGGGAGAAGTTGTGGAAAATTGACATGAAATTTACTGCCTGTTGTCCTTTAAAATAAAATTATATGAAAATGATGTATTGATGGTATCTAACACCTAACAAATTGGCTAAAATGTATAAGAAGGTTAGAAATAATTAATGGAATTGCAAACAGGTCGATGGAACTTTGTTTCATATGTGGTGGTCCTGTAAGAAAGTGAGAGCATTCTGGGAAATGATATATGATGAGATGAAAAATATGTATAAACTGCTTATACAAAAAAACCCCACAAAAAACAGAAGCCTTCCTCTTAGGGATTGTTGGGAAAGAAGTTCCAGAAAAAGAGTGGCTTATGTTATGTAACAACAGTGGCTAGGATTCTTTATATAAGTTCCAAAGAAGAATGGATAAGGAAGGCGATAGACTGTGCTGAACTGGCAAAATGAGAGAATCTAATGATGATTGCTTTGTGGAACAACGGAAACCCTTTTCGGACTATTTAAGGAAATAGTGATGCAGGTGGCACTGTGGGTTAAACCACAGAGCCTAGGACAAGCTGATCAGAAGGTCAGCGGTTCAAATCCCCGCGATGGGGTGAGCTCCCGTTGCTCGGTCCCAGCTCCTGCCAACCTAGCAGTTCGAAAGTACGTTGAAGTGCAAGTAGATAGATAGGTACCGCACCGGCGGGAAGGTAAACGGTGTTTCCGTGCGCTGCTCTGGTTCGCCAGAAGCGGCTTAGTCATGCTGGCCACATGACCCAGAAGCTGTACGCCGGCTCCCTCGGCCAGTAAAGCGAGATGAGTGCCGCAACCCCAGAGTCGGTCACAACTGGACCTAATGGCCAGGGGTCCCTTTACCTTTTTAATGATGATTGCTTTGTGTGGGAAGAGCAGGGAGCACACAAGACCAGGTCACTTGTTTAGCATTATATGTGAAAGTGGCCAGTGGATGATCCTTGCACCTCCACAGACATAATATACAAGTCTTGCCTCTAAGAGCCACAGGTTAAAGAAATAGGCAAGGAGAATACCAAAGCTAAACATCCCACAAGAATGCGCTTGAGTGCTCTCTTCCACACTATAAATAATACTCTCATTAAAATTTTGCCTTGGATGAAAGGCAAGTCCATTAGTCTGGCAGCTAATTTTTACTGGCTCCTGAGATGTATGCATATTAAAAATGCAGCTTTTGTAATTGCCAGACATCAACTACCTAGTCAACGCTCCTCTTGGATTTTTTAATTATTTACTTCATTTGCATATACATTCCAATTTATGATCACTGTTTAGTTATCAAGGGATCTTTTTGGTAATTTCTCTTTTGAATTCTATTTATCCCTTTGGCATCCTTGGCAAATGTTCTGAGACCGCTTTACCCCAGCACTAAATAACACCAGGCAATATGTGCTCCTAACCCTTATAGCACATTTCATCATAGATACTATTCACCTCTATTAAATGTGTGCTATAACCATGGCTAGTTCAGCATTAGTTACATTCTGAAAAAACTTCCTTCAAATTCATATTTCCTTCTCCCCTCAAAACGCCATTTCCACATACATAACTGTGTTGGCACACTCCTCCCATTTTCTTCAGCTTTACTTTCTATTGGTGGGACAGAACTATAGAGCTCTGACTTAATTTCATGTAAATAAAAACTGAGGGCAGCTGGGATGGTCCCGCTCCAGCAACCAACTGCAGAAATGTTAGAGAGGGAAAGTAAAACATTTTTTTTTAGAAGATTTGTTAAGTTGTGGGTGAACGTATCAGACGACACAGCGATTCTTCAAATAGCTCTTGTTTATTCACAGGCCAGAACTGAACTGAACTGAAGGGTTCAGCCAAACTGCTTATATAGAGCTCCACTAGAACGCAACAGTAACCATTTTCTGTAACTATCCAATCACTGAACGTCACTTCCGATCCCTTATTTGCATATGTGGACCTGAGTGAAAACTATCTACAGTATCCCCCTGCTGGCCCAGGGTGAGAACTTCAGTACATAACGAGATTAGCAACATTTGCAGGCGGGGGTAGGATGAGAAGGGCTTCAGCTATATTTGCAAGGAATGAGCTTTGCCAAAGGAACGACCTTATTATATCAGAGTTGCTAGATCTGACTCAGACATCTCTTTCTGTTGAAGCATCCATTATACACATTATACCCTGTCAGTAACAAAGCCTCAATAGCATCTTCACATAGGTAACCCTACCTCCAGAATATACAGTAAGAATTTTCCTGTTAAATGTTTAAATTGCACTTGAACCTCTCTCAAGGAAATGCAAAAGTACTTGCAATTCTGAATGCATATTCTAAAAGCACATTCTAGCTAATCCCAGAGAGAAAGCCAGTGTTAGACTCACATAGCCAAAACAACAAATGGCCTTACAGCATCTTAAAGACTAACAAGTTTATTGTGGCATAAGCTTTTATGGACTTGAGTCTACTTCATAAGATGCATGATGAAGGGGATGCCCATGAAAAATTATGCCAAAATAAATTTGTTCATCTGTAAGGACCTAGATGACTCAAGCTCTGACAGGTTTTAAATCCGAACGTGAGAAATTATGGATCCCATGTGTAACTAATGTGAAGCAGAAATGTTATATTAATATTAATGCCTATAAAGCCTCAGTGTTGGTGTCAATTACTTTTGCATTTTAAGAATTTTGCATTGGAAACATGATTACTTAAGTATACATTTTTATTGTTCAGAAATGAGGATAATGTTAGAACAAATATTTTGTGACATCTTAATATGAATGAGTAATGACTACTGATATATGGATATTTTTGTATGCTTCATATGCTTATATAAGTATGTTTTACATTCAGACCACTAATCAATTCAGGGAGGAGGAGGAGAGACATCCCTCACCCCACAAAGCCTCTTTTGAGTCTCATGTGACAGGATTTCACTGGGACCATATTTTGTACTAGGTATATTCACTACACACTTGGGGTACAACATTTATGAGTGCCACTAAATTTTATGAGACATACACCTAGGTTGCCATATTGGCCTGAATATAAGCTGCAGTTTCCCCCCCAAATTCTGATTGTGAAAAGAAAGCAGCCTGGGAGCGCAGGGCAATGGTGCGCCAGCCGCAGGCCACTCCCAAACCTCCCCCGAGCTATCGGGGGGGGGGGAGAGGGGATTGTGGCTCCACCCCCCAGAAAGCAGCATGGGGCAACAGCACCTGTCCGTCCGTGGCTCCCAAGACACTGACTTTTAAAGGTGTGGCTTATTTGCAGGTGTGGCTTATATTCGGGTCAATACGGTAAGTAGATACAAGACTGCAGCCTTATCCAGTTAACTGATTACTGAAATACAAATATTTTGATAAACTGAATACATGTCCTTGCTTTTAAAACTCTTTAAATTATTTTTTAATAAAAGTGCTTATAAAAGCTCTGTAGCATCTTAAACGTGCCTCCCAAGTGATGGCAATACCACTTCTAAGATTCCGTCTGGTATGTAAATGCTAAGCCCCCTGCCCTCCACTGAACTATTGATTTTCTCACATGCATCCCCCCCCTCAAAATATAATAATTAAAACTAACAAAACATTTCTTCTTTAAAGTGGTGACAACCTACTAAACATGCAAAAATGCCTATAAAAGTTATGCCTCTGCAATATAAGGGACAGGTAAACCCACAATCCGCATTTTACACTTATCATAGAACTGTAGGGTTGGAAGGGGTGTGAAGGGTCATCTAGTCCAACCCCCACAATGCAGGAATATAAATAGACCTTTGGGACCTGAGCAAGTAATTCTCATGGGAATGAAACCAAAAATTACAAACCCATGTGAAGTTTCCTCCCTCTTCCCTTAGATATTATGATGTCATTATATAGTATGCTTCTCTTTTTCAGGCTAGGGGGAAAAGAGCATATGATTTTATCGCAAGTTTGACTAAATATTATTGGAAAGAGTGGACAAAAATTGATATGATGATGATGGTAACCCTTTGTCAAGTGTTAATTCCACACCTATGAGATGACTGCAATGTACTTGTTACAAAATGAGTTCCTAATCAAGTCAGTATTACATTAACCTAAAGTTGATATTTTTAATGAAGTATCCTTTGTATTCTGTATCTGCCCCAATGAACCTCACACTTCTACCCTACAGTCTAACTTGAGAATTAAAGTAGCATAACATGACCTGGGGCATGTGTACAGCTTCCACAATTTATACGTTAAATGTGCTCCTAAGGTGAAGAATATTGATCTCGCTCTCCTGATTGACCTGTGCAGTAACCCCCCTTCTCCCAGTTTACAGCTTGTAGCCCCACAGGAAGATTCTTCGATGACTACATGTCATCCCAACAGCAATGATTTCTTGAAAAAAAATTTTTTTCCTCTGCTTCTTAAGAAAGAGTTATAGTCTTCGACAAATACTTCCTTGGCCTGTCATTGACATTCACCTCCCAGCTCTAACAACAATAGAAGAGATTGATTTGTAAACCCCATTATATGTGTATTCCCTCCCTTTGGTACTTATGGAGACTTTCTGTAGGAAGGAGACTGAAGAGTAAATGTGGGCAGAGCAAATGTATCTTGCCTGGCAGGTAGAAAATTGATTACCAATTCCCATCTCAAACTTCCCCAGGGATTTCTCCAGATAGTCCCCAGCTGGAAGCCTAAGTGGGTGGCGTGAATAGCGAAGGTACACCAGAGATCATAAATCAATCACTGTTATACAACCTGCAATTAGATAACAAAGTTTTGTCTACAGAAATATAGTGCTTTTCTTGGTTCTTTCTGAGATTCCCCCCCCCCCATTGCTCTATACAGCATCCCCTTTCTATGCCCATTGGTAAGGAATTACCAGTGCCACACACTGGAAATGGAATATGGAAAGAAACCTGGAATCAGGCTGGTTTTTTTTAAAAGAAATAGAACTCATTTATTAACAATAGTAATAAGCTTCAAATCTATCTCTAAGTTGCATCTGTTGTGTGGGGTAAAAATAACTCCTAAACCCCCTTCTGTTGGCACAGCAATCCTGCTTTACTGGCAGAAAAGATACATAAGCGTAGCAAACTCCACCAGCTGGCAGGAGTCTAAGGACTGCTGTTTAAGCACAGGATTGTGAGTGCTGTAGATCAGAAGTCATGTTACCACTAGTGTAGTGGCCACAAGCTGTATGGGTTCATACTATTGCCCTGATAATATTTAAAGAAATTCATATTTGAATAAAACATCCCGTGAGCAATATACTGACAAACAGTTTTTTTTTTATAAAGAAAACAGATCCCCAGAAGGAGGAGGTAGAAAAACCATTCCTTAATAATTTCTCTCTGGAGCAGGAAGATCTGAATACATGGTACTGTAATTATAAACCAGCTGCAAATCTCCCCTATCTCTGCAAATTTATTGAGTACGTAGCCAGAAACCAGATCCAGGTGCTCTTGTATAAGGCTGATTTCCTGAATCCATTTTAACTGGGATCTTGAGTGCATTTTCTTTACATTTTATGGGCACTATGCGCACTCTGCACTTCCTGAACTGCTTCTGCTCCGCTTCCTGATCTAACAAAGGCCCTCAGTATACCTGCCCTGCTGATCTGCTGGAAGAAGGGGTGGAGCGCCACTAAAGATTATGGCAGTCCAAGCTCCCTTTCACCACCCAGCTGCTCCCCAGCAAACTGAGCAATGCAGAGTCGATCAAAGTTTTAAACCTTCCTTATCACTCCCATAATTCTGATGGAAATTGCCTCCCACCCCACCCTAAAACTTAGGAAGAAGCTTAAAGCAGCATGGGGTCAATCAGGGTGCCAACTTGACTAAAATATTGGCAGGTAAACCCCAGATTACAAGATGCAGCACACACACACCCTTTGATTGCCAACACCCATCAAATATTTTATTGAGGACACCGAAGGCACCTCAGCCCCAGGAAGTAGGCTACTTTGTGGTCCATCATCATAGGCATTCAGATTAATCACACGATTAACATTCAGACAGATAGACACACACAAGCTTGTATTTAGGAATATCAGCTCACTTATCCACTTGCATTATGAGGAAATTATATATACAGATACATGTAATTATTTTATTTGTTTTTGAAAATTAGTATAAAAAATAAATTGCAGTCAATTATTTTAATAAGTCCCACACAGTCTTAAAAAACAATTTTTATTGCTAAAGTCAGCAGCAGTTTATCTACTTTAATAAGAACAGTAATTATCACTAAACAATGCCATTAGGAAGGACAGCTTGATGCTATTTTCTGAGTTTATGCCTTTCAGATAATCTAAGGAAGCAGCACACATTTTAAAATGAATGTTCTAAATTAAATTTGGATCAGTCATACCATAGTTAGCTTCTTTACAAGGGTACACTAATAATATATGTTTAGTCTCTGATGGTAAACATGGAGTCTGTCTACTCTCCCAAGGCCATGGAGGACACTGCCTTGCATATTCCATGGCTCTTGCAGTCCTGCTCCTACATTCCACAGGGTTTAAAAAGCCTCTGAGATGCTGTACAAAGAAATTGTTGGAGTGCTAAGAGCATTTTATTGTTGGAGTGCTAAGAGCATTTTATTTAGCTAGCTAGTTTTCCAAAAAGTCCAGGGGGTTGTCCCTAGGTGGTCTTGGATCCAGGCAGATTACTAGGCCAAGCCTGCATAGTTTAGCAGGTACAGTGATTAGTTTCTAGTCCTAGTTCTAAACCTAAGAAATTTAGGAAGCAAAAAGGAAAAGTAGCCTTTCTAGGCAATTTCTGTGAGATGAACTGCCCTGGCTACTCCTGGCTTTCAGCCAATGAGTGAAGTGAGATATACGATTCATAGGAATCCTGGGGTCCTCTTTTACTGTACCTTTCTGCTTTCCTCATCTTTATGGGATTCACTAACATGAAGAGTTGTGCTTGGCTTCCTCTCTGATTGATTTTAAATGAGTTCTGAATATCTTGATCTGCTTTTTAATTAAGGTTTGCATCCTGAAAGTTGCAGTTTCAACTGTTGCTATTATTTTATTTATTTTTGTTTCCTACTGTTTTGGTGAATTGCATTTTCTACAGTTGTTTTCTTATTTTGTTTGTGAAGCAACTTGGCAGATTTTTGGGGTGGGTGTGCCAATTTCAGTGAGTCTACGCTGAGTTTGACTAATGTCTGATAACCCAATGATGAAATACTGCACGAGAAGAAAAGAGAAGAAACTGAAAATGGCAGCAGACTGCACATTTTTAAGTCTGTACAAAGCCAACAGATCAAAACCCAAAGAATGGTGGACTGCTAACTCATTGGAATCATTCCACAATCAAGACTAGCTAATTGGGGATTCCAAAATCCATGGAAAAATTTGGATGTGGAGAATTCTGTAAGCATCTATCTCTACTTCAGACCATTATCTGGGCCCAAGCAGATCCCAGGAATTTTTTCAACTCCAGCAGTTAGATTATGAATCTTAAAAACAGCTGTGAATATTTTTCAGGGGTAGGGACATGCTATTTCTGATATAACAACCCCAAATAATAAGAAGCCATCATTAAGGATGAAAACATAAGATAATACACATGTCAATGAAGTCCTCACTTCATTGACATATATATTATCCTTATCTTATCTTCCAAAGACAATTTCGGAAGGGAAGAAACTACCAGAGTGTAACATCACACTAGCTACTCTCTGACTTGCGGCCCACTGTGCCAATGGACACCTCTCCAAGAGGTGCAGACTTGTGCATAATGCACTCTCTTTCTCCAAAGTGACATTAGTCTGACAGTTTACTTGAAAGCAGTGTGAGGGTTGCTCCTGCTTTCCTCCGTCTCTGCCTCACAAAATGGTCCAAGGATGCCTTTAATGGCATGCAGCTGGCAATACTGGGACAGGATAACAATCAACTTAGTGGCAGTTGCTGGCACCATGCTCTTCTATGTGTGGCTAAATGGCTGTTCCTGCATTGTTGCTTTTCATCTGGTAGTCTTTAATGGGCCAATCCCACTCAGATACATGTACTGGGTATTTCTTGCCTTAACATTAAGGGAAATAATGTTTTCCCTGTTCACTGACTCAGTGAACTTGTTTTATTTTACCAGACGAAAATTGACAATGATATTAGCAATATGAAAATGAAAATTTTGTCATGGGGAAAGGGAGACTGCTTAGCTAATCTTCACTTTTGAGTTGAACGTCTATATATAAGGTTATCTCTAATAAAAAAAAACAGTAATTTAGATTACATTTTATTGCACTATTTTCAGTTCTATCCCATTATCTAAAGTCTACTAATTGTGTTTTTAACAGTTTTGGACAAAATAAAATGACAGACAATTTTAAGTCAATTACAATGCAGAGATGAAGTAAAATATATAAAGATGCACATTATCAATGAAAGAGTTTAAGAATTATTTCACATAATGCTCATTTTTACCAGACTTTGTAGAGCATGTTGCACTAATAACACGTGCAGGTTGTAGATAATTGAATGAAGAGAGGAAGGCAAGGTTGGGGGGATAAACTGCTAAAATCTAAAGAATGGGGGAAGTCATACTGCAGCCCCCAAATAGCTTGTTTATATATTATTTCATAAAATTTATACACCACTTGACTGTAAAAACACACACCCTTAAAGCTGTTTACACAAAGATAAAACAAGAAAATCAAGGAAATATTACAATACTTTAAAACATACACATTAAAATATTAAAACAGATTAAAATTCACATAAGTGTTTCTGAGCAACTGGGTAGGCTTGCCACAACAAGAGTGTTTTTAGCAGGCAGAGAAAGGAATACAGCAAAGGTGCCTTCTTGATACCAATAGGCAAGGACTTTCAGAGTGTAGGCACCGGCACAGTTCTTACAAATGCGGAACAGGTACTATGTGGCACCTGTAGTAGTGCCAATTTCGCCGACTGAAGCAGTTGACTGCACATGTGGAGTAAGGCGATCTCATAGGTAAACTGGTCCCAAGTTATTAAGGACTTAGTATACAGTTGTACCTTGGTTGCCAAATGCCTTGGAACTTGTATGTTTCAGCTCCCGAACGATCGGAAACCGGAAATGAGTGTTCCGGTTTTCAAATGATTTTCGGAAAGCCAAACATCTGGCACGGCCTCCAATTGGCCTATCAGAAGCTGCACCTTAGTTTTCGAACAGTTTTGGGAGTCGAACAGACTCCCGGAACACATTGTGTTTGAGAACCAAGGTACGACTGTACTAATAGCAGCAGCTTGAATTTGGCCCTGTGGCAGATTGGCACCCTGCACAGATCTTTGAGCACAGGTGTGTTACACACACACACACACACACACACACACACACACACACACAATCTAAAGCACTGCAGAAAACCTTTGGCTACAATCTTAAAACAGCTATTAGTAGGTCCCACTGGAAACAACTGAACCTCCTGCCCAGGCCTCTACTATAAAGAATGGAAGGTTGGTGTCTGCACCAGGCATTCATGGGCAGCTGCTAGGGCCCTGCACCTTGGCGTGGCAACTGCCACTGTATGCACTGGCATATGCACTACAAGAAAAAAATACTGTGACAGAAGCCAGAGTGCACAGAAACACCATTAACCTTCCACCACAACGGTACCTATTTATCTACTTGCACTAATGTAATAAACTTATTAGTAATGTAATCAACTTGCACACAGTAGATTTATCCCAATGTGAAATCCTGTTCCTCTTTTATCCCAGCGATAGTTTTTGGTCTCTTAGGGACAATGTTCCTCACTATAAACCACTATGATTCAGGAACCAGGTGGGAAGCCTCAATCAGCTGAGTAAGAGACTGGCATGTAAAGCACCCTCATTAGCAAAATACTCTTATGAATTTTCCTTGCAGACAGGAATGTTGGATGCAGACCAATGTATAATATCAATGGAAGTGAAATTTTATATATTTCATTGGGGGAATTTAAAAGCCAAAACAAACTTTCCAAATGGTGTTTACCAGCACTTATTTCATGAGATTGGAAGTCACAGTTCAGATCTGAAAGAACAGCCAGTTCTCAGTGGATCAGCCAATGGCACCTTCTTGGCAGCTCACTGTTCCTTCTGCATGCTGTGCCAGTGCATGCCATATTCTGCAACAATTAATTTCAAATAGGCTACTGCAAACTCTTGCCAGAGACTTAGGGACTTAAGTCATTAAGCCCCTAAGCTTGGCACTGTTTTCAGCATGTGATGGGTTTTTTAAGGCATAGAGTGATGAGACATTGCAACAATCATAGTGGAATCTGCATCTCAACATCTGGCAGAAAAATACCTAAATTTTCATTAGGTTGCCAACCTTTTGCCATAAATCTTTTGACCCCTGGACAGGGACAAAGGGTAGCATGGTTTTGCATTATATTGTACTTTTATGGCTGTACACAGCCACCCCAGAATCTGTTGCATGAAGGGTGGTCTAGAAGCTTTTAAAATAAATAAGCAGGAGCAGTGAACAGGTCAGAGGGCAAAACCCAACTCCACCACTAGTGGAACTAGCTGCAAAGATTTTTTTCCATCTGTGGCTACAAATGTGATACGGTGTGTGTATGTTTGGGTGTTAGTGCAGGGTAAGGGAGCTGTGCAAGTAAATGTGAACAAGATCAGTCCTTACTGCTGCTGCTGCAGAGCCATCACCCACCCTGCCTCCCTCAGCTCAATACACCCCAGACCTGGTGGCTATGCAGCAAGTCTTTCACAATGCAGCACTGGAAATGGTGCACTAGGGCTCAGGTGAACCATTTGTCTCCTTGTTGAATGTGCAGCACAGCTCCAGCATGAGCTCTCAGCAGAAAAAGAGATTGTGCTGACTTTACTCAAAAATAAACAAAAACTCTGCCAATCAGCTCCAAATTCTGCTTTCTTCCACACATGCGCACACACACACACACACACACACACACACACACACTATGTCAACTAGCCTGAAGGAAAAACCAAAGAAGCAAGCAAGCAAGCAAGGTCCCCCACCTGGTAGACTGGCAAGCCTAAATGTAACTCAAAAGAAACATCTAGTGCGTGAGCGATGCATCTGCTGTCTATGTCTCTAGGCAACTGTAAATGTCTCTAAGCAGCATTTTCCCAGCTGTGTTCTGTCTGTCAGCTGTGGAACTTCCAGATTCAGAGCCTTTGAACATTAGTTGCTGGGCAGAAAGGACTATAGCATTGTCAGCTTCTCCCTGCCCACTTTGGGAAGAAGGTTGTTGGACTATACCTTTGGACTATACCTTCACATGTGATGTGCAAATCTTCTAGGGTTCTTCAGAAGCATATTGCAGGGTCCATGAAAACACAGCTTGCCCACAACAAACCATCTACCTCTGGAGGGTACAGCAGCAACAGTCTATTATTTTTGCTGCCTTGCTGATTAAGCCATTTTCTTTAACCGTCAGCCCTTCCAACCTTCCCTCTCCCTGCAAGCCTCCTGATTGCCAGGCTTTCCCAACTGCCACTGCTTGAAGGTGAACCAAGCAGGTTCTGGCAGCAGGCACCCAAGCAAGTTCATAGAATCATAGAATCATAGAGTTGGAAGAGACCACAAGGGCCATCGAGTCCAACCCCCTGCCAAGCAGGAAACACCATCAGAGCACTCCTGACATATGGTTGTCAAGCCTCTGCTTAAAGACCTCCAAAGAAGGACACTCCACCACACTCCTTGGCAGCAAATTCCACTGTCAAACAGCTCTTACTGTCAGGAAGTTCTTCCTAATGTTTAGGTGGAATCTTCTTTCCTGCAGTTTGGATCCATTGCTCCGAGTCCGCTTCTCTGGAGCAGCAGAAAACAACCTTTCTCCCTCCTCTATGTGACATCCTTTTATATATTTGAACATGGCTATCATATCATCCCTTAACCTCCTCTTCTCCAGGCTAAACATGCCCAGCTCCCTTAGCCGTTCCTCATAAGGCATCGTTTCCAGACCTTTGACCATTTTGGTTGCCCTCTTCTGGACACGTTCCAGTTTGTCAGTGTCCTTCTTGAACTGTGGTGCCCAGAACTGGACACAGTACTCCAGGTGAGGTCTGACCAGAGCAGAATACAGTGGCACTATTACTTCCCTTGATCTAGATGCTATACTCCTATTGATGCAGCCCAGAATTGCATTGGCTTTTTTAGCTGCCGCGTCACACTGTTGGCTCATGTCAAGTTTGTGGTCAACCAAGACTCCTAGATCCTTTTCACATGTAGTGCTCTCAAGCCAGGTGTCACCCATCTTGTATTTGTGCCTCTCATTTTTTTTGCCCAAGTGCAATACTTTACATTTCTCCCTGTTAAAATTCATCTTGTTTGTTTTGGCCCAGTTCTCTAATCTGTCAAGTTGTCAAGTTGGAGCAAGGAAGCCCTGCAAGTTGTTTGGGGACTTCTTTTTCCTGCATGACCCATCTCCCAGCCTTCCTTGCAGCTCACGGAGCTGGGAAAGGGACAGGGATTGCCACACCTAACTGCTGGGATGATCCCTGCCCACCTGTGCAGCTTCCAAGTTGGCAGTAAGGCTGATGACTTGTCATGCTCTCCAGCTGACAAAGCAACATGCACCATGTCAGGTGTCACAAGTGTATCTGACGATGCCTGGTTAAATAGATAGGATTTTCCAAAAAGTGACATTTCAAATTCTGAAACAAAATGGCTAGCTGAATTGCCAGTCTTCTAACTGAAATTTTACTGTCGACCCATATACTCGTCAACCATACATGAAATTTATTACGGTCAGAGACCAGCTTGTGAAACACAAACACATAAAAACTTTAAGATAGATTACCATAGACAAATGACCCAGAGTCGCCCATGGATCCAAGTTTGGGAATTTTCTTAACAAACTATATTGAATTGGGGGATGGTCTATGCCTACAGATCTGTGCGCAGAATCTGGCGACCATCCGGGTCGTCTTGTGATTTTTGCCTAACAGGAGAAGATTGAATTTTTGCTTTATCAGGAGGTCAGCAAGCCTCACCAGCAGGGGGTCAATAGTTTCTCTACGTGCCTTATCGTAAAAGGGACATCTAAAAAATATGTGTTCGGGGCTTCCTATACCCCCCAATGGACAAGCACAAATTCTCTGGTCATATGGGACTTTTTTAAAGGATCCCTCCAAGACCTGCAAAGGCAGAGCCGAGCTTCTGGCAAGTGTAATAGCCCTTCTTGCATTTTTGGCTACAAGAAAAAAGAGATATGCTGCCGGTGCATATCTCTCGATTTCTACAATT
Organism: Podarcis raffonei; assembly: GCF_027172205.1. Lineage (NCBI taxonomy): Eukaryota > Metazoa > Chordata > Lepidosauria > Squamata > Lacertidae > Podarcis > Podarcis raffonei. Next base: position 136,419,631 of record NC_070602.1, read on the forward strand.
TTGTTTTTTTTTTAAATGATATTTATTAAGATTTTTCCATTATCCAAAAAAAATCAAAGAAAAACACAAAAACACGATTAAGAAAACAAAACAAAACAAAATTTAAAAACACATAAAATTCAAAGTCCTCACTTTTAATAACATATTTTCCTGACTTCCCCCCACCTCCCCCTCTTGTATTCCAGTTCAAATTGTTGGCTCAACAAGTTCTTATCCCCAATTTTTAACCTTTTTACATTTCAGTCATTTTAGAAAAACCAATTTTAACTTTTAAACTTTTGACTTATAAATTTATAACTTATAACTTATAAAAATCAATAATTGCACATCTATTCTCATACTTAAAGCCTTTTTTCTAAAGTCGACCTAAATTCCCTTCCACGATTTCCCCAATTCTCATACAAATAACAAAACAAGATAAAAACAAAACAAATTATAATTATGCCCCCTTTGGATTCCCAAACTCCACCCCCCCTTTCCCGGTTCCAATCCCAATAATCGTCCATCAGTCAATCTACTCTCAGCCTGGGGATCTCACGTCCGAGGCTCTCAATTCTCTCTCAGTTCCTCTCTGCCGGCTTTTTAGATAGTCCTTAGTATTAAACACCAAATCTCGGAGAAGCTCTAGTCCAATAAAGTCCATATTTCTTCCAGTCAGACCTCCATACTCAAAAGTGGAGCCTAAGTCTTGTTTCTTACTCTTTTTAAATCCAAATGTCCCGAAAGCTCCAACTTCCCTCTTAATCAGGTTTGTAATCCAAAGGTCTTCAGATCTCCACACAAGAAGATCTCTCCATTCTTCAATCTCCAATTCAAACCAAATTTTCACCATCAAGTTCTTATTTTCCTTTACAGCCATCTTGCCAGGCCTCTGGCTCTCCTTTACCATCTGTAAAATTACAGCTCCTCCTTCCTTTTTCTCAGGAACACCATATATCTCTTTCTTCCCACTCTCAAAACTCTCCAGTTTCTCTTCTTGTTCAGCTGCATGAGCTTCCTGAGTCAATTCCTTGTCAGATTCAATGAATTTGTTTACTGTTAAGTCCAGAGTTGTAACATTTGTAGCCAAAACATCAATTTGGCCTTGTAACTTTCCCAAGAGAACAAAGACTCTGTCCAGTTCAGCTTGAATTTCCCCTCCTTCAGCCATTCTTGTAATGTCCCAAAACCCCCTCTAGAGGGATTTTGGTTACTTAGTGTTCTTTCCAGTTCAAATCCAAAAATCAGATTAGTTTGTATCAGTTCTTCCTTGTTTTCAACAAAATATAGACAAATTGTAACAAATATAGCCAGCAGAAGCAACAGAAACAAAGTTCTCTCTTTCCGTCTGACAGCTAATTTGACAGCTGTCAAACTCTTACAATACCTTCAGCAGGCTCTCTCGCGGATCGCTCCCGGGTCCGGGGGGGTGGCACTTCAACTCCCAAAATTAGCTCTTATCCTCCAGTAAGATTTCTTCTAGTGCCAAATCGTGAAATTAATATCTTTTGCCAAATAATAAAAGAAAAGATTCTCTCGACCTTAGTTAGCAGGTCCTTGCTTTAGATTATTTACAGGAGGAGGAGGCTGACTTCCTGTTTACACCTCCCCCGATCGTACCTAATTCTTCAAAAAAAATTCTTTAAAAGTCCAATTTCCGTACTACTCACGGGTTATTATTTTGGAGTCCAAATCACAAGAAGAAGTCAGCGCTCTCCGGCCATGGCACGCGGCTTCACTCCACAGGAGAAGCAGACGACTCACAGCACCGCGCCGCTCACCCCGTCCCCCGTTCTGGAGCCTTTAAAAAGGCTCCTTCGCAGGTCGGGGGGCGCAAATGGTGCCTGCCGAGTCTCCAGGTTCACAGGCTTCACCGCCTGTGATTTTTAAGGGTCTCCGCGTCGCCGCAGCGGTACGACCCTGATCCTGTGGAGCCGATTCCCTCCGGAGCTCGGAGGGAATCCACCATTAGCCATTGGCGCTAACCCGGAAGTCCCTGATTTCTACAATTTTGTAGTCGGGGGCACCTTAAGCAGTCCTGTTGTCTCTTGGTGTCTCTAATTCTTTGCCTAACTATAGCTTTTGCTTGGCCCAAGCCCAGACTTAGAAGGGCTTGAGGGACAAAACCCAGTTTCTGAAGAGTGTTTACTTGTCAACCAAAATGTTCAGATTTGAATTAAAGTGAATGTTCAGGCTATCCTAAACAACAGTGAGTTGGATCCAAAAAATGGTGCGCAGAATGAAAATAGCTCCCAATACTTGCCATGAGCATTAGAGGAAATGTTCATCCAGTGCCATAGTAGGCAGATACACTTATAGCAGTTCTCATGTTTCCCCTTCTGCAAACTGAGGAATATATTTTGCATTTCCTATGCAACTATGGCAACCCAACTTGAGAAATTACCATTTGGCACTGGTATGCTCTCAGAGACCCATAAAGTATATACTGCATACCATTTTCTTTTCAGATAATAATGCTGAGAAACAAAACATTTTCATTCAGATTCAGGTAACTGCTGAAGCAGAACATTGGTGTTTTCTGAACCTGTAAGCCATTGTTTCATATGTAATATTATTCACTTCTCAACACTATTGCTTAAGTAAAAAAGTAATTTCATCTAGATTACTTATCCCTTTGGTATATGCCACTTTACACACTTTTATGTTCACAGACCATTGACATAATAGAAAGGAAAACATTATGTGTTGATAGAAACAGCTTGATCAGAAAAACAAGCAGTTCTTTCAAGCTGAAAAGAATATTCCAGTTATTATCATATACATTCAAGGGATTCAGAGGGGTGGTGTGTAGTGTATTTGTTTTGGAGATGTGCAAAGCATGCTAAATATTTGTAGGTTTGTAAAAAGGCATGTTCTCAACTTTGAACACACTGCATATCACAGCTGGATAATCTGGAAGGAACCCAAAGCTTCCTTCCAATACCTAGATCTAGTGCAAATGGAGAATGAGGATTCCCTCTAGTGAAACTGGTGCAGTGTCCCAGTGCTCTTTGGTCCTTACCTTTAACAATCCTTACCTTTCTGAACTCATATCTCAGTAGATACCTGTCTGTGGCCTTTAACCCTTTAGTGTCACTACCCTCAGCTGCCCAAAGGACTTCTGCCTCCTTACTGGCTTTTGTTTCTCCCTTGATGCCCCTTTATGCCTAGAACTCTCTCACAAACATCTATTTGGCATAATGCATCTCACTTTCTCTTCAAATCCTTCCTTAAAACCCACTAGTTCTGCCAAGCCTTTGGCTTGACCCCTGCTGAATCAAGGGGTATTCAGTACAGTCGTACCTTGGTTGTCAAATGCCCTGTAACTCGGATGTTTTGGCCCCCGAACGATAAAAACCCGGAAGTGACTGTTCTGTTTTTTTTAATGTTCTTTTGGAAGCCAAAAGTCTGGTGGGGCTTCCGCAGCTTCCGAGTGGCTGCAGGTGCTTTCTGCAGCCAATCAGAGGTCGTGATTTGGAAGTCGAATGGACTTCCAGAACAGATTCCGTTCGACTTCCAAGGTACAACTGTACAGGGATTCCTGAGCCCTCCTCAGCTCCAAAGTTGAGAGAAACGTGTCCAGAGCTGCTCAAACTATATGCAGTTTTCCCATGTGACTGGGATGAAGGCTGAGATTGACATAAACTGGCAAGTCCCCTAACTGACCTGTTGTCCTTGTGCGGTGGGGGGAGGGAAGCAAATTGACCATGGAAATGGATTAAATTTACACCTTTTTCATTGATTGACGTAAATGGGAACCTTCTGGTTAGCAGAAAGAGTATGCATCACTCTCAAAGCATATATATATATATATATATATATATATATATATATATATAGGCTGAAAAATAATGAAACCAGAAGACTTAATCCTGTTCAACACAGGCATGAATGGTATTCAGTAAATGCTTCAAAAGCTAAAGCAACAGGTCACAAGTTGAAAAACTAACATGGTCCCTGGGAATACCCAAAAAGGCAACACAGGAGGCATATGATATAAAGGCCATCCTCATCAGCTATCATACTCCTGCCAATGTCTCTGGAGTTAAATACTGAGTAAACAGGCTTCAATCCACCATAGAATTTTGTAAATACTATTATTCTTATTTACCCTCTGCTTTCGCACAGGAATCTGCACTATGAAGCTAGAACATAATGTAGTTAGTTATGCAACAGCACATGAAGCAATAAGGGCTCAGTCCAGAGGAGCACAAGTGGATCTGCCATGTGTACAGGAGTCCTGTCCTCTCTGCCAATGGGACTGCATGGACATGCATGCTTTGAAAGGAGAGAATGAGGGTTCTAGTGTTCATATTGGTGAAGAAGAATGGAATGGGATTTATGTGCATTTGGGTAAGATCTGGGCTTAACTGGACTGAGATAGATGAGAATAGGAGTTATCCTATCCAAGGCTTCCACCAGCCTAGAAGAGAAGCCTTGTATTTGTGTTCCGTCATGGGGGGAAGTTTTAAGAGCCAATAACAGGGAAAGAAGATATTTCCCCATTTTCCATCCCCCAAGGTCTGTCCCTGCTGTTACAGTTGGCTAAGATCTGTTACCTCTGAAACTTATAAATACCCACCAACATTTCTCTGATTAAAATAGAGAAGTCCTATTTAACAACAACAACAACTTTTACTATTTATATCTCACCCATCTGACTGGGTTGCCCCAGCCAGCTTAGGTGGCTTCCAACGAATATAAAAACATAATGAAATATTAAACATCAAAAACCTTCCCTATACGGGGCTGCCTTCAGATGCCTTTTAAAGGTTGTATAGTTATTTATCTCCTTGGCTCCGAGGTCACATAATTCTGTACCTCTCAACATTTCTCTGATGAAAACAGGGACATCCTATGGAAAAGTGGGACATTCCGGGATCAAATCAGAAATGAGGATGGCTTCTGGGACTACCCCCGGAAAATAGGGACACTTATCGGGTCTGCTTATATACCAATTGTCAGGGAACTGCCATCGGAACTAGAGGAGGAGGAGGCGAGGTTCCACAGCGATGCTGGAGAGGGGCTAAGCAGGGAGAGAGGCAGGTCTCCTGTTGGGGAAGAAAATCAGCGCAACACCAGGGATAGAGGAGGGCCAATGGGGGAAGCAGAGAGCAGGCTCCGGGACTCTTCACTGGACACCAGCGGGGAGAGCACAGGTCCTCCGCTACCCACGCCCTCCCTGCGCAGAAGACTTCCACGCAGGGAGAGTAGGAGGAGACTGGGCGTCAAAGAATTTCTTTGCTGGAAGAGGTTCAAGAAACGCCCACTGACGGATTCTGCCAGCGACTGAACAGCCACGGAGTGGATGGCTGTCCAGCGAGAAATGGTTTAACCAGCCAACCTAGCCCAGAGCGGCGGCTATTTACGCACAAGCAACCCCTAAAGCCATTACACCTATATAGTGAGGAATGGGGGTAGATCTGGAGAGCAGAAAAAGAAAAGTGTGTCAAAGTGTGTGCTAATTTTTATTATTATTTTTTTACAGTGTTATATACTGTACTTCTGCATACCTAGAGAATCCCTTGAGTATGCAGAAACCACTACAGTGGTACCTTGGGTTAAGAACTTAATTCGTTCCGGACGTCCGTTCTTAACCTGAAACTGTTCTTAACCTGAAGCACTACTTTAACTAATGGGGCCTCCCGCTGCTGCTGCGCTGCCAGAGCACGATTTCTGTTCTCATCCTGAAGCAAAGTTCTTAACCTGAGGTACTATTTCTGGGTTAGTGGAGTCTGTAACCTGAAGCGTCTGTAACCTGAAGCGTCTGTAACCTGAGGTACCACTGTACCTTACTTTTGGGTGGCCCATTTTGCTTCCAAATTGATAGGCATTCAGTCACCTGAGTTTGCTAATAGAGAGAATGATGATTCTATAGCACAATCCATGCCAGTGCTCTGCCTGAGTTGTTTCTCGCTGTTTTCTACAAAAGTTTGGGTTATGAGCTACAGTCTGGCTCTAAAGAAAAGCATTATCATAATGGGAGTTTTATACTTTCGTCAGGGTTGGCTAGTTTCACTTATTCCAGTACCTGCAGTCCATGTTAAGGGTATTTCAGCTGGTGATACAGCTGGGGAATGAGCAAACATACTTATTCAAGTATATGTGAATGACTGCCCCTAGGGATTGGGGTGGGGCCCCCAAATGAAAGAAAATAGGTCCCATATTCTCAACTCTGATCTATGACTGTGTGAGAGTGCCTCAGAATATCTGGTATAGGAGAAAAGGTAAATATATACTGTATTAAGACTGCATCAAAACCTTCGTTAGTGCAACATTTTGATATTTTCAGAAAGGTTTATTAAATAACTTTGATTATGGATGTTAAAATGTAGTTGTTTTACTATGTATTTTAATTGCATGTAGCTGTACTTTTGTTATGTTTTTATTCTTGTTATTTTGCTGTTGGCTTTTATTTGTTTGCAAACTGCATTGATATTGCTTCTTGAAATGAAAGGTGATATATAGATTCTAATTCTATTAAATAGTAATAATAATAATAATACTATGTAAAAGTGGATTCAAAGATAATAACAGCAACTGTCTGAAGACTCAGCTGGTTGAACATTTGGATAGAAGTGAGAAAAATAAAGGGTGGGGTTCAGCTGTGTTGTGTGTGTGGAATGAGGTCCACTTGTGAAACAGGACTTCCCCCCACCCCAGTGCCCCCTAAGTTTGCAATGTAGGGTTCAGGGAAAGTCCAGAATAGGTTTAGTGGATTTGCAGGGGTCACACAGGGGGTCACTAACTGCTATGTTGAATTCCATTCAATATATTTAGATGCATAAATACATGCACAGTATTGCAAGGTATAGGAGCTAATCATTCCAGATGAAAATACTTTGGGGGATGTCTGCAGTTCACAGTACCTCTTTTCTTCAGGGTGTCTGCCAGTGACTCTTTGTGGAGTTCATGCCTCATCTTAGAAGTGGTCCTAATGTGGATGCGTTGGGAGGGAGGAACCTGTACACTTTATAAAAGAGGCATTGACCTCTTCTACAGAGTTTACTGCAGTGCCTGAAAGGTGTAAAGAAAAACATTGCCTCCCCCCCCCCACTAGTGGATTTCCTACAAATGAGACACACAACTCTCCCTCTCCCTCACACAAACGCGCATGCATGCAGAAGAGCCAACATGAAGAATGATTTTAGTTGGACCATGCGCTGAACACATTGCCGCTTCTCCTTAGCAGCAGCAAAGGAAGGGTACAAGTCTTCACTGCCTGCCTATGGGCATTGTCAGGATTTCTGTTGGGGGGCAGATTTGTATTGATTGGGGGGGCAGCTGCCCCCTGCCCTCCCCCTTGGCTACCTGCCAATCTACTGGGGACATAGTGGGGCATGGAGTAAGAAGAAAAGAGGAACGACATAAGAATGGAAAAGACAGCTATTTCAGCTGACCAGTGTTTAGCCATCTGTTACTTTTATTTCTGAAGAACAGACAAATCCTAAGCATAACTTTTCTCCCATATAAACGTATTTCCTGTTTCTGATACAATGGAACTGACATAGTTGAGCAAGTTTATAAGGAATAATGACCTGGAACCAGATTAAACTAGGAGGATTTAGGCCCCACTGAAATCAATGGGACATGTTGTGACTGAAGTTCCGCTGATTTTCAGCAGGCACGTGACTATTAGGAGGCCACTCAACAGACACCCAAGTTTCTCTAGGAATAATATGACTGCTGCCTGAAGTTAAAAGATGTGCTGTGCCTTTGTGACTACAGCACTGGTGAGTGACATTATCTATATGAAGGAATGGAGGAGCAGAAAGAGAGATGCCACCATGTGTGACCTTAGTTTGCATCAGTTTTTGAAACCTCCTGCTTCACTTACCATGGCAATCTCAATATTCATGTATTTCTATTCATTCAGTGCACACCAACTATATATTCACAGAAGATTCAGCTCAGTCTTTCTGAAGCTGTGGTCCATATCCTGCTGGCCTTTTTTCTCATTTTCAAGGTTTCTACACATAATTATTTTTACATCAGCTACCTATCATCTGTATCAAATCCTCACTGCCCAGATGACAACATTAGACTGCTCTGTGGAAAACAACAAAGATAAAATTCTTGTTGAACTAGTCAAAAAGAAATAGAAAAAGGTGGAGGAAGAATATAATGATGAAAGCATAATGTACTAGAGTAGGTATTCTATGTTTTTCACATTCTCTGTGTTATGTACTGAAGTTCTCACCCTAGGCCAGCAGGGGGATACTGTAGATAGTTTTCACTCAGGTCCACATATGCAAATAAGGGATCGAAAGTGACGTTCAGTGATTGGATAGTTACAGAAAGTGTTACAGTTGCGCTGTAGTAGAGCTCTATATAAGCAGGCTGGCTGAACCCTTCAGTTCTGTTCTGGCCTGTGAATAAACAGGAGCTGTTTGAAGAATCACTGTGTCGCCTGATATGTTCACCCACAACTTAACACTCTGAAAAATTCCTTAATGTATTCTCAAACCCATAGTTAACCTGTGTACGCCTGGAAGGATTTAAAAGAGTGAACTACATTTTTTAAAAGTCCAGTTAAGACTAGCAATGATATCATAGCATGGTTCATCAAGTCCAAACCCCAGCAATGCAGAAATCTCAGCTAAAGCATCCTTGACAGATGGCCATCAAGTCTCTGCTTAAACCCCTCCCCCCAAGGAAGGGCAGTCCACAAGCTCCCCAGGAAGACCATTCCACTCAAGGGTGAAATGACCCACAACTTATTAGAGTGAACAATGATACCCACATTTAAGTTTCTTGTTGCTTTCTAAATCTTGTTCTTATTTTTCTATTTGGCATTTTCTCTTAGTATAATTTAAATAAAATGTTATTGTTTAAGGAAAGTTATTTATAGAGCCTATAAGCCAACACAGATATATCACATAAAGGTTCGATGAAATCATCACATTCATGGTTAAAGAAGAAAAAGTACAGCGTGGAATGATTTAGCAAACCACAGTCTGAGATATGCCAACAAACCAGAATCAGACACCATAATGTGAAGTGGGTTTGTAGAACATGGTTTCTTACAATGCCTGATGTATCTAACAATAGTTACAGCCACTGCTTCATCATCAGAGGCTGCTGCATATTGCAGAAAGAAGTAAATATAAGAGGCTGTGTACTTAAGGAACAGATATTAGCCTGGTTCACACAACTAATTAAGTCAAGCCTTGGCTTAGCAAAACCACATGTGCATGTGGGTTCATCTGCTTTACTCCTTCCTGGCCCTTTTACTGACAGGTAGGGATGGTGACAAAATTTGTTAAAAGTAAGCAGAATAGCAAGTTTTGACAGAGCTTGGCTGCTCATGCACGAAACGATCTCCTGCCATACACGTGAGAGCTTGTGAGCACTCTTTGATACCAATCTTTTGATAACTTTTTCACTCCGTATTTCTCATCACTGTTTTCAGTCTCTGAGCTTAAGATCGTCACTCTGCTCATCTCACTGTCATTATTTCTGTGGTCCTCGTCTGATCCAGCCAAAGTAAACATGTATTGGAACTATGTGTGTGCTCTGTCTGTTATATCTAGACGATGATTTCTTAATATGCTGTGCAATGCATTGGCATTACACAACAAATTTACAGAATGCTTTTTTAAAATGCAGATTCTCCCCTGATGTGACTGTCAGCAATCAGCAGCATGCATTGTCAAAAGCAGAAAGAAGAGTTAGTATTTCTTATGTGAAGATGCCATTTCATTTGCAACATGCACACCCTTTTCTGCTTGGAAAGGCAGCCAGCTACCAGCCACAGTTAGAGTTTCAGACAGTAAAACAATTTTTACTGAAGTGATCTGAATTCAGGCAAATAGAACAGTTAAAAGATTAAGTGTCCATCTCTGAGCAGTGTGGGGTGGGGTAAGTGTAGTGAGTGGGGGCAGTGACTGTGGTTGGTACTTTAAGTAATCATAGGTAAAGGGACCCCTGACCATTAGGTCCAGTCATGACTGACTCTGGGGTTGCGGTGCTCATCTCGCTTTATTGGCCAAGGGAGCCGGCGTACAGCTTCCAGGTCATTAGGCCAGCATCTGGCGAACCAGAGCAGCATACGGAAACGCCGTTTAACTTCCCGCCAGAGAGGTACCTATTTATCTACTTGCACTTTGACGTGCTTTTGAACTGCTAGGTTGGCAGAAGCAGGGACCGAGCAACGGGAGCTCACCCCGTCGTGGGGATTCAAACCGCCGATCTTCTGATCAGCAAGCCCTAGGCTCTGTGGTTTAACTCACAGCGCCACCCACGTCCCTGTTTAAGTAATCATACAAAAGAAGAAAAGACTACCCAGACCATGACAAATATTGATTAGGGACTTCTGCACAGACCAGTTCCCCTCTAGGCAATTCACAACCACACTGTCGTCACTGATGTCCTCACTAATATGACCCACTTCATTTCTTGCCAGAGAACCCCAAGTACCCATGAAATAGCAACTCTATTCCATCTACATGGATTCTTGGCCCATACTGTTTCAGACCAAAGGCCATAGTTCTGCCATGCCCTATGCAACCTGCTAGAAATCCATGCCTATATTTCAGCCAATCATCCTCAAAGTGATGGGCAGACAGAAGGGATCAGCCCTACATAGGAGCAACATCCCATCAACAGCAGAACTGGGTAGATCTGTTGGGCATAGCAGAATTTGGCCTATAACAGCTCTCAGTTTTTCCTCAGCAATACTTCCAAACCCTCTATTTCCCAGCTGTCACTTCTTCCACCAATTTCTAGCTGCTGGTGCCTCTTATCAGGCTATCCAGGAGGACCTCAGAGTCAAGTTGAACCATGCCAAATGCAAGGCCTATGCTGACCGCAAATGGCAGGCTGAGAACCCTCTTGAGTATGCTCATCAACTCTCCAACTGACACTGAATGCCTATCTAGTAAAATAGATTGCAAGTAGGTCCCCCCACCCAGCGGCATAGCTGGTATGGGGGCGTGTCCTGCAGCAGGGGGCAGGGCAATCTGCCCGTGAGGGCGGGGTGAGCTGCCTGTGGGGGTGGGGCAAGCCTCTCCAGCGCTTGGAGTCTCTCCACCACCTCCCCCTCAGCTGTAGGGCGCCTGAGGGAGAGGAAGTAGGCAGGCACAAGTCCCATGCTGCCGTTGCAGGAACCTGCAGGCGCCTAAGCCACCACGTCATTCCTAAAAAGTTTTGTGAGCCCAATTTATTATTTTTTTAAAAAACTCATTTTGTCACACACCCCCAGTGATGACACCTTGGGCGGACCACCCCCACCCCCCGCACACCCTTTCTCCGCCACTGCCCAAACTCTGATAACAGCTTTGCCCCTTTCTGAAAACCCTGTTGCTTACAGGCTTCAGCCACCTTCAACATAGTACATCCAGTGTTTCATCTATGCTAAATCCAGATCCTGAAAGACACCAACCTCCAGCCACACCACTCACGGACAACAGGCAGGAGGAATATGAAATAGCTCAAATTCTAGACTCATGAATGACTCTTATAATGCCTCACTGACTGGAAGCGCTACCTACCCAAGGACTGTTTGTTTCATGACCATGTCAGCAATTCCATTGTGGCTATCTGCACAAGCCGAGCCCATTGGATTGAGACCATGGAGGGGGAGGTGGTGTCAGAACCTCAAAGTCCAGCGGCCTTTAAAACACAGGGTTGGAGGCCTCAGAGTCACCAGCTAAGGAGCCAACCAGAATCAGGGCTGAGTCTGCTGTAGTGGATCAGGAGATGACTGAGCCCAAGACTGATAGGCAGGAGTCCACAGAGCAACCTCCCAAAGCACCTGGCAATGGAAGGAAACTTACAAAAAGTTGGTGTTCAGTGTTCAGAAATATTATATATTATATAAGTCATGTTTACGTAAAGTTCAGTGGTCTCTAAATGCATAAGTTATTGGAGTCCAGAGGGGGAAATCACCTTTATTAAACTGGGACATTCCTCATTTCCCTCCTACTTCCTCCCTATAACTTGACGTCATCCACTTGATTGAGGTATTATTACAAAAGATTCAAATATTTCCCATCAAGCAAGCACTGTGTTTGTCCAGCTTTTCACCCAGTTCCCAAAGCAATAAGTTAGCTTACTGTTCTGGCATCCCAAAGCGACAATGTCTTGTCTGCAGAGCTGGTGAGAATGATGTTGGAGAAAGGAAGAAATTCAATGCTGTTTACTGAATCCTTATGGCCACGAAAGGTGTATCTGCACCGCTCACTGCAAAAGAACACAATGACACATCCTAAGCAACTATAGTGGAATAACTTGGCAATGTTTTCCAACAGCAAAAGGAAGCATAACTACAACTGACCGACAAATTATAATTTGGCATCAACACTATTCATGTTGACAAAAAAAAAAAAAAAACACACTACTTACTTACTTACTTACTTACTTACTTCCAATATTTATATCCTGCCTTTCTACATAACAAGGCCACTAACAAGCTCATTAATTGTGCCAGTTAGATTCACTTGAACAAACTATTTCCAGTTCTTTGACTTTGGTTTTATGTTCATGCACATTCTTGCATTGCAATTACAATAAACGAATGTCATAGAAAGGCATGAAATGTTGATATTTCATAAAACGATGGAGCTGCTATCCCTACCTGTGAAACTGAAGCCCTGTGACCCACCGAGCCCACCTTACCCTAGGCAGATAGGGAGAACAAAGGAGGTTAAGATTTAATCCCACGAAGATCACTGTGTTTGTGCTACTATTAGCCTCACAGGAAAGTGATCTGCCACATTTTAATAGAAGATACAGATATGGAAATAACTCTTCCCTGTTTGGCAGATGGGAGATGTGGGCAGGCTGTGTGTGTGTGTATTTAAATGGAAAATTGGAGGAAGAAGTTATGTTACTACTAATATTTATTTATTTGTTTATTTATGTCTTACATTTATGTTATTTCCCCCTCTTAATATCCTGAATATGACTATAATACAGTATGCAATGATGATATGATAAAACAGAAAAACAAATAAAAAGAGGGGGTTTTTAATAGAAAAAAAGGCAAATGGATGCATGGCAGTGACCCTTCCCACATGCCTCTCTCTCCATGACTGTGCAAGAATGCATGTGTGTCTCCGTGTTGCATGTGCACACCTGTCTTCCTTTGCGTGAGAGTGGGCAATGAGACGTATGTGTCTCTGCATGTGTGAATGTGTAGTCCACCACCAATGTGGCTTTACAACTGAAGACTATCAGTGTTTCAAATTGCCTAGAAATTCCTTAAGAATTTACACATAGCCCTGTTAGATCTGACCCGGCATCCTGTTTCCAATGGTAGCCAGTCCTGTATTTCCTAGAAGCCGTCATGCAGAGCAAAGAGATAGCAACCCCCCCCCCCCCGCCGTCCGCCTTCTTATTCCCCAGCAAATGGTTTTCAAAGGTATATTCTGTCCTTTGTGGCCAATTCTCAAGCGGGAGTTAACTTCTGTTTTGCAAGTCTGGAATGCTGTTTATATTTATCACACCCAGCTGTTTAAATCCTAATGGCAGTGGCCATTTTTGTAAGTCAATAATCAATTACACAGTGAATTGAATAGGTTATTAGAGATTCAGCACATCATTACATTTCTAGCATTAGAGGAGAGTCCTGGAACGCAGGCCCCGTGCAAGTACAGTACAGGCTGTGAGAGCTCATTCCAATTAGACACAAAGAAACAATCTGGGGAAATGGCAGCCTGCATGTTCACAGGATATGAAAGGTGGTTGAGTCACATTAGCACAAGATGACCTGTGTGATTCCTTTCAGTTGTCACAGTCTATGCTCCAAATTATAACATGAGTCTTCGATAAAGCCTGTATTTGTGGCAATAGTGTTTACATTATCTGAATAGAGAAAGATGTAGGTAAAATAGTTTGAAATAATCAATTAGCAGTGAACAAATTGTGTACTCCTAACAATTACCATATCATACTTCTGACAGAAATGCAAAGAGAGAAAGAATGTGCTGGAGACTGCTGATAAATTCCTGTGGGGTAGAACAAGAAGAACACATTGATTTATATCAGACAGTTCCCAATAGAGAAATTGAAAGCTGCATCTTCAGGGGAAAAGACAGCCCAAGAAAGGAATATATATTATGAGTAACTCAGATGCGACGGGGGGGGGGGGGGCGGGTGCAGACAGACAGGCTGCAAGAAGAGGCTTGTGAGAGATTAATTAGGTGTCAGCACAGGGAGGCCCATTCAGAATCCCTTAGCAAGGTGAAAATGGACTAAAGTGATGGACCACGACAACTAAAGGAAGGAAGGAAATGATTTGTACGTTTCCATCAAGAACATAAACACTTGGGCCTGTTTCAGCTCTCCCTCTTTGGCGCTTCTATATCAGTGTGTAGTGATGAGCAAGCTCCCTTCACTCTCTCCAGATTTAATTTACCATTCTGGTAGCTCAGTGACTGATATTGTTCTGAACCTCTGACTGCTACATAAAACAAACTCATCTTCTTCCAGCTGAGACATAATTTAAATGAAAGTGTGCAGCCACACTCAAAGCAACTGCTGAAAAGAAGGGAAAAGTCTTATGATTTTCCACAAAGAAAAATGCACATTTTGAAGCATACCTCTGTCTCCCTGACCCTCTTCCCCTTCTGTCTTCCTTAATGGACAGAAGAACAATTCTATCAAGAATGGACAAAATTCTTCTCCCAGACACACTTTTTCCAGTATAGAATAATTTTTTACATACAAATTAATGCACTTCACACCACTTTAAAAGAGGCAAAATGCCCACTTACCGCCATCCCCACTAATCCCCCCGGCACACCACCCACTATTCCACCACGCAGCACAAAACCTCCAGATAAAAACCTGGCAAGCTGAAGGCTTATACTGCCTAGCAGACCTACAAAAATAACAAACCCACAATGACACAAGAAAAACAAGACAAGCTAGGGGGCACTCAAATGCCCTGGCTAGCACACCACCAATTACATGCCCTCTTAAACAATCCAGCAGTAAAATCAGCAGCAACTAGGCCCTTGACAACCTTTGAAAACCTCTTCCTAACAACAAAGGGACACAGCAACGGGATGGTATCCACAATATACAAAATACTGCTACAAAATCCCACAACCCCCCTCGACGTAATCAAAAAACAATGGGAGGACGACGTAGGCCAGTGATGGTGAACCTTTTAGAGATCGAGTGGAGCAATACAGTGGGGCCTCAGTTTTTGAACAGCTTAGTTCTCGAACTACTTGAAACCCAAACACTTCAAACCCGGAAATGAGTGTTCCGGTTTTCAAACTTTTTCCGGAAGTGGAACGTGCTCTGTTCTGAGTATAACTTCCGTTTTGAATGCCACACTTCCATTTTCAGAGGGAGGGAAGACGGCCTGGGCGGCAAGTGAGCAAGTAAGAGATGTTGCCGCCACCCCACCCCTCCAGCCTGCTCCTGCTCGCAGCCAAGTAGGAGTGGGATCGGGCTGCTCTGCTAGGCAGCACTGCTGCTTGCACGGGAACAGGAGCTGGATCGGTGCAGGCTCCGTCGCGCTTTCCATTGTGGGGTTCGTGGCTGCACTACCCTCAAGAGAGAAAAGGAGCCCCCACTTCTGCATCAGATCCCCCGCACCCCCCCCCCCCCGTGAAGGCAGCTAAGCTGAATAGCTGCTGGAATTGGGGAAGGTGGAGGCAGCCTGGAACTGCATCTGAGAGCCCCTGCACCACCTGAAGGCAGCCAGGCGCTCCTCAGCTGAGCTGCCCAATCCCCCTCCTACGTGGAGGCAGGAGTGGAGGCGGGGATCTCTCAGAAGAGGAGGCTTCGTGCTTCCTAGCTGAGAGATCCCCGCCCTGCTCCTGCTTGCACGCAAGTAGGAACGCGAAGCCTCCACTCCACTTCTGACTCCACTCCCATTGGATGTGTAAGGCCTCAACCTTGCAGCAGCAGCAGCAGCAGGAGGAGGAAGGCGGCTGCTCAGAACTCTCAGCGGCCCACCAACCTGGAGGTTGTAGCTCCGTTTTTCACGTGCGCACACACACGATACCCCATCCAAGGCACTTCTACTCAGATACAAGTTGAGCTGAGGACTCAAAGTGCTGCCCTCGCCTTCTGCCGGCTCTGTGCTGGGCACGCGTGCCCACAGAGAGGGCTCTGAGTGCCCCCTCTGGCATGCGTGCCATAGGTTCACCACCACTGCTCTAGCCTATCTGACAGTTTTATGAGCCCCGAACCACATAGGTCGTAGCACAGGTGAAAAAGATCCCAGAGAACCAGGAGAAGGGGACGTAGGTCCAGGAGGGATTCCTCATGCAAGTCTGATTATTCTGATAGTGACCACGAGGACCAGATTAGGGGTACTGGGTCACGACAGCTAGATCGCCTGGACTCCCAAAGTGGGTCTGGATACAGAGAAATAGGAAGCACAGGAGTGATAATGGAGGCACAGCTTCTTGTGGCGAGGAGGGTTTAGACTCCAAGGGGTGTATTAGGGAGTCTACTTTTAAGCTTTAAGCACACAGACCAACCCCCAGAATTCACTTACGGGGGGGGGGGGAATACATGAGCGCATCCTCAATGGTGAGTTTATAGACATGTTTTCCCTGCTGTCCCTACCTCCTCTTATAGTATAAAATCAAAACCGGATGAGTGGTAAAAGAAGGAATAGAAGATAACCACTGAATGCAACTACCATAATTGGATTACTGTGTTTTCCATTTATGCGGGAGTTATATCCTCAGCCTATCCTGACAGAGGATGGCATCTGTTTAACTATCAGCATATCATCCTCAAAGCCAAATTGACAGCTGGGGAAGAAGAAGAAGAAGAGTTTGGCTTTGATATCCGGCTTTATCACTACCCTAAGGAGTCTCAAAGCACCTAACAATCTCCTCCCCCCCCCCCACAACAAACACTCTGTGAGGTGAGTGAGGCTGAGAGACTTCAGAGAAGTCACCCAGCAGCTGCATGTGGATGATCGGGGAAGCAAACCCGGTTCACCAGATTACGAGTCCACCACTCTTAACCACTAGACCACACTGCTGCCCTAGAATATGCGGAGGAGTTCAGAGAAAGGGCCGCAGAGGACCCCACAGCCTAATGGGATATTAAGAACAATGACACAAGAACCTGTGTTAATGCGAGCCTTGTTGGTCCTTTAATGAGTCTGCCCCAATGAAACAATGAAAACAATGACTTCTCTTGTGTTAATTACAGGGAATGTTCCTACAAAGGGTTATGGCAGCAGGTCTTGTGTGCTTTAGAACAGAAGACTTCTGTAAGCAGATAACTAGAAACAGTATCTTAATGTGCCTTAGTATGACACATTTTTGTATGTACTAAAATACTAACTCGTGATTGGGGAAAAATCGATTTGCTATCATCTGTGACCTTGAAATACAAATTTTGGGATTATTTATATTATAATTAGGATTTAACAAGGCGGGGTGGTGGTGAGATTTAATTATGAGAGTCTGTGATCTCATTCATGTTTTTATTGTTAGAACTATAAATGAGACTTTTACTGATTATTGTAATGAAGGATTAGGGAGATAATGTTTTATGCTGTTTGAACATGTGATGTGCTATGAAAGTATATCATCATTATTTGCTTGTGATGAAGATACTCCTACATGAAATTGAAACAAAACCAAACAGAAAACAGCAAAAGACAGGTTTGAGTTCTATACACAAAATACAGGCAGATACAGTGGTGCCTCTGGTTACAAACTTAATTTGTTTTGGAGGTCTGTTCTTAACCTGAAACTGTTCTTAACCTGAAGCACCACTTTAGCTAATGGGGCCTCCCGCCGCCGCCGCACTGCTGGCACGCAATTTCTGTTCTCATCCTGAGGTAAAGTTCTTAACCCAAGGTACTATTTCTGGGTTAGCAGAGTCTGTAACCCGAAGTGTTTGTAACCCGACATGTTTGTAACCCAAGGTACCACTGTATACAGAATTATTTAAAATAGTTCTGTTCGAATACTTAAAGCACATCTTAAATCTCAGAATATGCTGGGTTGGATCAGACAGCTAGTTGCCTTTAGGCCCAACTAAAATCAATGTGAAATGTTAGTCACAACAAGTCACATTGAATAGGAACATAACTTGCACCGTATTCCTACCTGCATTTAGCGTACTTCTGAGCAGACATGCATGGAATTCTGCTGAAAGTTGGGGTGCAACCCTTTTGTTGAATCTAGCCAGCAATGCTCACCCAGGATCCTTAGGAACTGTTTTTAGAATAATGAATGTCAAAAGGTTGTTTGGAGGACGTTGAGCTACCGTGACTTAAATCACTGTCTACTGGAGTATGATATATGATTATGATGATGTTATTGTCATCACTGCCAGCACTCTGCATTAGTAAGAAATTCACATATTAAACCTCTTGCATATTTTGATCAGATGTTAGATGTAAGGATGGAGGCAGAGATTGTGGTCACATCTGCTGGTCCTATCCTCTCAACATGTCTCACCTTCTATGAGATGAATAAACCCCAACATAAGCTCCAAAGTAAATATGCTCCAAGTCTGCAGTCTGTACACCCAGAAAAATGTTGGATAGGGAAGCTTCAACAATATTGTGACAATATTGCCACAAAGCTTGCTGGGTGAACTCAGTCAGTCACCCTCAGACAAACCTATGTGACAGGATTAATGTGAAGAGAAAATGGAAGACATATGGGACTGATAAATAAATAACTTCATTACTGATATTTTGCTGAATACCCACTGCGCATCTTTGTCTACTTGAATACAAGCGTGTTCAAAAGTGTTATTTAAATTAGCTATTCTCCAATGAGCCAAATATCTGTTTCCACATCTTTCAAATCTCTTCAGGCTCTTCAGGCTCTGACTGACGACATGATGAACAAATGCAAGAGGAACACAACATGAAGGGTCCTCTAGGTAAGCCAACCAAAACTCTCAATGTGTAGCTTGAAACACAGGCAGATTTTCTTTGGACTGGATGCATATTCCATTTCAAATCAAGTCAGTTGAAGCCCATTGACATAGCAAGTATCAAAGCACAGACTTTGTGGGTGAGTGCTCATATCATCTCTGTGAAATATAAAAGGGCTTCGTTTTTAGGTCTGTCATACAAACTTCTAAGTATGTTCAAAAAGAAAAAAAGCTTGAAATATATAAATTTTCATGAGTTGGAGCGGAAAGGTCTGAAGTAGGAATGTTTGTTCCCTGTATGTAGGCTCTGCACAATATTTTGAACCCAGATGGGAGACAACACATCCAAACCTCAGTTCTACCTTCAGCTGTCTTGTGGATAGGATCCTGATGATGCTGATATTGTTTATTATGCATCTTTTAAAAGCTACCTTAAGGCAGGATTTAGATAACTAAAACAGATAAATAATACTAATGGGTCAAATTAGGCTATTAAAATGGAAATATAATCCTAGATTAATTTATTTTCTCTGCCAACCTTGACATGGTGTATGAAATGTTAAAAAAAATGATATTTGCCAGACTATAAAAAGCAGTCAAATATACCTTTGGGATTCACTACGATCCCTTCCTTAACTAGATCGTTTCAGTTACAGAAAGGTAGCCGTGTTGGTCTGCCATAGTCAAAACAAAAATTTTTTTTCCTTCCAGTAGCACCTTAAAGACCAACTAAGTTAGTTCTTGGTATGAGCTTTCGTGTGCATGCACACTTCTTCAGATACACGAAAGCTCATACCAAGAACTAACTTAGTTGGTCTTTAAGGTGCTACTGGAAGGAAAAAAATTTTTTGTTTAGATCTTTTCAGTCGGTGGGGAGTAACTAGGGATGTCTCCAAAACTCCTAAGTTTCTTATTTGGAAAAAAGATTGGCCTAACATGTAATACTTGGAAGCTACATGCATCAAACACTATTTCCCTCATAAGTTAGAACGCCTCAGCATTCAATGCAAATATTTCTGAATAATTCTTCTACAGCTTCCACAATTTTTAGAAAAGGTATGTTGATCAGAAACATCAAGAACTGGGCTACCTTAGCTGCATATCCATATTTATTACTGACAAATTCATTATTTTCATGTTTAACATGCAGTTGCAGGTCCAGGCATTATGGTCCCCGTACCCCAACCCATATAAATAAGAGACCAATAAGACTGGTTTGGATCAAAACAGGCCACAATTTTCCTGAATACAGATGAAAGAGGTTTGGCTTAGACATGGGGCCATCAAAATACTTTTTGCCCGCCTGCCAGAAGCAACATGTGGTCAATCTGGGTGGGGGTTCCTATGACTTACATCAAATAGGGTGACCCCCGCAGGGACTGCTATCTGGGGGCAGGCACACAGACATGACTACTCCCCCCCCAGATCCCTTTAACAGGATACCCCAGCATTTGGAGGGGCAGGGGGAGACTACAACCTCCCCTCTATCCAAGATAACGGATTCCCCCAATGCCCAACCGCTGAAGGAACAAACAGGTAGTACCCTGGATGCAGACTGTTTAAATGGCCAAATCCCAGCCTGCAACCCCATTCACCAAAGCAGGGTGCAGACTAGGATCTGGCTCCTGATAAGCAGTGGGGGCATAAGACCCCACCGCCTGTCAGGAAGGGCACTGAAATCATTGTTCCATCATTGGGGCCCCAGTGGAGCCTCCGCTGTTCTGCAACGCTGCCGCACCAAGAGGGGTGAGCGGACTTGTGGTGGCAAATCAGTGGCCTGATTCACCATCAGCATCGGGCTCAAATGCCGCTGCCTCACTTCTCCTTCTCCAGCACTTTTGCCTGTTTTCAACTTACAGTCTGAATCAAGACAACCTGCAGTTGGTGTTAACTTTATTGAAACAAGATAGCTTCAAACAGTAATTAATGATTCTGAACATAGTTGAGACTAACTAATGTTTCTGATATGGACATAGTGAGAATAGACTAGAGCGGGTGGCACATGAGCCCATTGTGGGAAGAATTCAATGTCATGCTATGGCAGGGGTCAGCAAACCTTTTCAGCAGGGGGCCGGTCCACTGTCCCTCAGACTTTGTGGGGGACCAGGCTATATTTGGGGGGGGTGAATGAATTCCTATGCCCCACAAATAACCCAGAGATGCTTTTTTTTTTTAAAGCACACATTCTACTCATGTAAAAACACGCTGATTTCCGGACAGTCCATGGGCCGGATTTAGAAGGCGATTGGGCTGGATCTGGCCCCTGGGCCTTAGTTTGCCTACTCATGTGCTATGGCATTTCTGTTTGCCAGATGGAATGATCCCCTCTTCCCCCACACTGTTCAGCAGCTTTGGGGAGCTGCAGGGGGCATGTGGGGAGAAGCGTGCGGAAATATTGTTGCAATAGTGGACTCTTTTTGCTCACAGTGTTCTCAGTTCTGTAAAACCAAATGCTAAAGAGGTTCAGTCCCACCCCACACCTGAAGAGGGTGAAAAAAGAACGAACTCAGGTTGTGGGAGCAGCATGGACAGCTTCCTTCTTGAAGCAGATATGTGATGCCTCTCTTTTCCAGAAGCATTACCTGGACCTACAATTGGCTACTGCTGTGTCAAACTAAAAATGCAAATGGATAGACCAGATCTGAAATTTAACAAAGTACAAACAACTAAATCATCCTTAAACTGTGCTGTTCTCTTTTGTCTAGTTTTCTGCTCAGCAGTTTAGAAGACAAGAATTAACTCTGCCTCCGTGTCAGTGACAGTAAGGTTATCATGAGTTACCACAGCAGCTGAGATCAGCAATGAGATGCACTTTCCCCTCTAACTCTTCTGCAAGGCTTATATAGCAAATTATCCCTCTGTGTTATCCCTTCACAGCTACAGATTTCATTTCTTGTTCAATACTATTAATTAGCATTTATGTAATGTTTTGAGTGTCCAAACATTAGCTTGTTGCAATCCTTGCAATAGTATTAATTCTAGAAGTGAAGCTGAGAGAATAGAGGCTTGCCTTAGGCTACTGATGGTAGAGGTGAAATTCAGGACCAGGAACTTCCTGATTTATAATTCAGTCTCTTAGGCTGAATGGCTCATATGCATGGATATATAAACTTGTTTCCCCCTGAATTCAACAGTGTTTATGCTGCAACAGTGTTATCCTGCAACAATTATATCCCAGAATGACCAAAAACTCAGGATGGTAGCCAAGTGGTATTGCAGTAGAAAGTTCAGTTATTATAGACAAAAATATTTTTACTGTAGATTTTTGAAGTGGGTTGAAAATAATAATAAAGGGTAGCATTCAACTAACTTTTACTCAGAGTAGACCCATTGAAATTAGCATGATTAACTTAGGTCCATTAATTTCAGTGGGTCTACTCTAGTAAAAGTTAGTTGACTACAACCCAAATAATGTAGAAAAATGTTTCATTTTCTGGGGTTGTTGCTTTTTTAAAAAGAAAAAAGCTGTAAAACATCTCTGTCTCTCTCTCTCTCTTTTAGCTCTCTACTTCTAAACTGCTTTATTTTCTGATGTATAATATGTGTATATCGGTTTCTGAATGCCAGAACAAAGATAAAAAGCAACACATGAATAACTCAACTTGCTGTTTGCACCAAAATAAAACCCAGTACCATTTATTCACATCTATCAGGCAAGATCTTGATTAAACAGGAAAGTCCTGCAGCATATCTTGAATGGATGGCTGCCCAGTTTTATCAGGTTAATCCAATAATTTACCTTTTATCTCAATTTGCCATCCAAACATGGTTCAATATTTTCAATTGATGAATGTGTTGTTAAGATTTCTGGCCTGCTGACTTCAGCAGGAAGTGTCTAATCGTGTTTCAAAATTAGTGGCAGGCAGCCTAGCTGGCCCTCCTCCTAGCACTGTTTTTGGGCATGGCAGGGATAAACACCCCACACTGAACAGCAGAGCCAATAGCACATTCCGAAATTATTTGACATCTACCCAAGGAATTCTGAAACCACATCTCAGCAAAAATCCCACAATGTTTCTCTTAATGGTCACAATCAACACAGATTAATTCCAGATGAACCAGAATGCAGTGTTGAAACTAGATGCAAAAATATTCATGTCATAGCATCATAGAATATCAGAGTTGGAAGGGACCCAAGGTAAGGTTACCAAATTTTTTTCAATGAATCCAGGGACACTTTTCAACTTCCTACTAAATAGATTTTGTCAGGGGACTGATTTGTAAATCTGGGTACTGTCCCCGGGAAACGGGGACATCTGGTAACCTTAACCCAAGGGTCATCTAGTCCAACCCCCTGCAATCCAGGAATCTCAGCTAAAGCATCCATGGCAGATGGCCATCAAACTTCTGCTTAAAAACCTCTAAGGAGAGTCCACAACCTCCAGAGGGAGATTCATACATGATATTTATTTATTTAATGGCATTTATCTTGGTGGAATCCCAGAGCAGGGTAAAAGACAACCATAAATACAACCATAAATATTAAAAACTGACTTAACAGTTGTTGTTGTCGTTTAGTCGTGTCCGACTCTTCGTGACCCCCTGGACCAGAGCACGCCAGGCACTCCTTTCTTCCACTGCCTCCCGCAGTTTGGTCAAACTCATGTTAGTAGCTTTGAGAACACTGTCCAACCATCTCGTCTTCTGTCATCCCCTTCTCCTTGTGCCCTCCATCTTTCCCATCTTTCTCTCTTAACAGTAAGAGAGACTAAAATCAGATGAGTGCTACATATCACAGTTAATACTACACAAACCAACACTTCAAATGCCCAGGGCAGAAAGGTAAGCCTTTTCTTAGCAGCAAAATAGCACCAATGCTTAGCACCAACGCCAAGCACACTTACACTGGAGAGCATTCCACATAATAGGGTACCACTACAAAAAATTGTGCACAAAGAAGGAAACAGAAACTATCCACTGAAGTGGTCTGCTGCTTAACTTTCCTATTAACAATTAGCTCTTACTTCAATGGAAGATATTACTTACATAATCTCCTTCTTGCTTTTTAAAAGGAAATAATTTTGCTGATGGAAGGAGTTGCTATGCTGAAAATGAAGGCACATTCTTTCTTTTTTTTCATATAATATTTATTGGAATTTTACAAAAACATCAGTTTACAAAATACAAAAAAGAACATATGAAAAGAACAAAATAAAAAAAGAAAACCTAAAAAAATACATAAAAAAGAAAAAATACAAATAAAAATACAATATACAAAAACCGAATAGGTAAAAGAGAATTAAAAACAAATCCATTTTTTATAACTTTATGCTCATTAACTTGTTTCCTTGACCTCCTCACACCTCCCCTTTTCGTATTCCCATTTAGATAATCAAATCAGCAAATCCTTACCCTCTTTCATTTATCTTAACTCTATATCTTAACATATTATAACTCTATATTTTCATCCATTATCAATTCATTTTTGCATATTCTTATTAACTTTGTTGCTAATACCCCCTATTCAATCCAATCATCATTTTAACATTCATTAATTTTACAATATTTCTGTAGATAGTCTTTAAATTTCTTCCAATCTTCTTCCACCAACTCTTCTCCCTGGTCTCGGATTCCGCCAGTCATTTCCGCCAGTTCCATATAGTCCATCACCTTCATCTGCCACTCTTCCAGGGTGGGTAAATCTTGTGTCTTCCAAGGCACATTCAAGGTATTTATAGTATTACAGTAAATACAATAAGAGTGGTTTGTCAAACAGATGATGTTGGGCCACAACTACCATCAGAAGCAGATTTGGGGCAGCACGCCTGGTTCCTGCACTGGGCGCTGAGCCTAGATGATGCCACAGAGTGTTGCAACTATGTCATAGTGAATGGAGCAGAACAGAAGGCAAGAGGCTGGGGGTGTCAAATTCCGGCCTCACACAGGGTGCCACTGAAATTTGAAAAACCAACGTCTGCGTTGTACCCATCCCCCTAATCATTGGCCATGCCAATTGGGAATGATGGGAGTTGGACTCTAATAACATCTGGAGGGCTACAGATTAGCCACCCCTAATATAAAAATATATTTGAAGTGTTTATAAAATAAAATGACTAATTCTCAAGACAGAATATTAGCTTTCCTGGCCTAGGAACAGTAGCCAGCTTCTGCCAGCCTAGCAGTTCAGAAGCATGCCAGTGCAAGCAGATAAAGAGGCAACACTGTGATGGGAAGGTAAACAGCATTTCTGTGTGCTCTGGTTTCTGTCATGGTGTGCCTGTTGCACCAGAAGCGGTTTAGTCTTGCTGGCCACATGACCCAGAAAGCTGTCTGTGGACAAATGTCGGCTCCCTTGGCCTGAAGAGAGATGAGCGCTGCACCCCATAGTCACCTTGGACTGGACTTAACCGTCCAGGAGTCCTTTACCTTTACCTTTTGCTCCACACCCTTCTCAAGTGCTTTTTAATCATTCAAATGCCTTGAACTGGGATAACAAATCTTGCTTGCATGGATGGAAGATGGGAGGGGTGTATGTGCGGATGCGGAAATGTCTGACTTTAGAATGGAATATAAGGTAAAGGTAAAGGTACCCCTGCCCGTACGGGCCAGTCTTGACAGACTCTAGGGTTGTGCGCCCATCTCACTTAAGAGGCCGGGGGCCAGCGCTGTCCGAAGACACTTCCGGGTCACGTGGCCAGCGTGACAAAGCTGCATCTGGCGAGCCAGCGCAGCACACGGAAACGCCGTTTACCTTCCTGCCAGTAAGCGGTCCCTATTTATCTACTTGCACCTGGGGGTGCTTTCGAACTGCTAAGTTGGCAGGCGCTGGGACCGAGCAGCGGGAGCGCACCCCGCCGTGGGGATTTGAACCGCCGACCTTTCGATCGGCAAGCCCTAGGCGCTGAGGCTTTTACCCACAGCGCCACCCGCGAATGGAATATAGCCTGCTGTAAAAAGATAAGAATCACATCCTTTGTTCCACTTATTATTGCCTCTGGATCTATGCCCACCACAGAATACAATGTCCTGTACACCAGAGAGTGCTATCTAGAGAAGCTCTGTTTGAAAGTATTGAAATTACATTTAGACTATGCCAGTCTAGGAATAACTAGAACATTACCAATCAATGCCCACATGTTATTTCAACACTCTTTATATTGAATGTTTCAACAAAACTCATTGAATTAGAAACCTGGACTTGCTCCCCAAAGGCCTGCTTGCACATGGTGTCCCCACAGCTGACTGCTCATGCTTACAGCTATCTGGCTACCTGTACTGAGAGTTAAATGGGTATTACAGGATCAGTAAACAGTGCACTTGCTAAGCCTTGCTTCTCTATGCTCACAACACTGTGTAGTGAAGTAAAGTTGGTAGTGGCAACCATTTATTAAAGAGGAGTCCTCAACTGTGTATGTTTGTTGGTTGGGGAACCATCAGCTGAGAGCACTGGCTTTTTGCTATAGTGAATCAAAATATTTATTGGTACTCTAGGCCCACAAACACCACAACAGTTCTCTGTTCCTTAACTAGTATCAGTGCTTTTTTCTGGGGGTACGCAGTGGTACGCATATTCCTAAACATTTTGTGAATCTAAGTTTGGCCTCATTGAGGGGCAGTATTTCAATATGAGTAGGAAAATGAGAGTACCCCTAAACATTTTTTTTAAAGAAAAAAAGCACTGACTTGTATTTTTGGACACATGATCTGGTTGCCACAGCAGCAGTGCAAGGGACACCAACCTTCCATCTTTGTTTAAAATAATGGACTTTGGATACAGATCCATGGGAGAAGGAAGTATAGCAACTTGTTTTTACATTCTAATAGAAGCTTAGAATATTGATACATTTATTTGACAGAGTAAAAACCTTTCTGTCACAAAGTTTTCAAAACAAGGAGATTAAAGTGTACATGGCGGCTGATTCACTTTTCTCATCAGCACTTTCCTGAGCTTTCATTATTTTAATCCAATTGTACTCCACACAAAAGCTAGATATAAAGCATTTCCTTCTATTTTATTAGCAATTATCTTTTATTCCAATCGATGAAGAAAAGCCTTCTAAACTATGGCAATGTGTGAAATTCAAATTGTACAGTCCTAACAAAATTAAAGTTATGATTTGCTTCAGATTGGCTGTTTATTCATACACCCTTTGTGATAAGGTTCTTCATCAGAAGGTTTAGATAGCCAGTTCCATTCAGCACAAATATTTTGTCAAAAAGTTGTTGTTATTTATTCGATTTATATACCGCCCTTCATCACAGGATCTCAGCGTGGTTCAGAGGATAAAAATACAAGGTAAAAACACAAGTAAATTGTTAAAACCAACAAAACAACAAACCCCTCCCACAAACACATTTAGAAGTATTAATCGGTCCCTATTACAGGTCCCAAACTGTGTCCCAAATTCAATTCTATTTCTGGAAACAGGTGAATGCCCATTCTCCATCAAAGCATGGTGGGCTGCCTTGAGATCCTGGCTCAAGATCTCAGTATTCGGCCTGGGGAAGGGATTATTAGTACATTTAACCAATGAGAGCCCATGGCTCAAAACTATGGCCAGAAAAGCCATCTTGATTGGACTGCCATCATCCCTCTTATATCATCTGGGTTACAACACTGCCCTTAAATCCATGAGGCAAAGGCTCTGAGACATCTCACATAGTGACCTGCGAGCCCAGTCTTATGTAATTTGTAGCCCAGTCGCAGCTGGAATCCAATACGGGTACGACTTTCAGATATCCTCATACCTTAGGAATTTGTCTGTACCTACCTATTGGCGTTTAGTTACCAAAGCCAGACTAAATGTATTTCCTTTGGAAGTGCTAAATGGTAGACTGAGAGGCATCCCATAGGCTTTGTTTATGTTCCCAGGACGTTGATTGTATGAAGCATATCCTACTGCATTGTGGGCAATATGAGCAAGCAAGGGACCAACTGATCAAACCCCTACTGGCAAATATGCCGGGAAAATCTGAAGCCTCCCATATTAAATATCTTTTGGATGACAGGTCTAATGATATTACACTGGCCGTGGCAAAGTTTTTTTCAGAAGTTATAAGGAACAATGATGACTATGCCCCAGATAAAACAAAATGACTGCCTTGGTTTCTTCTAGCTGTCTGTCTGGTCATTTTAACTGTATCTAGTTTTGAAATTGTTTTGTGGGTCTTTGGACTGCAATAAAGATTGATAATCAGCCTTAAAAAACAAAAAAATACAAATACATTTTCAATATGCAAATTGACATATAACTCTTAAGAATAATTTAAAATAGGTAAAGGTAAAGGGACCCCGACTGTTAGGTCCAGTCGTGACCAACTCTGGAGTTGCGGCGCTCATCTTGCTTTACTGGCCGAGGGAGCCGGCGTACAGCTTCTGGGTCATGTGGCCAGCATGACTAAGCCACTTCTGGTGAACCAGAGCAGCGCACGGAAACGCCGTTTACCTTCCCGCCGGAGGGGTACCTATTTATCTACTTGCACTTTGATGTGCTTTCAAACTGCTAGGTGGGCAGGAGCAGGGACCGAGCAACGGGAGCTCACCCCGTCGCAGGGATTCAAACCACCAACCTTCTGATCGGCAAGTCCTAGGCTCTGTGGTTTAACCCACAGCACCACCTGCGTCAATTTAAAATAACCTCACCCCAAATAAACCACACCCACCCATGTTAAAACGTCATCCCCGTTGAAACCAGAACTTTAGCACAAGTGGGCTGGCCCATGCCCTCGTTCCACCCCTGAAGTCCAGCCCCCAAAGACACAAACTCCTTTGGTGGTGGCCCCACCCCCAGGTCAAGCAGGCTCTAGAGAGCTGCCCCAGCGACTCGTGCATGCCTAGGTGTTTCCAATGCTGCCTGCCCACCCAGGGTCCTAGTCCCTGCCCTATTTGCACAGATACAGGCAGCTCCTGGTCTGGAGATCCAGTAGAGGCCACAGGTCCAGCAGGTGGGGGGGGGGGAGATGGAGGTCTCCCAAGAAGCAGCTGCAGGCAAGTTCTAGGTTAAGATAGCCCATTCCATTCGGCACTCATAATACATAGCCAAAACAGAGATCCTTCAATATTCTGTTGTAAATTAGCATGAAGATATAGTTATATAGTATATTAATGATTGTTTAATCTGCCTTCTAGAGCACCATTACATCTTACAATCGCTAAATATTCATTATATATTATACTGCAATGTTCACAAGTTTCTCTCTGTCTTCCCCCTCCTCAACTAAACTTGACTGAAATTGCTTAGCTCTGTTCAATCGGCAGCTACTTGTGAAAACAATGCAAATGGTTAAAATGCAATAAATATCAACACTTAAGCACTTAAGTGAGTAAAATGAATTTCAGGGTGTTTTTAAATTGCTTTTCTTCGGAGTAGAGTTTAGTTATTTATCCCAATAAGCCAGATTTCAAGTGGGTGGCATTCTTCAGAAAAACAACCTTCATTGTATCAATGGGCCTATGAATTGGAAGAGATATTATGAATAATGGATTTGCTGTGCTCTTTGACACAGTACCACAGCAAATAAAACTCATTCTGGTTCTTCTAATAAGCAACTGTTGAAGTGCAAAATAAAACATTCACCAACTATCTAACCTACAGGTGAAACCATTTTCATTAATTTTGTTTTTCCAGTAGCTATTGCAGCAGATGACTTCGTGGGGTATGACTGCCCATCTTTTCAGCAGAAGAAGTGGCTTTAAAAGGACAGTAGATCTAAAATATAGAAGGCATATTTCATTCTTCTCATCTGCTTGTCAGCTCTGAAGGAGATGATTTGTCTAAAAGAAATGAATGCAATCTATGTTCTGATTCCAAAAGATATGCTTGCATCGAGCAACTGAATTTATAGATTAAAAATTTAAAGAATAAGGAGGCAAATCTGAGGTTGAGCTGAGCTGAAAATGTAGGAATGAATCAGTATGTTGGAATCCACTCACAATTTTTAGGATAGACTATTTTTTGTTTCCTTGTTTGTGTCCAAAGGTATGAAGTCTGTTTCCAGACATAAATCTGTTATTAAAGTAGTAAATGGAGGAACCTTTTAGTTGCCATTCAGGAGCCTTGCCTCAATGAAGACCACAGCTGTAGTGGCTATGATAATATTCAGAGTGTATAGCAGAACAGGGGAGGACTAGGTTTTTTAGGGCTGAGGTAGCAAGAGATTGAGGAAGCCACAAGTCCAACTGCTCCACTTCAGATTTCACCCCCATGTAACATTGTTCCCAAGTATGGGGTACTATTATTCCCAACAGAGTAAATAACAGACATTCTCTGATAGGGAAGGGAATAGTGCCAGTGATCTGGATCAACACAAAAAGGACATAAGATCAGCACATAAGAGGACTCCATTACCCACCAATAGTCATTTTATAGGTGCTATATTAATATTCTTGGTTTTCCATTGAGGCTGAATGCTGACATGTGGCAGCTGGTGTATTCAGCAATTCATTGGTTCTTGGCTATGATTGGTGGTCCTCACTGTGTAATTTGCTGTCAAACATTTTTAACAATGGATTGTGATGGCACAGAGACAAACCATCTGCTCTGAGAGTGGGGATGATCCATAAACTAAACACAAACACACAAAATGGTTCACCTCATGGAGCACTTGTCATGCATAGCTGTTTGAAATAGGCTCTTTGTGCCAACTATTTCATGAAAATCCAACTGTAATCAATTACCCCTTTGATTGGTTTATCTTGTTAAAGAAATTTTGCATTGATTTATTTTCATTCTTGGATCAGCATGATTCCTCAAGTGGCTTGTACTTTACCTGACTAAGGTCCCATCACAGAGTTGTTTTTAAGAGTTACAAAGTCTGCCTGCTGCTAAGCCAAAAATAATGATATACAAGGTTCTGTGTAGGACCACAACTCCCATCAGCCTCAGCCAGCATGGTCAAGGATGATGGGAATTATAGAAATTACAACTAATCCAGAACAAGGCAAGTAGACTGGTGACTGGGAGCAATGACTGGGACCAAGTAACACCAGTCCTGAACATAGCTGTCAACGTTTCCTTTTTTTAAAAGGGAATTCCCCTTATTCCGAATAGGATTCCTTGCAAGAAAAGGGAAAAGTTGACAGCTATGGTCCTGTAAGACGTACAGTGGCTCCCAGTACATTTCTGAGCACAATTCAAAGTCCAGTATATCTGAAGGGGCGTCCCCAGCCCTATTGTTCAGCCTGGACACTGAGGTCCAGCTCTGAGGGTCTTCTGGTGACTCCCTCACTGTGAGAAGTGAAGAGAAGGGAATGAGGCAGAAGACCTTCTCAGTAGTGGCACCCATCCTGTGGAACATCCTCCCATCAGATGTCAAGGAGATAAAGAACTATGCAGCTATTGGAAGACACCTGAAGGCAGCCCTGGATAGGGGAGTTTTTAAAGTTTAATGTTTTATTATGTTTTTGTATATGCTTTAAGCTGCCCAGAGTAGCTGGGGCAACCCAGTGAGAGGTGGGGTAAAAATAATAAATTTATTATCATTATCATCAGTTATTATTATTATTAGTAGTAGTAGTAGTAGGTAAATAACTTTATTGTACTAGTTGTTGGCCATGACAAATCTGAATCAAAAGTAAATACAAGTAAAGGTATGCTGCCCCACAAATAATAGTCTCTATTTAGATCTCTATTTAGATATCTTATTCTTTGTGGACTTCAACACCTGCAATGGAGGGAATTTTACTCCCTGAAGGAATAGACTTGGAAGAAATCTTCACATTATCTCATTATTCTCTGGACAAGAAAATCAACCCACAAGGCAAGACACTACTAGAGTGGGTTTACTCACGTGATCTTTATATCCTGCTTGGGAGTCCTATTGATGTCACAATAGAATAGAAAGCGATCATTTCCCATTACTAGTTACAATCTATCCCCTGTTAGAAGCTTTCCCCCTGCCAGAGCCATCAAGTCCTTCTGGTGAGCTTGTGAGTACAAAAAGAGAAAAATGGTCACTGACACTAAGTGACAACATCCCAAAGAGTTTAGCCTCTGATGTGTCTACGCCAAGTCCTTCAAAGCAAAACATACCAACAAATAAGAGCAGAAATCAAACCCTGTCTGATTAACACCAAAGAACCTAGTATTACTATTTAGCAAATTTGTATACCACCCTTCCTCCGAAGATCCCATATTCACAATAGAAAAATACAAAATGAGAATACAAAATTCATAATAAAATAAAAACAAACCAATAACCCCCCTCCCACAAAAACGTTTAAAAAGGCATTTAATGTTAATCAGCCGAACACCCGAATGAAGGCAACTCAATTTTATCAATCCATTTTTTAATAGATGATGTGACTGTCAGTCACCACTTCTTAAATACAGTATCATGGTGGTTGTCACCATGTAAATAACATATTATTTATTGCCCCACCTCACTGAACCTTCCATGCAAGACAATTTAAAAAGCCACACACAATGTAAAGGACTCCTATCTCAAAATACTTATTTGCTTTACAAAACATTCTTACTATCTCTTTCCCACCACTCAAAATAATATTCCCCTGACTATGAGTGAGTGGTCTGCTTCCATTAGAAACCATTTCAGAGTTATTTCTAGAATTTTGTTGGAAACAGTTATCTTTAATTGCTTCCTTACTATCTCCACAGAGTTTAACCCCATGCTTCATGTATGTACAGTAATTCCTCTTAAGACCCCTTCTAGTTCTTGTAAAAATGACAGAAATTTGGTTTGAAAGCTCTGGAATTTGCTCGTTTCTACTGTCCTATCCCTGGCATAATGATTTTATTTATGATAAAATTCCATTTCCGTAATCCAGCTGAATAAAGGCCTAAAGTTTTGTACAAAGCACCACCCCTGGCCTATGTTTGGGATTTAGACAGTGCTTTTTTCTGGGGGGACGCATACCCCTAAACATTTTTTAAAAAAGAAAAAAGCACTGGATTTAGTTAACTGAATTCATGTAGCGCTCAAGGCCAGAATGTGACGTCAAGACAAATCAACACATTTTCTCATTGGGTAGTATGCAGTACATATAAATCAGCATTTCATTAAATAGTCTGGCTTTGATTTTTATATATGAATTTCTGTGGAAAATTCTTGCTAAGGAAAAAGTTATACAGAAGTACTGTGAATAGGAATAATGCCAGCCAGGCTACAAAAGCATAGAAATGTGGTTGCTTGTTCACTTCAAAATGCAGGGCAGTGGTGGCTTGAGACAGAGTGGGGAGCAGTTTGAATGGAAATTGTATGCATGAGGCTAGAATATATTCTTATACAAAATGATTCTTATCACATTGTCAGGAAGTGTAAAAATCAATATATTATCTCCTAACTTTGCAACCTCTTGGAAGAACTTTTTTATCTTAATAGTAAACTGTCTGAGGGCAGCTGTGGGACTCTTGCTCATATTTCACCTAATCAAATATTAACATGGGATGCTTTTGTAGGGCACATAAGAAGTAGAAAAGACAAGACTTTCAGCTATTCTGGAGAAAAAAATCTGACAGCATACAATTTTATGCAAAGTTTCTCCTTTCTGAATTCTCAGCAGGGAGAAGAAAGACCAATCTTTGAGGAGCGCCTGGGGCTAAAAGAACTAGGATTGAAATAAGAAGAATTGATAAATAGAGAGGCATTCATTACAACCATCTTTCGATAGCAAATGACCAGCTCATCTAATTTCAAGCTGGAATACATTACGGTTTACAATGGTTTCAGGAGTCTGCTTGCTGCCACTAGCCATGTACAGCTTCTGAATCAGAAATGGGAGGCTTGTGTCATTCAGCTGCTGTAAACAGAGGAGCCATTTGAAATTGCGTTTGATGCAACATTGTCTTCTTTTGAATGAAACAGCACTACTTGAAGACAGAACAAAGGGTGTGTACGTAAAACGTGACTTGAGTGGTACTGACAAAGTATTGCTGCGATGATTGAAATACTTAATCTTAATGAACTGTTGTCTACACTGAATATATTACAACTCCTGGTGCTCTGCAAATCTCTCTCTCCATGTGCCTCTGTCTCTCTCCACAACAATTTCAGTTTTGAATGCAGTGAACGACAAATGTTCTCTAAAAGAAAAGGAATGGGAAAGAAAATAAAGGGCTACAAAACTAGAAAGGATATAGCCAGAATCTGCTTTAAAAAACCTGAACCTAATTGGAAAGAGCATGCGAGCTATAATTATTTAGTTCAGTGGTTAAGCGTATATTATTCAAGGCTTTAAAAAAATCTGATAGTTAGATTTTAAAAAAACAGAGCAGCAAAATATTTGCAATTATTTGCTTTTTTATTTATTAGGTAGATTTCTCCAGCTTTTTCCCTCCACAAAAGATTTGCACAAACTGGCTGGTGATAAAAAAAAACCTCATTAATACTGTATCTGCCCCATCTCCACTGTGGGGGGATTCTCCAAGCCTGGATCACACAAGCTGTACCTTCAAACTTCCATTTAGATTGTCTGCAGGTAACTCAGAGGTATCTTAAGCAATTAAAAATATTAACCATGCTGGTGCCATGAGATTCTGCCCACCCGGCATCTGATGATTTCAACCTCAAAGGGACCTTTCCCTTTTGCTTTGCAGCCCTATCTGTAATTTAAGCCATGGCAGCAAAGTAGGTAGCCTTACAGCCATTGCTTGAATTCATGCTGGGGTCACAAATATTCCTGCTGAAAGTGGAGCTTTTAGTTGGCACTGGATTCATGCATGGAAGTAAGTCAGAAAGTGGCCCACTATATAGAGCAGAACTGCATGTTACAAGGGGAACTCTTGGGTTCCCCTTCTAATATGAATGCTTTGGCAGGGCCATAGGGGAAACTGACCGGAGGGCTTCCCTTAACCTCTCCCCAGCCTCAGTTTTAATCATTTTCATGGCTGGACTGTAACACAAGAATTAAATTCAGCTAACAGGAAATGTGGTTAAGCACACATAAGTTCTCCCCTGCAAGGGTCCCTAGCCTTTCTTCCTTGTTCCTCTTCAAACCCCAATACAACTTGCCTCCATTAGTCCTGTATATGCTTTGTTTCCTTGGTGCATAAAATTACCCTAATCTAGGTCTCTGCCACTTTCTTTTCTCAGCTGTACCAAGTACTGCTGCAGTCATCTATGAATTGCAGCTTTAGAAGCTGACCCCATGCCAGGATATTTTTATTCAAAGGATCGTTTTTATTAGCTTAACCCTTGTTGATGCCCCTGATATCAACAAAGATAGGCTCAAATTGTTCCTAGTCCTTGTTGCTTGCAATGCAATCATCTGATACAGAGTTGGCAAAGACTATCTAAAAATGGTTCCAAATATGAAAGATTAGAAGAAACAAGCAGAGATATCAGAAGAGAGGAATGATACGATCAAAGCAGTAAGAAAGCTACATAATTTTAGCAATTGGATTTTGAACAAAAGGTGAAAAACTCTTAAGATAGACAAGAAAAATCAAGTACGGAATAAATTTCTGTAGTCAAAATGAGACAAAATAAAGTGCAAGAAATTCTAGAAGCAGGGAGTCCAAGCCAAAGTGGCCTGTTTGCGACATTACTGAACCTCACATGTGCTGACAGGCCCTGTGTTGTCCAACAGAGCAGTGAAACAGTTCCAAACCTGACAAGGTACGGGATTCTATAAATTTGTAGGACAAAATATGAGTAAAAAATGACTTTGCAAAAGAGAGAGAGATCTCTTAATGAAGGTTCTGGATGCACAGAGACCATAAGTAGGAACAGAAGACTGAAAACAAATATGATGATAATGAAAAAAGCTAAGAGGGAGCTCCCAGAGGTGCTCCTTTGCTATTTCTTTTTCCCATTTCAATGGAAGCTCACTGTGCTGAAGTGTTCAGATGTAGTCAAATTGAAGGAAATAAAATGTGCTTAACTGTCTGCAGAGCCAGTGTGGTGTAGTGGTTAAGAGTGGTAGACTCCTAATCTGGGGAACCGGGTTCGCGTCTCCGCTCCTCCACCTGCAGCTGCTGGGTGACCTTGGGCCAGTCACACTTCTCTGAAGTCTCTCAGCCCCACTCACCTCACAGAGTGTTTGTTGTGGGGGAGGAAGGGAAAGGAGAATGTTAGCCGCTTTGAGACTCCTGAAGGGGAGTGATAAAGCAGGATATCAAATCCAAACTCTTCTTCTGCTTCTGCTTCTGCTCTTCTTCACATAGTAGCCATATCTGCATGTAAGGCTATATCCAGCCATGGCTTCATGTAAATGCATGGTTTTCTGGAGAAAACTACTCTACCCTGGTTCTTTCAACAAACACATGGCAGTTAAGCCAAGGTTTTGTTTAGTGTGTTGTCCCAACCTGGGCTTGTGGTTAAGCTCTCTTCTCCTTAACAGGAGCTGTAGCCAAGGTTTGCTCTTGGCTACAGATTGTGATTAAGGAGGAGAGAGCACAATCCTGGGTTTGGATGACACCCACTATGCTAAAGGGACCAGGAAGAAGCAAAGTGAGTGTGAGTTCCCCTGCAGGACCAAGCCTGTTTGTGTGGCCTGGGGAAGGCACAGCTCCACTTACGGTGTCACGCAAACTAGGTCAGTTTCTGAGAGTAAAAAATGTCAATTTTAACACTTTGAACATGCTTCATAGGTTGCTTTTTGAATAAAGAAATGAGGCAAACCTTTTTTCCAACCTCCTAGTTTTGTCCACAGTTTGCTAAATCATATACCAAACTTTACTCAGACATTACACTAATTAATATGAGGTCATTGTTATTGATTACATGCCCTCACAGCACTGACCTGGATCCAGCTACTCTGCTTTTTAAAATGTAGATTTCATTATACAGGCAGGAGAGTAGCGGTAGAATTAAGATGGAGGTAATTTTCAACATTATACAGGTTCATAGTCATTTTTAAATAAACAATTTCCATATAGGCAAAGGTACTTCTATAATTCACAAAAAGTATTAACTCTAACACCATTCACAAGCCATAGTAGCAGAGGTCCAGTTTATTACATTCTTCATTGTGATAGAAACAAGGCATGAAGCTGGAACTGGTTTAATTAATTATTTGGTTTAGAACTAGTAACTGTTTAAAGCTGATGGTTGCAAACTAAGACATGGTTTTATTATTTAGCTGCATGGGTGAGGGGCAGAATGGCTATTGAGAGATAAACCAACAAAGATAATTAAAACAATATTTTTACTGCTCAATATGATCTGTTGAATTCCTAAACTCTAAATACTGTGACTTAGAGGCAAAACAACCTCAGATTGAACATTTTAAAATGTCACTTTGCTTTTTATTCACTGTGTGCAGTATGTGCTACTGAACAAGATAACTGACGGTCTTTGTCAGGAGTAAGCTAAGATTGATTTGCATTTCTCAGATAAGTCCCTTCATCTCTGAAGAGATTTATAATTGCAATTAATCTTGCCATAATGACTATGACAGCCCTGGATTTATGGTCAGGCAACCCAATCCTCAAACTGTTTGCAGATCTATTAATATGCATAGCTATATTTTTTCAATCTTTGTTACACTTATGAATAATAAAATAGTGATTACTGTTCCCACCCATCCTTTTCACAAAGCTTTTTTTCTGTGGTTATTCGTGAGAGATGTCCATTTCGCAGGGTTCTAGTTATTGCTGAATATGACATCACTGTCAATTTTAGAGGGTGAAATAAGGCGGGTGTCTTCTCCTTTAGAGTGGGTATATGGCACGCTTCCCAGTCTGAGAGCCTGTATGCTCCAGTTGCTAGATTGAGAGCAACAAGTCTGTGAATGGCCATGGAAAAATCAGTCTAGTTTCCCCATTCATTCAGTGGGCAGCTATGCACAAATTGCTCCCCCTATATTCTTTCTATGATGGGAACACTACACTATACATATGAAATAGACGGTTGCAGTCTAAGCCTAGGGGTAGAAGAAATTACTTATTCTAAACCTTCCATCCCACCTTTTTGCCAAATATGGGCCTCCGATGCAGTTCACAACAAATAGTTAAAAACAATTCAAACAATAACAAAAAATAAAACAGGCAAATCCACCAGTGAATGATAACAACCAGACAAAGAAAGCCAAGTTCAGTCAAATCATTGCAAAAGCTTACGTCATGGATAGCCAATATACCCAACAACATTGTTGAAGTACAGATCCCATCACAGCCATGCTGGTTGAGGCTGATGAGAGTTGTAATTCAACAAAATCTGTAGCGCCTCTGGCTACCTCTGTCTCAGCCAAATAAAATGTGCTTAAAAAACAACCCAAAAGCACTCAAAAGCTAACAATGACAATGCCTGATGATTAGTGCATGGAAAAGTGTTCCAAAGTCTGGATGCTAACAGAAAGGCTGGACTAGATGACCCTCGAGACGCCTTCCAGCCAACAATTCTATGATTCTGTAGTCTTAAGCTTCTCCTTCCCTGTCACTGTAATTGAACTATTATTATTATTATTGTTGTTATTATTATTATTATTATTATTATTATTATTAATGCATTAGAAGCAGGAAAGGGAGGCTTCTGGACTTTTGGACAAGGGAATCAAATATTTGCTAATGGAAGATACTGCAGCAAAGATGAATGATTTATTCGTATTTATCTTCACTGTGGAAGATGTAGGGCAGACTGCAGTGCCTGAACTAACTTTCTCAAGAAGGGAGTCTGATCAATTGAGGCAAACAGTGGTGACAAGAGACAAATTTCTGGGCCTTATTGGCAGTTTTTAAAAATCAAGTAACCAAGTCTGAGTGGCATCCACCAGAGAGTTCTTACAGAACTGAAATGTGAAATATGGATCTTCTAATAAACATATGCAACTTGTCTCTAAGACTGGCCACCATGCCTGAGAATTGGAAAGTGATCAATGCAACACTGCTTTTTAAAGAGGGATCCAGGAGATGTCTGGGAAAGGACAAGTTAGCTAGCCTAATGTATGTTCTAAGAAAAGTGGTGGAAAGCATTATTAAAGATACAATTACCAAGCACAAGTCTTGCTGAAGATGTACTGGCATGGCTTCCACAAGTGTAAGTCCTGGCTCAATAACATCTTATAGTACTTTGAAAGTGTTAATAGGCATAC
Organism: Podarcis raffonei; assembly: GCF_027172205.1. Taxonomy (NCBI): domain Eukaryota; kingdom Metazoa; phylum Chordata; class Lepidosauria; order Squamata; family Lacertidae; genus Podarcis; species Podarcis raffonei. Next base: position 136,458,362 of record NC_070602.1, read on the forward strand.
AAGTCCAATAGTCACTGTGAATTTAGACTTTCAAAAAATGCTTTCTATACTAAGTCCTTCACCAAAGTCTCCTGCGTAAGGTTTGCAATCATGGGATGAGAGGACAGATCCTCTTATAGATCAGCAACTGATTAAAGACCAGGATGAAGAAAGTACAAATAAATGGACAGGGTTGGTTTTTTGGGGGACCCTGTCCTTTTCAAAGTGTTAAATGGTGAGCAGTGCAGTGGCCAAGTTGTTGAAGGTGACAAGAACAAAAAAGCCATTGCAAGAAGCTCTAAAATGATCTCTCAAAACTGAGTGAATGGGCAATAAAATGGCAGGTGCCGTTCGATGTAAGCAAATGTAATGTGATACACATTATGGATGAGAGGATCCTAACTTCATATATATGGGATCCAAACTCACAGTGCCTGTTCAGGGAAGAGACATTGGAGATGTGATGGGCAGCTCAATGAAAATGACCCAGTATGCAACAGCTCAAAAAAAGGCAATTTATTTAATTATAAATGAGCAAATAAATGAATAGTCTCAGACTACTTACAAATATTAAAAATCCAATATATAATTCAGCTGTTAAAACCAATGCAACCCAAACAACTAGGTGATGAAAATAAATTCCTGTATTGCACAACACAGCCTTGGCCAGCAAACAAATAAATACTCACAAACTATCTCTAAATGCAGCTGTAGAAATAAAATAAAATAGAAATACAACAGTAACATGCCTTAGAGAAGAGAAAGTCCATGAGGAAAGGAACTGAAGTAAAACTGTCAACTTCATAAAGTCATTATACAACTCTAAGATGCAAATTAGGAGAGTGGGCTTGCTTCATCACTGTTGTTTAGGCACCTGTGCAACAGTGCTAGCAACTATTTCCCACCCATTCACAGTTCTTCAGATACATCCCAAGGAGTAATATCTCATTCCTAGTATATGTTGTGTATGCTCAAATATTTTCAAAGTAGACTGAGTTGAGGAGTTTTTCCCTAATTGAAAATTGTATAATTAATATGGAAGCCATATGTAGGTTTGTTAGCCTACTTTCTCTGTGCTACCATTGGAAGGTTGCCTGATAGTAATCTGACAAACTTTTGCTTTTCTAGAGCATTCATTTCATCACAAGAAAAAGTTTTATACTGTACTGAGTTACTTTATAAATCTATTCAACAGAAATCACATTGTTTCACTAGAGCCTCCTGCCTTTCCTTTGTATATATTGCTTTCTCTTTCAATATCTGAAATGACATCACATGTGAGAGCAATTAGCTTTAAACCTGGTTGGAATTTATTGGCAATGTTGCAATTCTATCTCTCCTGAGTCTGTATCATGCAACTCAATTCTGTGTGGGATCCCTGCTAATGCCATTACGGTTAAGCATAATGGTCAAGTCCATCTGATTGTATTGCTTTTGTCTGAAATCTCAGAGTACGTCCTACATTGCTGCAGTCCTTCTTTAGCATCCACTCATGTTCTGTATAAGGTTGCATTTGGAGCTTTCTGATAATCAAATCCAGCCCTTTCAAAAGTAAAACATATCTTTAAATCAACCATCTGCTGATGAGCTACTAAAGAAATGATGGCTTGGCAGCTCAGACTGAATGGAAAAGCAGCTCCTTCCCTAGTGAAATTTAATGTGCTTTCTTCCTGAAAGAAAGTTGAACTGGAACCCTGAGTACCATGTGACATGAAGTAACAAAAACAAGAAAGTGAAAATTGAAAGTGCCAACACTGTCAGATTGGGACTGTCAAGAGCGATGGTGAAGATAATGCAGAAACCAGAAAGCACATTCCCTGTTGAGTTCTGCTCAACTCAGCAACACTTGGTTCAAGACCTAGGACACTTTCCCCAATGAATTTATGTCAGAAAAAGTTATATTCTCCACCATCTGGGCTTCTGATTGCATTTGCAAACTAATTTTATTGCCCGTACTGCAGTAGCAAGCTATTGTACAAACAAACATAATGAAACATGTCCCCACAGTGAAGAAATACCATTATAAGCATTACTTACGGTATTTAGTTTAAAATCTAACTTAAACCACTGATAGAATTCCATTTCATAGATTGCAGAGAATCCATTCAAGTCCAACCCCTTTGGAACAATGCCACATAAATGATGATTTTGTGTGAAACCTCTGAAAGCTGGATCCAGCCAAAGTTAATGTAAGGTTTAACTACCACTGAAATCAACAGCACTGTCAAGTGCTTACCGTGGATGGACTATGCCATATGTCTTTGGGTCGTTCTCACACCGGGAAACAGGCTGAACCACTGAACCCTTAAACCAAGTATACATGAAAGAGGTCGTCTAGACATCTGGAATGAGATGGCATCAGGACACTGATGATACCCAGCTCTATTTCTCCTTTTCATGAGATTCAGGTGAGGTGGCAAAGCTACTGAATCAGTGTCTGGAAGCAGTAATAGATGGAAGGCCTATAAACTGAGGATAAACCCAGATAATATGGAGGTCCTGTGAAAGAACGCTTTCACTGATCAATAAGATGCTCAACCTTTTATGAATGGGGTTGTGCTCACCCTAGTTCAGCTTCACAGCTCAAGGATACTACTAGACTGATCTAGCTGGAAGCCCAAGGAACATCCACGGCATATAATTATCTCAAGCTCTGCCTGGGGCATCCACTGCAATCCCTCCTACAGTGATTCATGCCATGGACATCACCTGATTTGCCGAGTTCCATACAGATTCAGCAGGCACTTTTTATTTCAGCCTTTAAACAATTGCTGATTTCCCCCCCTATTCTGCCAGGCATATACAGACAATTAAGAATACATCTGTCCACAATAGTTACCTGATTTGTGATATAGTTTCTATTGATAAAAAATATAAAAAGTGCCAACACCAGAAGGGGGAGGAGAGAAGACAGAGCAAGACAAAGGTACGTGGCTCTCGTGCTTTTAATGATAAACCATGATTTGACTTTACATCCAAATGCACTCTGTGTACACTAACAATTTTACAGCTGTTTCTATTAGCTGGAGCCTAATGCAAAGTAAACTTTGATAGTATTGGGTCGTCTCTAAGAAACTGTTTAGTTGATCAGCACTGCCCTGACAAGGCTAGGCCACAAAAATGCAGATCACGTATCACTGTCCAGATAACAATATATAGTACAATCTGTATATAGTACAATATATAGTACAATATATAGTACAATCTGTACGGCACAATCCTGAACACATACCAAACTGAAACATTAAACAATCTTCTGAACTATGCCTATTTACGCAAATACATGACTCTACAAATAAATGATAAATGATTGCTTGATCATATTCCAATTCCATAATCAAATTTATGTTGTGAAGAATTGTGGGGATGATTACATGCATCAGAAGGAATATGAGCTAGGAAATTCTTTGTAAATATGAAGAGCATATGCAATACAGCAAACAGCTCAAAATTTATTTTAATGATAAAATGCAAGTTTATTACTAGAAAAGGAATGAAATACTTTTATTATTCAGTCACTCTGAATTTCCATTGAAGACTCTTTGACCCTGAGGGCTCTTTCAAGAAAGAACAAGTAGATATAAAACCAAAGCATTTATAAATCCTGAGGTTGTTGGGGTTTTTTTTAGGATTTTACCCCAGGAAATAAATTGCCACAGGGGCCAGATTAAACCAACCAGTAATGGGATTAGACCCCCAAAATGGACTTTGGACATGCCTGCTCTAGGCCAAGATAATGGCTTAATTCTCTTTGTCAAGTATCCATTAGAAGTAGGATTTGGGAAAAATGAAGATGCTTTCTTCCTGGCCGTAAGAACACACATGGTGTCTTGTGCCAGTCATTTCCATAACAATCACCAAGAAACAAAAGAGTACTTTTAAGACCTAATCCCATAGGTCACTGCAGCAGCAAAGAATAAAGAAACCCAGAATATTGTGTTGGTACAATTACATGACTGGTACTATTACGCTGTCATCACCAGATGGTGCTAGTCATTACATAGCTCAGAAATGGACAAAAAAGAACTGGAAGTTGTAGAACCAGAGATGGGGAACCTGTGGAACTCATGATATTATCACAGAATTGACGAGATGGAAGTGACCCAGAGGGTCATCTAGTCCAACCCCCTGCAATGCAGGGATCTCAACTAAAGCATCCATGACAGATGGCCTCCAACCTCGCAAGGGAGTCCGTTCCACTGTCCAACAGCTCTTATTGTTCGACTACAACTTTCATCAGTCCCAGCCATTATGGTCAATAGTCGGGGATGGTGAGAAATTTAGACCCAGCAACACCAATAGAGCCATAGGTTTCCTGCCACTTGCTATAAATCACCTATTCCATATTCTACCACAGATCTTTCCAAACTTTTCATATTGGTGACACACGTTTTAGACATGCATCATTTCGCAACACAGTAATTCAGTTCTACTAGCAAATTGGAGGTTAAACTAACCCCTTTCCAGCCCCAGGAGGATCACAGGGAGTGTTCGCGAGACATACCTACACACTGCTGCAGACACACTAATGTGTTGCGACACACAGTTTGGAAAGCTCTGCTCTACCAGAACTGTTATAAAGGGAAATCCTAAAAACCCCATGGATGTAAAAATAACTTACAACCAGAAAAATTGGGTGTAATCATGACACAAATCTCTTAACTGTAACAATCGTGACACTGAATCCAATAGGCCTTCATACTGAATAAAATAGGTATGCACACACACACACTTCATAGAATGTGACATATTTTTTATGATTATTCATTTTATTTATATTGAGTAGATTATGTTTAATATAGTGTAATATTATTTTGGTGTTTTTGAAAGCATCTGAAAATTTTAAAAGATCATTTGTCATTTTCCCTAGCCAACCTTCCCCCCCCCCCCCAACATCTAGAATCTGTTTCAACATACAAATGATTATAAATTATCACATACCTGTTCAGGTCCCATATTTTGCTAGTTTTATCCATAGAGGCAGAAGCCACAAAATCTCCACATGAATGCCAGGAGCAGTCCCAGGCCGCATAGCTGTGACCTTCCAAGGTCAAAATGCAGCCGCCCTTTGCAAAGTCCCATATCCGAACAGTTGCATCTCCACTGGAAGTGACCAGTTTTGTTCCACTGTTGAAAATAAGAAATCTGGATCACACATGTGCAACATTTCAGGTAACACTCTCAAGTCAATATGATGAAGTCCATGGGTGGTATTCTACTAAGCTTTACTCAGAGATGACCCAGTGAAATTAATGGACCTAACTTAGTGATGTTCATTAATTTCACTGAGTGGAATTCACCCAAGTTTTTGCATGTTCAAATTGAGATATGCTCATGCAATGGGACTTTCCATGTCCCTGGGCCCCCTAAATCTGCTCTGGAAGGCTGGGAGATCCTTTAGCATTGGTTTGGAGCACATGAAGGAGCACAGGAGTGAGCAGGGGCTGGGGGGTGGAATACAGTAGCATTTTGTGGAATTATAAAACTTTGTTCACTTGCCTTCAAATCTCCAATAGGACTGACAGGGTAAGCAATGTTTCTTGACTATGAGCCTAAAGTTTATGTCAAAGTATGAAAATAATAGTGCTTTATGGTATTCAAAGCAACAAGATACATTTGTTGTTGTCATCCATCTGTCTTGAGAGATAATGGAGTGTGCCCCCAGGGGTGTAGTCAAATTGCAGCACCTAAGTGACCCCCCTGGGGCACAAGCCTGGGCAGTGTATATGGAGATCCTGGGCTGCCCAGACGAGGAGACCTCCCTCTCAGCCTTGCTAATGTGGTCCGAAGGAAAGCAGAGCAGTGTGTGTGGCACCAGCTTGGCTGCAGGAGTTACTGGAAGAAGGTGTGCAAGGTGCCATCCAACCATCTTAGGGACTCCGGATTTGTGTAGGTTTTACTTCTTAGCCTTTTCTCCTTGTGAAGATATTGCACAAGGCACAGAGTTTTCCTTCTTCCCAGGTTGACAAGCTCTATCTGCCACTCAGTTTCCTCTACGGAGCATGAAAAAACCACCTTCTTGACTGTTGGACACATTATAAGTCTTGTCCACTCAATCCACCAGAGTCTGTCTTCTCATGCAAGGGAAGTTCCTAAATCATCGAGGGCTTGAGACCCATTGGCTACTCTCACCTAGTTTAGCCAGCCAGTCAAAGGGTGTAGCCACTGTCGCATGCTGACAGCTTCTAGAAGCCACAAGTGAGAGCTAAGAGCAGGATGGGTCCAAAGGTGGACAAACTACATGAGAAGGAGCACAAGCTGTCACCCACCAGAGGCACTGCCCCTCCTCTAACACACACCAACAAGATATATTATGCTGCTATAAGTCTTAAAACAATTCTGGAAGAGGTCACAAACATTATCTCCATACTGTAGATAGGGAGCTTGGGAGGGGCTCCCCATTTGCAGGCATAAACAGACTTCATAGGAGTTCCCTCTCAGAACTCATAAACCGATCAGTGTTGAAAGCCAGCTTCTTTAAAGGCTCTCCTCTGTGCCCATCAGCTAATGGACACTAAGAGGGAGCCCCTTTGAAATCTGTTTTTCAGGCACAAATGGACTTCAGAAGGGACTCCCACACAGCACCCAGAGGTGGGGTGGTACCAAGTGGTCATCCGCTTCCCCAGCCACACAGGAAGATGGTGGCCTCCCAGGACCAGCCACGGCTGCCCCATGCAGCAAATGCTGCTCCTCCAGAGCCCCAGGTGAGTGGAGATTCCGCGCTGCTAGAGCAGGACAGGGTCCAAGTTTTGGAATTGGGTTGGGGAGGCTGTGGTGGCAGAAGTTACATTCCTCTGTTGTTGTGTTTAATTGTTGGAGTCAGCCACATATTCAAATTTGTACAAATTAAATGTCAGCAATATTTTAAAGGAATTTCCATTACAATATTTAAAAGTTGGACACAATATAATGTTGGAGGATTGGGAAAGGTTGTGGAAGAAAGGGGTTAAATTTACTGCAAGTACGGTATTAAAAGAAAACATCATGAAAATAATTTATGTATAGATGGTATTTAACCCCAGCAAAATTAGCAAAGATATACCATATGAATGATAATTTATGTTGGAAGTGTAGAGAAAAAGAAGGCACCTTTTATCATATGTGGTGGACGTGTCCCAAGGTGAAAGACTTCTGGGAACAGATTTATAATGAGTTGAAAAAAAATGTTTAAAAATACATTTATTAAGAAACCATAAGCCTTTCTGCTTGGAATAATAGGACTGGAATTGCCCAAAAAAAAGATGTTAGATTGTTTTTGTACGCCACTACAGCGGCAAGACTTTTATTGGCCAAAAATTGGAAATCACAAAAATACCAACAGTAGAAGAATGTTAGACTTTTTGGAGCTGGCCGACCTGACTGGAAGAATCCGTGATCAGAAAGAAGAGGAATACCAAGAAGAGTGGAAGAAATTTAAAGACTATTTAGCTAAATATTGTAAAATACGATAAGTAGAAATTATTTGAAAGTACCAAATGGGCCTAGGACTAGATTAAGAATTAATTGTAAAATACTATGGATTTGGATAATTTGAAAAGAGAAGAACATTGTAAACTAAAGGTGTTAATTTGATTAGAAAGAGGATATTGGAAAGCTGTTAAAAAGTGTTTCAATGAAATTCAGCAAGGAGGGATTTGAGGAAGTCAGTTAACAATGCAATATAAATTAGGCTTTAAAGTATTAGGTATATATATATATGTTTGTTTTTGTTGCTTTCTGTTTTAGTATTACAATGTTGTTCTCTTTTTTCTTTATTTGGATGTCTTATTTGTTATAAATTTGAAAAAATAATTAAAAATATGAAAAAATACAATATTAAAAAGTCTATCAAGGCACAGTCAAAATAATAATTGCTAAAGAAAGAAAGAAAGAAAGAAAGAAAGAAAGAAAGAAAGAAAGAAAGTCAGTCCCATCTCTAGTTAGATATTCTCCATGTAATACATCTTCATGTATTAGTATATTGTGTGTTTAATAGAAGTATTTATGTGCAGTATTTGATAAAAGTATTATTGATTTAACAAAAGCTGACAAATTAATTAGAAGTGCCCCCATTCCTTCTGCCAGCCTCGTCCAGTCTCATATGATCCTCCCCACGGTTACATTTTAGAAAAGGTGAAGGGAAGATTAATTTAAACTTAAATAATAATTGTATTTATTTTTATTTATTAAATATGTATACCATCCTTCATCCAAAGATCACAGTGTGGTGCACAACATAAAGGTGCCTTTTGATCCATCATAAATGACAACAATATTTCAGTGTATTATTAATAAAGCCATAGACAAAGACCGGTTAAAACACACTTTGAAATACCTTCATTTATTTTCAATGCACTGAAAAACTTATATAAAGTAGGGTTGCTGTTATAAGACATGAAACATTATCCAAAGTAACTTAATGTTATTCAAAAAAATTACAACTTTGCAGACAGTTCTCTGTTCCTCTGACAGGGAGGTTTTATTAGGATTATGTAATAAATTACATCAATTAATTATATAACTGTCTGGAGAGAAAATGTCATTCATAGAGTGCAGTGTCTCAAGGCCACACATGCAGTGCAATGCAGTCTTGGGCATATATATTTGGAATGAAGTCCCAGTGTTCAAGATAGCTTTCCCAGATAAATGGGCAGTGGAGTTCTCATTAACAGCACAGTCCTAACCATGGACTCCTGAAATTGACTGTGATCAATTAATTACAATCCTAACCAACTACATTTTTACTCAGAATATACTGATTGAAATTAAGTATCCTAACTTAGTCAATCAACATGTTGAAATACCACCCCAAGTCTGCTGACAAGTCTTACAGCTAGGATTGCAATCTTTTGTTGATCGGCCTGCAGCTGAAGTAGAGAGAGAGAAACAGGGCTGTTACTCCCCGAAAGTGTGGGGGAAACGTGAAAGGACCTCAGTTATTTAAGGCAATCATATCATAGCACTGCTGCTTTCTAAAATGACAAATTATTTAGGGGACAACAGTTACTAGCTCATTGCCAGAGAATGCTAACCTCTCCCCACACTATCACAGCACTGGCACAGTGTCAGCACTCCATGTTCTCCCTGCAAGCTACTTGCATAAGAGACTGAGGCATAAGAAGCCCCATGAGAGAAAAGGCCATACCAGTCAAAGAATACTTCAGTCAGACTGGGTTTATTCACTTATATTTAAAATGCAGGAGGTAACAAGAAGGTGTTTGGACAAATGCATAAAATGCAAAACATGTCAAATTACTTTTTCAAATGCTGACAAGTGCCTGAAATATTCCTTCTGATATTTTCCTAAATCAAACATACCTGAGGGGAGCAAAGAGCTCTGCATTAAAGGTTGATAATCTCTGGCTCTGAAGGTGGAGGGAGTTTTCCCCAGAGATTAGAACTTCTGAACCACTTTACAAGGGTTAGCATTAAAAGTCTGTGAAGTGAGAGTAGAAGGGCTGACCTCAGCTGCCACAGCAAGACGTTGCTAGGAGGGAAGAAATGTCTGCAGGTTGATGCCAAAGTAAGGAAGTAAGTTCTCTGTTGTCTTGTAAAGATGTGTTGCGCGTCGAGGTCCCCAAGACACCCCCCCCCCAAAGAAAAACACAATTGACACTTAGTTTTTGTTTAAGGTTTTTGGCATAATTTTGGCCACAATTTTATTCAAATTACAGCAATGTGAGTGGTTGCTTAGGCATTGGTAGCACTAACTGACCCCGCATGGGGACAGCTCTGACATTCGCACCCCCCGTGAAGTCAGGAAGGGTAAGTCACCTGGGGAGAGAGACGGGACTGGGAATCATGCCTCACCTCTCCCCAGAATGCTCCCAGGGGCTTGCGTGGCCCTAGCCCCTTGCCAGGGGGTTTCGGGCAAAAGCATGGGGAGCCCCTGGGTTCCTTTAACAGAAAACCCTTGAAGCAGCAGCAGCATTTTGGAGGGGCAGGCACAGCCGAATCCATACCCCTCCAGCAACCAATTCCAAGACCAATGCCTAACCGCAAACCTTACAAGTTGTGACGATTTGCTACGCAGTAGGCAAAAACCAAGTGGCACACACTAATCAGCCAAATGGACAAAATTCCTACCAGGCCCCTGCCCCAATGCAGACAACCCCATGACAGGCATAGCAAGGTCAAGCAAACAGCCTAAAATTAGGGAAGGGAGGGCGGGTGATCCGAAGTAAGCAGCGAAAAGAGGAACAACAAATGGCAACATCTAGATTTCCCCAGTAACAGCCCGCCCCTGCTTAAAGGATGGCCAAACCATTTGCCTAGTAACAGTGAGGTGTCTTGTCAGCCCCGCCCGCAACCTGTGCTCTCCATGAGGGAGAAGACACTTTCCTTAAAGAAATCTAGCTTCCTCCTCCCTCTCCCGAGAAACTGACTGAAACAGCTTTTATCTGCTGAAGTTCAAGTTTCCAGAAGCAGAGACACTTCTTCATCTGCCTCCAGACCTTTCACTACCCAAACTCATCGCATATGGTCATCCCATTGCTCCATCTGATGCCCACGTACCTCCTGCCTGCCCTCTGCCACTGCGCCCTTGAGCTGCGCACTGCGGCAGGGGAACCCAATATGCATGAGACACAAGCACTGACGGCTTGCAAAGCTTTCATCGCAGTTTGGTATCTGATTTCAGTCCAAAGAATCACATGTCACTGGCATTTTCAGAGGTGTGCTGGGGCAATGCAGCCAGATGGGGGAGGTGGTATTATTATTATTATTATTATTATTATTATTATTATTATTATTGACTCAATTTATTCATCTGTTTGAATTATTACTTTATTAATTTATTTAATATGACCATTAAAAATCTAAAATATTCTTGTTCCATCTTCCCTCCAGTACCTCATAACTGAAAAGCTTTATTAAGAATGCAATATACTTTATCTGCATTAACAGCACTGCTTCACATATTATCTTAATAGAGATCCCATTAAATGTGTAAGCCCCTTCATACTTTACAGGGTGGATTTTCTTTTGTTCATACATAATATAAAGATATTTATAATCTTAAATATCCAACTATTTCCAATGTTTGCTGAAAAATTATGGTGATTTTCAAGTTAGTAGAATAGAAATATTTTAGGATTGTCCATTTTAAATTTCTGAGTCAGAAATGAGCCATTGCCCTCACAAATTCAGAACTCCCGCCTAATTTTTAGTCCATACTTTTCTCAATTAAGTCAGTAAAAAAATTTCCATAAACCAATTACCAGTAGCTTTACACCAAATAGAATAGAATTTCCAGATTCTGACTGAGATACTTTATCTGCAAGAGATGCAAAGATTGCAGAATTGCAATCATGAAAAGAAGGCTAGTTGAACCAAGAGTATCCGTTTGCAAATACATTCATGCACCATGAATCACCACCCCTGAGACACACACAAATACATTTTAGTGAATTATAGTGGGCATGTGAAAACTGCTATAAACAAAACAAATATATTTTCTGTTTACAAAATGCTTTTTGGAAAAGGTTTGCATTAGAGCTGGGATAGCTCAGTCGGCAGAGCATGACAATCTGAATCTCAGGTCTGTGGGTTTGAGCCCCACGTTGGGCAAAAGATTCCTGCATTGCCGGGGGTTGGACTAGATGACCCTCGTGGTCCCTTCCAACTCCACAATTCAATGCTTTTATGTTAAAGAATTGGGTTTTTTGGGGGGGGGATTCTAACACCAAGACTGGTGATTCTGATACAAGGAAATAACCATGGCAGAACCGAAAAGCCCTTACATTTGTTATTCTCCTTATCCCATCTGTAGCTAAAAATATACTCAACCACTGGTGCCATCTCCAGGGGGGCCCAGGAGCCCAGTCACCCACAAAAATTTTGCTGCCCAGCATCCGCCCCCCCCCATGGCCTCAGTGCGCCCTGCAAATGCTGCCTTGGTGCGCCACGGCTGCCGCTTCCATCCACCGCGGCCAAGCACCGCCTTAACTTTGGTGCCACAGCGACTGAGTGGGGGCCTGCGCCTCTGCCATGGGGCCCCGCGGGAGAGGCACAGACCCCAGTCCTGTTGCCAGCGTGGTGCCAGAGGAAGTGTGTTGCGCCATAATGATGGTGCACCATGGCATGGTGATGTCACATCATGCCATGACGTCATTATGGTGCGGTGTGTGCTGACATTGGGCACCCACAGTGTGGGGCCCAAGTCGGTGCCCCTGTACTCAACCTGGAAGTTTTATAGAATGCAGGACACCAACATGGCATTAAGCCCCATATAGGACTTGCTCTGCTTCGTGTTTTGAAGAATCTAACGGAAAGCTCTCTAACACATTAACATATTATCCAAAAAAATTAAATTTCTACTCCTGGTCTAAGCAATCCACTCATCCTAGGCTTGTAAAAAAAAAAGAAAAAAGCTGCCATTCTCAACTAATCAACTGCCGATTATGATGGCTTTACTGGCTGCTGCTAGAAGCAATATCTGAAGCGAAATCTGTTTGTTACTCCCTTGTTAGTCTTTATTGAGAGAGGGAGGAGGTTTAAAATTCCATTCAAGATAAAAAGAGCTATGGGGATGATAGCATAGAGTGTTCTCCTTAATAGAGAACGCGGGTTGTGGTGGGGTCTGCCAGGCCGCCCCTCTGTTGCCAGGCAGGATTGGAAGGTTGGCCTGTGGCAATGATTGGATGGTCGTGTTGCTGGGGCAATTTGTGTGTTGCAATTTGGTGGGAGGGATTTAAGGCTTTATATTCTGTGCACCCAGCTTTGGAACTTTCTCTTTTGCTGTGTGAATCAGAACACCCGCCCACCCGTCCTGTAATTACCTTGCTATGCCTGTCATGGGGTCGTCTGCCGTTGGGGCAGGGGCCTGGTAGGAATTTTTCCATTTGGCTGATTAGTGTGTGCCATTTGGTTTTTGCCTACTGCGTAGCAAATCGTCACAACTTGTAAGGTTTGCGGTTAGGCATTGGTTATAAAGTGGTTGGAGGAGGGGCAAGGATTGGCTGGGCCTGCCCCTCCAGTGCTGCTGCGGAAAGGGAATTCCGCTAAAGGAATCCAGGGGCTTGCCATGCTTTCGTCCGAATCCCTGGAAAGGGGCTAGGGCCGGCAAGCCCTGGGGAGCATGTGGGGAGAGGTGAGGGTCTGTGCCTCAGCTCCATTTCTCCCCAATATTGTTTTCCCTTACTGGCTTTCGGTGGAATCCGGAAGTCAGTTCTGTCCCCAGGCGGGGGAGACAGATAGTCTTAACCAATGCCTAACAATCATGTATGTTAATAAAGTTGTGGCCAAAATTATGCCAAAAACATTAAACAAAAATTACATGTGTGTTGTGAGTTATTTGAGGGGTGGCTTGGGGACCTCGACACACAAATAATTTTCTATATATGTGTGTGAAAAAATGCAGATCCAACTAGCGTCTGCCCCATCCCTACTAGCCATAACCTATAAAAGCTCTAAACAGTTTGGGATCAAGTTACATTTCTCCCGTATGAACCTGCCTAGGTTTTGAGATTTTCCAATAATGCCCTCCTCTATATGATGTACATTTGGCAGGAACTTGAGACAGGACGTTGGCTGTACCCAGGCTATGGAACTATATTCCAATGGTGGTTTTTAAATCACAGCTCAGTGTGTTTTCAACCAGCTGTCATTGTTGATGTTTTATCTGCTCTTATTTAACTGTTACCTTGTTTTTCTACATTACTGTTTTCTCTGGATCAATGGACTTTAGTTGTGTTATTAATTTCAATTAATTTCAATGGGTCTCCTCTCAGCATGACTTAGTTGGATGCAACCCCTTTTTATGGTTACGTTAATAGGTTGTTATTTTTGTGTGTGTTTATTTTTGTGTGTGTTATTTTTTGTGTGTGTTATTTTTGTGTGTGTTTATTTTTGTGTGTGTTTATTTTTGTGTGTGTTTACAGCAGGGGTGGCGCTGTGGGTTAAACCACAGAGCCTAGGACTTGCCGATCAGAAGGTCGGCGGTTTGAATCCCCGTGACGGGGTGAGCTCCCGTTGCTCGGTCCCTGCTCCTGCCAACCCAGCAGTTCTAAAGCATATCAGAATGCAAGTAGATAAATAGGCGGGAAGGTAAACGGCATTTCCGTGCGCTGCTCTGGCTCGCCAGAAGCGGCTTAGTCATGCTGGCCACATGACCCGGAAGCTGTACGCCGGCTCCCTCTGCAATTCCAGAGCCGTCTGCGACTGGACCTAATGGTCAGGGGTACCTTTACTGCAAGCCAGTTTATGCACTGCACATGGAAAAGTGGGATATAGAGTTAACAGACAATAAATAAATCATGCACCATCAAGCCAACTCTCAGGAGCCATTATAGATAAAATCACATGTCATAATGCAAGCAGGACATGCAAAATGTCAATATGGAAACACTTAGCTTTGTGTACAATGCACATCTGTTTTGGGGGATGTCAGGTCACTTTTTGAGTGAAGGATAAATATATCCATGAATCATGTGCATGCCTACTGCAAGGCTGTATCTGCTGCTACACATCAGGAGCTAAGCTGAAAGTGGGAAGAGCTGCCATAATGGCAGATACTGAGGAAAAAGTGGGGCTTGTAATGAAAAGTGACCATCGCTGGAGTACTTTGTGCAAGAATGGTTGCCTTACTCACACAGCCTTCAGGATTTCATGGTAAGCTGGCAATGTGCACCCACGAAATGCATGATCCTATTTTCAACACAGAAAAATCAACCCAAAAGTAAGTGAGGTATGTGAAATGTAGTTAGCAATAGGAAAAATAGTTCAGCCATTCAATATTATTTCCAAATCAAAAATACAAAGACAATTTTTCATTAAGATAAAAACCAATTAATACTTTCTTCCTGAGAGCTCACCAAGTCTTTGGAAAGAAAGGTTTACTTGATATGTATTAAATTATGCTACTAGATCTCTATTTACAGTGCCGCTGGCTAACTTGCTCAGGGGTACACCATAGCTGTGTTCCAAAATCAGCATGCCCCAGCTTTAGCATGCTACCTTAAGCACAAAAGCACTCTGGTATCACACAGCAGGGAAGGGGAAAAAAACATTCACATTAGTAGGGAAGTATGACCATTTTTGTTGAAAGCACAGCACATAGGGTTGCGAATCCAGATCCTGACATGACTTCTGCAGCTTTAAGAGTAGCATAGAAAAAATGTTAACATAAGGAATAACACATTTGATAAAATTCTCCTTCCTTTGCAGCTTTGGAAAAGTACAAAGGTTCTCTCAGAGTCGACCTGACAATCGTAATAGCAAAACAATAACTAACTTCCCACAAACACCAGCCAGGATTTTTGAAACTGCCTAGGTACTACCAAAAACAATATTTCAATAAACTCATTAAAAGCAGAAGCCAACCCACAGATGAATGTGGATGGGAAGGGACATTTAGCATTTTAGTTTGAGCAGGAGGAGGGAAAAATAAACATTTTAATCAAATCCATTACCTACTTATTGATTTCTCTTTGCCAGGCAGGTCCTGCAGAAAATTTATATAGCATGTGACATTGAACCATTTGGCCAAAGATACTAGATTAGTCTGAGTAAAAAAATTTAACTTCTCTTACAATTTCTCAAATTTCACTATGGATCATTGTTCAAGTGTGATGGAATGAAGTGAGATACCACACTACTACATTTTAGGTGGACCTAAACTTTAGGTCCCAAACCACCCCACTTCTTTTCAATGAATACCTAGCCTACTTTGAAAGAAAACAATCCCACTTCAGCTTCTGTTCAGGAGTGATTTGTTACTTTGGCTGAGGAAAGGACTTTGGGTTCATTTTTAAAAAAGATGTTAAGGATACCAAAAGGAGAGCAGATCAATACAGCTCAGGAACAACCAACATGTGCTCTCCAGACATTGTGGACCTCAGCTCCCATCATCCCTGACCATAAGCCATGCTGACTGAGGCTGATTCGAGTTGTACTCCACAACATCTGGAGGGCACATGTTGGGTACCTCTGATCAAGCTGTAAGAGCAAAACTGGTTTTTATTATTATTCCTTTGGTCCTGAAATAGAATTTTCAGGGCCACCCCCCCAAAGTTGATGGGCATTGCCATTCAAATGGTGTCCGTGTGCTGTGTTTTGTGATTGATTATGTGGGGCGGGGCTTACCTGCCCACCCAATATTTTATTCAAGTGTTTGTAAAACTTCCCTGTTGCTAAGTGTGCCATGAGAGTGGAAACAGACATATTTGAAACCATTTTTATTGCGGTTGTCTTAGCCCAGGCCAAATGGGTCTTTTGAATAGCCCCACCCAGTCAGTAACTTTTGCCTCGTTTCTCTGAAGAACCAAACAAGAGGGGATAGATATACTTGGGATATACAGAAAAATCTTCAAAATTAAATAAAGTTGTTATCCTTATTTAAGTATGCAGGTTGAACTGGTTAGCCAAAATGACTTATTTCCGGAGAGTCTTCATTTCCTAATCTGTGAAGTCAATATGGTTGCAAGCACTAGTCTTTCACAGCAGAATTTGTCACTTTGTGTGGAACCAAGAAACAAGACTTAAATCAATGTCTTTCTTAACGACTTTCTCACAATATGCCTCAATAGTGATAGCAATATTCAACTTGCCTTTCCCAACCTGGGTGCTCTCCAGATATAAATAGTTCAGATTATTACCTCCAATAATCTTCATCATCAGCCAATGGGCATTGTAGTCCTTTCTCTGGACTGCAGTTTCTTTTAACTGATTTTAATGTATTTTTAACTTGTTGCAACCTGCCCTCATGCTGGAGGGCAGGTAAGAAATTAGAATCATGGAACTGTAGAGGTGCGGAGGACCATGAAGATCATCTAGTCCAGTCCTCTGCAATGCAGGAATCTTTTGCCAAACATGAGGTTCGAACCCACAACCCTGAGATTAAGAGTCTCATGTTCTACCGACTGAGCTATCCCAGCTTAATACAGCTGGAGGGCACCAGGCTAGGGAAGGCCACAACCATTTATTTTGTAAATGAGGCAGTGAATCCAGACTGATCTGAAGTTAGGTACTTGATGGTTACACCCAGTGCTTTTTTTCTGGGAGACCGCAGGGGGACGCACACCCCTAAACATTTTGTGAATCTAAGTTTGGCCTCATTGAAGGGCAGTATTTCAATATGAGTAAGAAAATGAGAATAGCCCTAAACATTTTTTAAGGAAAAAAAGCACTTAACACCCAAAATGTTACCTGTTTATAGGAACTTAGTTGTTCCATGAAGATACATCTTTAATACTTAGGAATTAAGCACACAGACTGTGTGGTACTTAGTGCAGCCTCCACGGTCAAGTGCGCTATTAGACAGACCATGGTCATCTAATCTGCTGTACAACAGGACTTTGGAACTCACTGTTGTCTCCATATCTAACAAATTTTCCAGAGACCCTGTGGAATAACTGCCATTAAGAACAGCAAGGTCAAATCACATAAGCTAATGCTTTTTTCACAGCTTCAGAATGGATAAAAGTGCTCTACTTAACTAGGGCTTTAAAATTGTACTTAGGTTGTCTTTTTAGGAGGTTCTTGAGTCATGAATCTGACAGGGCAATTTTGACCACTAAACCTCCTAAGCTGCAAAAAATGCTTTCAAATGCAAATGATACACTAAGCTTAAAGTCTCTCTTTTGAAGTCAAGGAAAAGACAAAGTATTCGGATATTGCAGTATTCTTCCAAGCAAATAGAATAATCTCATAAAACATTAGAAATTATGCATATATTAAGGAGGGGCCGATCTCTTTAAATACAGGAAGCTATCTTTCACGAGCCTGAATCACTGATCCATCTAGCTCAGTATTGTCTTCTTCAGGAGAAGGGAGCCATTTTTGCCTGAAAACCACATTGCCGTCGTAATACCATGCGCACCCGTAATACTAATGCCAAATACCAAAGCTATTTCCCATAGAAACAGAAGTATAGATTTCATTGTTAGTAACTCTATTCCTGAATTTTACTTTTGCTCCACACAATCTCTCCCCTCCCAACAGCTGCTTTCAGCTGAAAAGCTTTTGGATAGGAGGGGACACAGAGTGACAGGTGAAATCCAGCTGAGGACCATATCTGGCCAATAGATCCAACCCTGGTTTATGGTGACTGCCAGTTCTCCCAGGACTGAGTCAGCTGCTTTTTGATGCAAGTAGATGCAGGAAACTGAATTCTGGGACCATTTGCATGCAAAATCTATACTCTGCCACCGACGTGACTGCAGTTCTTGTTCTTGTAATGCAGGAAGCTTTCCAAACGGGCAAGTGACAGCTAGCAAGACAGCAAGTGTATTTATAACTGGTTGACCCCTACACTCTCCTCCTTTTTCAGGGATCCCATTCCATCCTACTTGGTTTTCAGCTTTTCCTCTGTCAATAGACAGGGTAGGATTCTACTAAGGACTTCCAGTAGTGTAGCTGTGCTTCCCCCCTCCCATACAATCCCCCTGCAATTTGCTTAGGAGGTCCATATATTTACCCAGAACAGTATGCGGTGGAAAGAGGGTGGATAGTTCCATCTGGCAAGGTGAAATGTTTGTGCTGATGGGATGACTGCCATGGGATTTAATAAGTGGTGCTGAGGTCTAAACCACAGAGCCTAGGACTTGCCAATCAGAAGGCCGGCGGTTCGAATTCCCGCAACGGGGTGAGCACCTGTTGCTCGGTCCCTGCTCCTGCCCACCTAGCAAGAATTGTGCTGCCTCACACTTCATATAAACAAAAAAAAAAAAAGCTTATATATTTTTGGCATCAGCTTAACTTTTTGAGTTCTCAAAAGATTTTTTTCCTCACCTGACATTGATTTATGAGGGCATTATCATTGTCAAGAAGATTGATTTAGTGTGCTTTTGGGATACCTGTTAAAAATATAACCAAACTTACTCTTTGAGTGGATAGATTTCACAGCTCTACAGCTTGTGATTGGAAGGAAGGAAGGAAATGCTGTATTTTAATTTTCAACACCACACATCTTCCTATACAGAAGTAGGAACAGGAAACAGACCATGGATTTTCAAAAATTTCAGGAGTGTACAGCTATTATCAGATTAGTGTACTAATGTTGAAACCAAAACCTTGACAGAGCAGGGCCTATAATGTTTGTCTGGCACATATGGCCCTTTAGAACAAATATGACATTGATATCTTAGACCTTTCTGTCATCTAAAATGACTCTCCTAAGATAGATTTTATACTGAGTCCTATACTGAGTCACTCACTGGTTCATTTAGCTCAAAATTGCCCAGCGGTGCACCTCAGGGTCTCTTTCCATATTGTTATATGCACTCCACCCTCCAAGTGCTGAGAGATTTCAGGGATGTCTGCATACATTTTGGGCTTTGTTTCCTTGGTAACTGAGATGGCGGTATCTTTGTAGAATATGGCTTTATTTACACATGTATACAGCCCTAAGCCTAAAATGGAAGGGAACACAGTATTAACATTCCAAGAAATCTTGCAAGAAATCTTAAGATTTCTACAGAGCCCCCCAAAGTCATAGCTTTGGACCCAGCTCAGGGAGCAAATCAGGTCTCTGGGATTACAGCCATACCATAAATTTAAAACACATGGCTTCCCCTAAAGAATACCAAGATCCATAGTTTACCCCTCACACAGCTTCAATTCCCAGAAGCTTTAACAACCATAGTTCCCAAGATTTGGGGGAGAAAGTGGTGTGCTTTAAATGCATGTTATGGCTGTAATGTGGATCTTCTGAGCTCCAGTGGAGACTTGCCCCTGGTCAATTGTTCTCTTTTACGTTTACCAATGACTAGGGAAGAAAGAATCTGTCAGTTATGGTTGTCTGCTTTTATTCATTTTTCCAATCTTAAATTTAATCCTGCACACTTTTCAACAATTTGCAGAACTGTTTTTAAATCTGTCAGCATTTTAGTGTGATTTTATTTTAATAAGCACATTTTTTAATGCAGCTTTGACTAAAGCACACATTTTTGCAAGCAATTAGCCTATATATAGTGGATTTTTTATGTTCTTTGTGGGTAACGTTTTTAAACACATTTCTCTCCTATTATTCTTCATTTTTGGAAACCTTGATTAGTTGCAGAACTGTAGTGCAACATTCTGACAAATGTCAATTTCAAAAGATGGCTATTTTGGTTTGTGTATTAATTTGAGAAGTGCAAATTAGGTAGTTTTTCAGTAAAATGCAAACAAAATTGAATTTCTCCCCCCATCCTTACTAACATGAGCAATGGGGAGGCCGTGTGGGTGGGGCTCCATTGCTCTCCCAGTTGCTGCCAGTTACTAAGAGAAGGAGGACAAGGCACAGGGCACATGGGATGATGTAGCATGTGGTGGCTGGAGAACAGGCTTGGCTCTGCTGCCATGCGCTGCAGAGCACCAAGTTCCCTGTACCTTACCCTTCTCCCTCTCGGTAAGTGGTTGTGACCTGCGGTGTTGGTAAGCCAGGAGAACAATGGACACCCCCCCCACCTGGCACTGCCTACCAATTAGATCACCCACATCTGCAAGTATCTTCATTATCTTCAGCTAGTAGCTGGCCCCTAGCTAGCTTGGCTCACGGATTGGTGATTCCCATCCCTGACATCACTAAAAAGAGAATTGGAATGGAACATAATCTTGAGATAGCCACATAGGAAGGGTCAATTTCCAGCCTTAAATTGTTTAAATCAAAATAAAAGCTTCAAAGCTTCTCTTCTTGGAAAGCGCTACACAGAAATATGGAGAACACAATACTGAGGTCTCCCTTTGAAGTCTGACCATTTGTTACCTGAAATTCAACAAGAAAGGAAAAGGTATCCCTCCACCTCCAGTTTTTTTCAGCTACTATACTCTGCAAATTATTAACTCTGTTTGAAGTTTTCTTTTCCTTTATAAAGCTCAAGGCAAAATTCCATTCTCAGAGCTGCACAAGGGATCACACTATAGACATCCGGTCTACTTAACTGCAGGGAACTTGTTCAGCTCTTCTTTACAAATATCGTAGGGCCCACAGATCTTGTGAGGAGACTGAGGTGGTTTTTAACACTGGCTTAGTATTCAGCAGATCCCAGAGCCCAAATAAGAATGGAGGTTAGCTCTTTTGAAGGCTCAGCCATAATGTGGCAGGTGAATATTTTCATTCGCTGTCCATAATCCATAATTTCAAACCACTGCCAGAAAAATGGCTATGACTTAAAATTCCTACATGATTCCCTTGTAATTGTAATAATGTGATATAAAAATAAGGATTGGGAACATGAGGGTCTTGGAGATTTAAACTGAGGTCTACTTTTTTCTTAAGACATTTACTTTGTAAGTGGTTGCTCAACCTTCTCCCATTTCTCACACCAAGGACATTCACTCGTTTTTGTTTTTGGCTAATGATGTTCTAAGAACAATGTACATATTTCAATGTCAGGCCAAAATTAACTGGCCCAGTTAACATGCACAGGCCTATGTAAAAAATCATAAAGTATACAGGCCTACATAATATATACAGGTGTATATAAAAGAGTGGAGGAACACACCAAGTTTGAAAGCAGAGAGAGAAGGCACTGACTTCTCCACCTACCTCCTGCCTCTAAACTTTCAGTGGTTTGTCTGAATAGGGCTTTTTCTCAGTTTATTTCTCTTCTTTTGTGAAGCCAGTATGGTGACAAACAGAAGTATGATTTCATATTTTAGCTCTAGGTTTGGGGTTAGGGTGGGGGAAGAGCAAAGAGCTTGTAATCATAGCATTGTTCACAACCTTGCACTTATTCAAGACTACTTTGCAAAACAAAAATCATGTGCATTTAAAGGGCATTTGTTGTGGTCACTTTTTAAAGTGGCATAATAACCAGATATGCACCTGATAAATTATGACATTTGATTTTAAAAGGGAGGAGCGATATCAGAAAACCTGTCCTTGATTTGTAAATGCCATGCCTGGTTTTACACCTCCAGAGAACTCTGAAGTGGCGACTCTAGTTATCTTAATGACATTTCATTGCTCCTGGCTTGGCCCTTCCACCCAGGCAAGTATTTCAGGACCAGAGATGGCCAGAGACTTGCAAGTCCCAGAAGAAAGAAGAAAGGAGGCAGACCTCTGCGCCTCCTTGATTGGCAGGATCACCTACCAATACCACCAGACCCTTAGTGCTGTTTTACAACCCTGGGAAGACTAAGAACTCCAAGGCAGCCACTCTAATTAGCTAGCGATTCTAATTACTTGATAACTAACATTTCTAATTCTGTCTGAGACTTTGCTGCTATTTCTAACAAAACTTTTCAGTATCTTGATCCCAAGACATTCATAATGATTCAGCTAGTTTTCATGATCCTGGACATGAGGAATGAATTGGATGAGCTGATTGTGAATGAAAATAAAGCATTCCCAGTGAGATATTTTTTTTAAAAAAAGATTATTAAGTCTCAGTTATTAGGAAGTATTTTTATTTAATGAATTCAATGGTTGTTATGTGTAATAACCGAAAATTAAGCAGTGTAGTCCATATATTCCACAAGGGGGATATAAACTGTTCTTCAAAGCATAGACAAATTAGCTTAACAGGTATTCTGCCTAAATTCTATAGACCTAACACAGCTTAATTTGTATTGGGGCTAAATTTTACTACTTAAATTAGAAATCTGGGCAGCTTTTGCTGTCTCTGATTATTTGAGAACTGGCTATGTCACCATGGTCACTGTTTTATCACTCACATTTACACAAGTATGTGACAGTGTGTAAGACCACTTGCTTGCCTCCTTTGTAGATTTAAAGGCTGTTATTGAGACTATTGATACAGCAATGTTATTTGCTTCTTTATAACATATTTTCCCCGTGAAACCTACTTAAATCTGTAATTTATTTATGAATCTATTTATAACCATGTGCATCCTGCAGTGGCAAAGTAAGCTAAGCACCTTATGTCTGGCTTGAGATGGTGACCTTAAGATTCCCCTATGATATTGTTCTAGATAGAGGGGAGGATCACACAGCAATATTGTAAGCTTGTAGCCTGCAGTGCATGGCAATTTTCACAATTTTCAAGCAAGAAGCTGTGACTAAAGATGAAGATGTTATTTATTGTTAAGTGATAATGTGTCTCAAAAACCACTAAAACCAGCACACTTTTATTTGGAAGCATTGGGTAGATACAGAAGGGGAAATTGCAGGGTATAGTTAAGATTTGGTAAGTATTTTTCAGTGCATAGTAATTTTAGCAATTTAAGGTCAGTAGTTGTATTTGAAGGCAAGGACGCCTATTAGGTGACAGTGTGGCATTTTTAATCCTGTTGTTTTCTCTAATTCATTTCTATCTTTCTCCCCCATATTTTTTGTTAACAATTTTGACTTGTCTTTATTCAGTTTAAATTCTGAGACTTCACCAAATTCTTTCATTTTTATTAGTGCTTTCTGAATGCTTTCTACTGGAGTTTCAGTTGTTATGATTACATCATCTGCAAAAGTTTTAACTTTGTAACATTGTGTTTCCAAATTTATACCCCTTATTTCTTTATCTTTCCTTAATGCGATTAGTAATGTTTCCAATACTGTAATGAATAGAAGTGGTGATAGGGGGCATCCTTGTCTTGTCCCTCTTTCAATATCAAATTCCTCCGTAATTTCATTATTTATAATTAATTTAGCTTTTTGTTTTTTATAAATTGCCTGAATTCCATTCATAATTCTCATTCCTATTCTCAAACTTTCACAAGTTTTAATTAAAAAGTTCCACGAAACATTATCAAATACCTTTTCGGCGTCTACCAGCAGCATTGCTATTTTCTTACTTGGTCTCATTTCCACGTATTCTAGTAAATCTATGATAACTCTGGTATTATCTTTAATTTGCTCTCTGGTACAAACCCGGCTTGGTCTTTCTTTATTATTCTTTTTAACAAAATTTTCATTCTGTTTGCTAAAACACCTGTGAAAATTTTATAATCTATATTTAATAAGGAGATTGGTCTATAAGTTTTAATTAATTTCAAATCTGCACCTTGTTTTGGGAGTAGGGTTATTAACGCTTCTTGCCAAGAATCTGGTATTTCTCCTTTCTCTAGTATTTCATTCATAATTAATTTTAATTTTGGTGCAATTATTTCTTCTAGTTTTTTTATAGCATGTCCATCTGGTCCTGGTGATTTCCCTTCTTTCATATTTTTTAACACTTTTTTATTTCTTCTAATTCAATATTTGAATTTAAGATGGCATATTCCGTTTCATTAATTTCTGCTAAGCTGTTCTCTAACAGATATTTTTGAATTTTCTTTTCCTCCTCCTGTTCCGCTTTATAAATTTTTTTATATTTTATAAATCTGTCTTTAATCTCTTCCAGTACAATAATTTCTTTTTCCTCATCTATAATTCTATTTATTACTCTTTCTATTTGCCTTTCTTTAATAAGCCATGCCAACATTCTGCCGGGTTTATTTGCCTGTTCAAAGTATCTTTGTTTTGTCCAGATAATTTTTTTCCCAACTTCTCTATTGATTAAATTGGATAAATGAGATTGTAGATTCTTGATGTGCTGGAGTGTGTCTTCATTTTTTGGATTTTTTACTAGTTCTTTTTCTTTCTCTCTTATTTGTTTATTTATCTCCATAATATTATTTTCTTTATTTCTCTTTATTTCCCCCATTTGTTGTATTGCATATCCTCTCATGTAAGCTTTACTTGCCTCCCAGATTATTTTCTTGTCTGTACCTTGATTTTCATTTATTTCAAAAAATTCTTTCAATGTTTCTTTTGCTTTTAATACACTTTGTTTGTCTCTCCATACCTCATCATTCATTCTTCACCTCCCCTTAGTATGACTTTTAAATTTCATGTGAGCTGATACTGGGTTATGATTTGATATGGATCTGTTCAATATTTCCGCTTTATCTAAATTCAACATCAATTTCTTTGATAACCAAATTGCATTGATTCGTCCCCCAGATTTTTTGCTTCTGAATAGTAAGTTATATCCTTAACACTTGGGTTTTTTGTTCTACAGGCATCATATAAATTAAAATTTTCAGTTAAATGAAAGGAGGAGAGTGGCAGTCTACCTGAATTAGATGTTCTGTCTCTTTGTGTTCTATCCATTTCTATAGATGTCACCCCGTTTAAATCCCCCATGATTACTATATTTTCGCCCACATAGTCCCATAGTCTCTCTTCTAAATTCCTAAAAAATTCATCCATTCTATTGTTCAAGGCCTATATTCCCACCACTATAATTTTTCCTTATTTTGTTTGAATTTCTACACCTAAAGTTCTGCCTTCCTCGTGCTGAAATAAGAATTGAGGCTAAGCCAATACCACTCATCACCTGTAACCAAGTTGTGGCCTAATTTGGCCCATTAACTTTAATAATTGTGTCATGTGTCTTTATTTCCGGGGGGGGGGGGGACTCACCATGCAAACAAGGAAGAAAAGACAATCTGTATCATAAAATATGGTTTCAAAATTAAAAATAATGCTCCTGACAACATGTTAGGGTCAACTTCCCTTAATTTGCTATGGATCTCTGAAAAAAAGCCATCCTGATTGTAGCAGCCGAACCATTATTTCCCTTCAGTCCTTGCTAGAAAAGCCCACCTGGTTGCTGCTCAGTCACTTACAAGGATACACTTAGAAACCAAACATAAAGTTAGAATTTAAATCCTATTAAATGCTGCATTCTTAGTAAAACCCTAAATTGGAAGAAATGTGTGAATTCCATATTCATATATTGAATGACTTCAACGACGAACAAAAATAACAGCAGCTTTTTTTCTATTCTTTCAATACCATGCGGTGAAAATAAATTCAGACTGGCTTATTTTAATTTTAATAACTGAGTGAAAAAGAGGAAAGCCTTTTGAAAAGTGTGTTGGTCAAAGACTAATGAGAAATCCTGGGAGGCCGAGTCACTGGATGCCATGGCAACAATACAGGATCAAAATCTTATTAGTATGCCCAGCAGCGCTACAAGGGGTAGTGTTCTCTTTCAATTGCCCCCGCCCCTTTATTCCATAAATTACTTTGATGTTCTCAAGACTGGTCCAGTAGGAACTACATTACATAATCAACTAGAATATTTTGACAGACCTGCATCTATGCACCACCCTCCCAGAAGCAAAACAACCAAACATACTAGCGACATGTATTAAAATGCTTAGTTCTCAC
This sequence comes from Podarcis raffonei, assembly GCF_027172205.1. Taxonomy (NCBI): domain Eukaryota; kingdom Metazoa; phylum Chordata; class Lepidosauria; order Squamata; family Lacertidae; genus Podarcis; species Podarcis raffonei. Next base: position 136,484,358 of record NC_070602.1, read on the forward strand.
TGAAGCATAAACCTCTGTCAAGAGTACGGCTGGTGGGAATCACATGATGGATAGCTCCTCCATATTAAAACACTCTGCCCATAGAAAACTGGTGTGTCATGTAAAAGAGTTCTAGTTTAGCCTTCTACCTGAGATGTTAGTTTTTTATGTGAAGGGTTCCTCGCCCTGCAAAAAAGTGGAAGAATGTTCAGTCATAACAGACCCGAAAGGTAAAGGTAAAGGACCCCTGACAGTTACCGTAAGTCCAATCACAAACGACTCTGGGGTTGCAACGCTCATCTTGCTTTACAGGCCGAGGGAGCCGGCGTTTGTCCGCAGTTTTTCTGGGTCATGTGGCCAGCAGGACTAAGCTGCTTCTGGCGAAACCAGAGCAGTGCACGGAAACACCGTTTACCTTCCCGCCGGAGCGGTACCCGGTACCTATTTATCTACTTGCACTTTGATGTGCTTTTGAACTGCTAGGTTGGCAGGAGCAGGGACCGAACAACGGGAGCTCACCCCGCTGCGGGGATTCGAACCGCTGACCTTCCAATCGGCAAGCCGTAGGCTCAGTGGTTTATACCACAGTGCCACCCACGTCCCTACCTGCCACCTTAAGGGGAGCCCACAAACATTTATACCTCAACAGTAAATGGGACAATGATTTTGCTGGTTATTCATATGTGTAATTTAACACAGAGACACACGCCTATATCTTAGGATTCATTGCTTCAGTGTTTACAAGTCCCTCAGTCTCGGAGTCATAGAATTGCAGAATAGGAAGGGACCCAGAAGGGTCATTTAGTCTAATCCCCTGTAACACAAGAATCTTTTGCCCAACATGGGGCTCAAATCCATGTCGCTGAGATTAAGAGTCTCGTGTTCTACCAACTGAGCTAGCTCTCAAGCTTGTCGGCAGTAACCCAACCCTTTCTGCCATGTGTGAAGTCGCTCAACAGTAACTCCTATCTACTCTTCCTTTCCTTGCCTCTTTTCCCATTTCCCTTTGGGCTCTGCCTCTTCCAACTACAATAATAATAATAATATTTTTTTATTATTCTTTTATTCTCAACTATTCTTCTAATTTATTGTTATTATTCAGTCATTCATAAAACTTACAAAACGCAATAATACAAAATGCAACTTAAGCCCGTGACTGCTAACCTTCCTCCCTTCTTTCAGTCACTCAGCCTTTGGTCCACCTCCATGCTCAATATCCAAGCTCTCCCTGCCTCTCTGCCACCCTTCCTACCTACAGTGAACCATGGCTCATGCTCCAAGGTCCTGTGATAGACTCCCCACTCCCTCCATCAAATTGACCATACCCTTCCTTCATAGAAGCTGCAATGTTCACAGCATCAAACAAATGGAAGTGGGGTGTATTGGGATAGGAGATCTTACCTCACAAGGCAAGCTCTAACTCCTGATCTTGTGAAGGGACAGTGTTCATGGGATGGGGGGAGAATTCAAAACAATCCCTCACCTCTAAGCCTCCCTTAATTCAAATAGCCCATAGTTAACAGTTAAATTTTAGCTACAAGCCCCAGGAAGGACAGCCCACTGCCAAAGTTAACCTACAGATGCAGCAGCTATAGCTACAGGATGGCTTGAGGAGGAAGCCTACTATGTTGGGGGGGGGGGAGGAAGGAGAATGCCTTGTTACCATCTTCTCTAATTTGCCTTGTACACACCTTCTCTGAGTAGAATAACCCACCACCCACTGCTGCTGCCACACTAAAAAGCTGCTTCCTCTAAGTTTGTACAGAAGTGGCAGTGACCTGCTATTTTGTCCAGATGCCATTTTGTTCTTAACATTTTTTTAAATCTCCAAAAATATTCCCAAACATTTAATGTCATACACAATTTTCTGAAGAAAAAGTACTTCTAGACTTCCCACCTCATCTCACCTGATGTTTGTTTTTTTACTTCTTTTTATTAGCTGTTTTGCAATATATATATGTTTATATTATCTGAACTTCACTATCATTAAATCCACTGCTTATATTTAAAATCCTGCCCACAACTTCATGTATGGGTGATACTTTGATAGATAATCCATCAATGGTGTTCCTGATGCCTTTTCAATGGAACATTTGATCCTACTTATACTGGGTAAGATCATTGGTCTAGTACTGTCTACTCTCTAGGGGTCTTTGGAAGAGATCTTTCCCATCACTAGAAATGCTGGGGATTTAAGTTGGGAGCTTCTACATGCAAAGCACATGCACAGTGTCTGAACTATGAAGCTGGGAAGGACTCATCACCACCAGATCCCAGATGCTTTGGTAGTCTAGCAACACTAAGCATTGGTTCCTCCTATCCACTACCTATCCTATCCACTACCAAGATGTGGAACTGGAGAGAAGACAGACTCTGTCTGTTGCGCACAAGGAACCTCCCGGGTAAAGTGACAGTCTGCAGCAGAAGCAGATGCCATTTGGCCTGATGTTTCAGTGAACAAGCAAGTCAAAGGAGTGTATGTCAAGGTGCCGCCAGTGCAACCAAGGATTTCCCAGAACAGGGCAAACAATAGGAAGTAGCAGTGGCAACCTTTGAAGAAGCAGGGGAAAAATAAGAGGCAAGCAGAAGCAGAAGGAGGGCTGAGCAGGAGGGAAAGGGTAGCAAAGGAGTGGAGAGAGGGTATCAGATGAAAGGAGAGATCCTCCATCCCCACCACTGTGTGTGGTGTGTGTGTGTGTGAGAGAGAGAGAGAGAGAGAAAGAGAGAGAGAGAGAGAGTGTTGACTAAGCAACTAATAATGTCCAATTCAGATGACTCTTAGATCTGCTTGTCCTTAAGATTTTGAATGAGCTCCTTTCTCTGACTATAGAGTCTTATGCTAATAAACCACTCACATGCCCAGTTAATTGTGCAAATAAGCAGTCAAAAGGGTTTATGAAATTGCCCTTAGTTATACTGAGAGAGAGAGAAAGAGGAATGAAGACTGTCTTTTCCCGAGTAAAACTGCATTACCTGTCTGATTGGTAATTAAATGCAATGAGTTGTTGGCTATCTCAGTGTCTTAAATCACTGCTTCTTTTTCTTAAGTCATGGTGGGAGAAGTTTTAGGGAAAGGTTGATGCACTTGTTCTCTAGGTAACATGGGAGAGAAAATAGATACCATTTGGACAAATTAAATAAACACTTAAAAAGCCAATTGCAGTATTTATAGGTGATTTTAAGTGTGCATCTAATTCAGCCTTGTGATAAGCAGAGAGACTGGCATGGAGAGATCTGAAAAGCTTATTACACTTTGTGAGATGCACAAGCATGTGGACAAAAGTCTGAAATGTACAAAATACTGAAAGCAATCAATCTTAAGTCAACACAGTGAAAGGCAAAGGAACATTTATCTACATGTTTGGAAATTCAGTAGAAGGATCCACTCAGAATAGAAAGTCATCAAAGCAGACTGGCTAGAAAAGGCATAGCAAACAAGCACTTTCCCAGAAGGGATTAGTACTGGTTCACAATGCTGCTTTTACTGACCTTGGATGGAAGCAGCACCCAGAAAGCCAATCGGTATGACCTTCACCCTTCATGATGATGTTCCCATTGGGAAAGGCCCACATCTTCCACAGGCGGTCATCACTTCCAGTAACAACAATGTCTTTCCTCGGATGTAAAGCCAAACTGTAGAGAGCAGAAAGTAGGGGTTGAGAAACGAAATCAAAAGAACCACAGAACCCCAGCAATTTGTTAAGGCATTTGCTTCAAGAAGGAAGTTCCATCAGCTACATTATACCTACCATACAAACACTCTAGAAACATTACAGATTTTTTTAAAGCTAAGGTTCCAAATATTAATAAATAGGAAACAACTCACTCCTAATGTCAATGTTTTGAATGCTGAACCCAGCATAATCATTCACAACTTCAAAATACAATCAAATTTTACTTGATGTCCTCCTCATACATCATATGTGGCAAGTACTCTGAGAAAGGTACTTGCCCTTTACCCTGGGAGACTGTGAAGGAGATCTCTGCCCCAAATCCTCTAATCTGAACTGGCACCTAGGCTAAGGTTATCAGACATCCCCGTTTCCCAAGGACAGTCACAGAATTTACAAATCAGTCCCCATACAAAATCCACTGAAGTTGAAAAGCGTCTCCAGGTTCATTGAAAAAAATCTGGTGACCTTAACTTAGGCAAGGAGGGGAGAATGCTTGAGAAACAAACCAGTCCTCGGCTTATTGCAAACTTGGGTGATGGGCTGCAGGAAAGGGCTCTTCTCTAAGGTCCCGTTTGTAATTTGTAATAACTTCCTTTACTCTTTACCCCCTTTCCCTTCTTAAATTGATATTTTCCTATTTGAAGAATATTAAAAATAGATAATTCATTTCTCTGAATCCAAGTAAAAATGGGACAAGTCCTTTTTTCAGCTTGCGCACATCCCACTGTCTTCAATAAGCTGTGTGTATATGGAACATTATCTTCTCCCTGTCTTTCTCTAGACTTGCTTTTAAACACTTTTTAGAAAAAGAAAAAGCCACAACTATTTTCTCAAAGTGCCTTTGTGATAATCTGTAGCAACTGGTTGGTAAAAATAACATGTATAGTATATCAGAGAAAATAAGCTCTTGCCACTAGAATGTAACACACAATGCAGAATTCATAGGGTTTCCCCCCCCCCCCGCCTTAATTACAGGGCTCCTACAAAATGCGAAAGCTGCTCAAGAGCCGTACAACCAGAAGCGGATACCATTTAATTAGCAGCTGGGTTGGTGACACAAGTATGGTCGGGCTGCCACTTGCAAAAGGGAATCACATTCATTCCTCAAAGGGTGCCATATGTGTAACATTAATTAGGAGCCCTTGCTTTTCTTTCAGCAGCTTAGCAATGTAAAAAAGTTTTGCTTTCTTTTTGTTCACGGGATCTAATTATTTCCAGTACAGAAGCCCCTGTAAACTCAAGGGAAAGTATTTTAAGAGGCCATGGCACATGTGATATCAGCATTCTCCCCCACCCCCAACTGCAGAAGGACTTAGTCCTAACGTAAAGCGGCAATGCAGAGGCTGTCATAGCCATTTTCATCTGATGCATTTATATGCCCATTGCATTATTTGGAATTATTTAACTCTCCTTAAAAACAGGGGTCACTAACCTGCAGCATTTCACTTGTTGGACTCCAACTCCCATGAATCCTGGGCAGCCTGGCCAAGAGTCAGATACATGGCAGGAGTCAGAGTCCACCAAGAGCTGGAGGGACACAGGTTAGCCTCACTGCTTTAGAACATGAATAGAATGGGACATAGCTTATTACAGTGGCCAGTGTGGGTGTGGTTTTGTTTACAAAGCTAGGACTAGCTTCAGTTTATGCTACAATTCAAGATATGTTATCAACTCTGAAGCATAAATATACCAATAACTGAAACCGCTTCCACCTCCAAATTGAAAATCACTGTTACTTGGGCTCAAGTAACACCCAAGCGGTGCCACCAGATTCAATGGAATTGTCTTCATGGGTAACATGTATGTCTAAGGTATCTGTGAATGAGAAATATCCAACACAAGGCTACATGGAATTGCACCGATTCCCATCATTTCAGCAGAACACTTTGGGCCACTGAGAGAGACTGCATAAAGGTCTACTCAGACAGATGTGCGCAGGCATGAATTGTGTGATCCTAATCAGATGTTTAAGCCTCAGCGCAAACCTGCTTCTACAACTGTGATTCCCCGCTCCGCATTACTTTGACACTGAACATCTACACAAGACTACACTGGGCACCTGAGTGTTTGGATGGAACAGAAGCTAGAGATGCTCAATATACATAATCAGTGATGAAGTCATGATAAACAGCCTGTGGCATCAGTTGCCTAGATCTCATCCCACCAAAGGCTTCTGTGTCTTTAAATTATTGTAACCTTGAAAAAAGCTTCACATCTGGTGGGGAAACAACTTGATAAACTTATCGCTGCCTCCAAGTTATTAAAGGAATAAGAGAAAATAAAGGAAAACATTTCCTGAATCACACAAATTTCACATTCCCCCCCCCCATGACTCCCCATTATTTTTCTCAGGAAGACAAGGAAAAGAAAAGCAGCTCCATCAGTGGTTTTCCCTGATGTCTACGACCAATACTAAAAGCAGACTTCACCACCTTTAAATGGGTCTTAAAGTCCCACCTTTTTATTGCTGCTTTTAGCGGCTAGTTTGTGTTGGATTTTTTTTGCTGGGTATTGTTGTTTTATACTAATTTTAGTAATATTTGAAATGTAATGAGATCTGGTTTTATATTATTATAAAATTGAATTATGATTTGATGTGCATTGACCTGTCTTGAGTATCACACTAAGCGAAACCAGAAGCACTGATCTGGAGCATTCAGAAGTTTAGTCTCATTGTCCCAAGAGAGGCTGCATTTTTTCCTATTTCATGATTTTGCACTGAAATATATAATTAGACTTTGGTACTTTGTGGTGGTTGTGCACCATATTGTGACCAATGATCGTTCTACAATTTACTGTTGAAGGTAAGGGTATCTATTAGCTTCCAGTTTAAAAAGCATGACAACTTATATTTTGTCTGCTTTCAACAATGGTTACCTCAGCGGTTACTAATAACATTCATCAGGTTCTGCTGGAATATATATATTTTAAATAGAACTGGAGTGTTCAAATGTGAAACAAAACAGACATTTTGTGAGGTAAATTACAATGATTATTTGACTTGCTAATAATTTTTATTGTGTGACCTTTGGCACTTTTCAATGTATATGTTTTTTGAGAGCACAGAAATATTAAACTGTCTTCTTTTTCAATAAAAGGAAAACAGCTGTTCCCAAATGCAATTTTAGCTTGACCAACTTGAAACAAGGCAGTTTCTATCTCTAGCTTGTTTGAGATTAACATTCATCATTATTGTTAGCAATCCCCAGGTTTCTCTTGCATGGCAGCTTTTTCACAGATGGTTAGAAGCACTGCTGCGTTCTGTACACACTTAGAAAGAATGTGACACAAAACTTGCCACTTGGCAAGTTCTGCTAAATTACAAAGGTTTATACAAGAAGGTATTTCCAAATTGATTAAAAAATACAGCATTGACTTGCCAATTCAAATTCCTAAATTAATATGAAAATTTAAGGCATTACCCTTCTCAAGGTCACCATTAGAATTGGAAAAAGATATATCACTTCCTATTTTCAATATATGGGGCCCTGATCCTGCGTATATGCATTTAATGGCCTATGTTGCTTCTGTGCACGTACACCCCCCCCACACCCCTTCCTATGCATTATGAGATTAGAAGTGGGCATCAGGCGTGTGTGACATCTCCCCTTTCCTTCCTGCCCCTACTTCATACTCTATGAGCAGAAGGTACTGTCCAAACTGCAATAAACCTTAATTTGGTTACTTGACCGAAAACTTGTAGTAAAAGTTCGAACTATGGATTGACAAAGGATTTATAAAAATAGTTATGAAAGAGACGCAGAGGGGGGAATCATTACATTAAGATCCACAATGCGGGGAGGGGGGTGTCAAAAGGGATTATATGTTTTTTAATTCATTTGTTTATGTAAAATGAAAAATGCAAAAATAACATTTATAAAAAGGAAGTATTTTGATAGCAATGATATAAAAGATCCATGGTCAGGATAAGAGAGGTGCAAACTCTCTTCCTATGCAGCCTGGCCTTCCCACTATGACAGGCTGAAAGAAGAAGATGGGGCTGTTAGCCATTCAGTTCAAACAAACATTGGTTACAGAGCCTGCTTTGGAGCAAAACAGTCACAATCCACAGCTCAGACATAAGCCAGGGATCATTGTTTCTCCCATATGCTTAGCAGGAGCAAATTGCCCCTGTTCAGAGTGTTAGCCAAGGTTTACTGGGTTACTGGTTTAGTGGGACTGGAGAAATGGGGTCAGAGTCTGAAGTGGGTTGAGTGACTGGACTTCTGCTCAAGAACTAATGTTCCCTTCAGCACACAGAACTGGTTGGGCAGCACACTGGCTCTCTTCCTTGTCCAGTAAGGTTTAATCAATTATAAGGAAAGAGTAATATGAAAGAAGGATTTCAAATCTCAGCAAGCAGAACAGGACTGGCACATCCTATAATTAACAATGCCTTTATGAATGGATGGGTTTCATTTCAGCTTGAAACATTTCTACCTTCATTTAAATCTAATTTTGGTGATGAAATAACTTTTTTTGCTTTTATTCAGTTGGAGGTTTGACATTTTACAGATCTGAAAACTGTTGTGTATGATATCATCGAAAACATTTCTTTTAAGGTCAAAGAATTACAGTTTTCTGACATTTACAGTGATAATAAATTCTGTATTTCTAGCCATTAGGTAACAAGGGTTTTCAACTACCTCATAAATTGCCTCATGATTTGACATTGCCCATATTGCACAGATTCAACAGGACTCTCGTACTGCATGTGCATTTCTCCTGTGTGCTATTATTTCTGACAATGCCTATTCACACTACCCATACAGATGCTACTTATGTGATGAACATATTTCCCAATAGCCTTGTCTCCATTGTTCTATGTTATATTTTTATTACACTTATTTAAAATATTTTAATCCCACTCATTCACAATGTTCAAAGCAGCATCCAACAAAATTTCAAATCACATTAAAATGGCAATAAACAAACTGCACGACACTTCTAAAAACTTTTCATTTCTGCTGAAACAGAACATTGTCATGTTACCTGCTGCTGCCCAGGCACAACAGACCTCAGAGGCAGGAGAGGCCAGCCAACCAACCAAGTCTCAGGGGGCCTGGAGGCAGAGTCCATATACAAGGTTTAGTCAAGTCCTAAGGTCAGGGGTATTTCAGTTCACATAGTAAGACGGTCCAAGGGTCAAGAAAGCTAAAAGTCCAAGGTCATGAGAAGCAAGAAGCAGCAAGGTCTGGTCAGGAACGACATATGTTGTTTCCAACAACTGGCTGAGGCTGGAAACCCTGCTTAAGAAAGCTGGAGCGAGTTGGTTCTCATCCAGAGCAAGAAGGCTGATCGAAAATACACCAAGGAGAAAAAAAACTGAGAACCAAACCAAAGTCCAAGGAGGTGCTGAGAGAAATTAAATTCCACCAAGCAGAATACTCAAAATTGATCAATCAGGAGATTGAATGGAAAATAAAACAGATGAAGCAAAGATCTTTTGAATCAGCAAATAAATGTGGAAAGCTGCTAGCTTGGCAGCTGAAAAAAAGACAAAAGCTAAACACGATAACAAATCTAGAGATTGATGGAAGGACCGTACAGAAACCAGAAGAAATTAGGAGGTGCTTCCACAGATACTTCAAAGAACTGTATGCACAGGGGCCCCAGAAAGAATCAGAGATAGATCAATTTTTAAAGATAAATGGACTATCAAAAATAACTCAAGATAAAAGATCAATCTTGAACTCTATAATAACCACACAGGAAATTGAAGGTGCCATTCAGAATATGCAACTAGGCAAATCTCCAGGCCCGGATGGACTTACCTCCAAATATTACAAGGTTCTGAAGGACTATTTGATACAACCTTTGTTGGAGGTATGTAACCAGATTATGGATGGGAAGAGGGCACCAGAAACGTGGAAAGAAGCCTTCATCACATTGATACCTAAGTCAGAATCTGAAAAGACTCAGCTTAAAAACTACCGTCCCATCTCACTCCTAAATGTGGATTACAAAATATTTGCAGACATTTTGGCAAATAGACTTAAAAAAGTCTTAAATGAAGTAATTCATAAAGACCAAGCTGGCTTTCTCCCTGGTAGACATTTATATGAGAACACTAGAAACATCATTGACATTTTAGAACTTTTGCAGACTAACAGGAACACAAGGGCGGTGTTAATCTTTATTGATGCGGAGAAAGCATTTGACAATATATCTTGGATGTTTATGAAGAAGAACTTGGAGGGGATGGGAGTGGGACGGGGGTTTGAGAATGGATTACATGCAATCTATTCAGAACAAAAAGCTAAATTAATAGTGAACAATGTGGTGACGGAGGAATTTAAAATTGAAAAAGGGACACGACAAGGGTGCCCTCTATCCCCTCTGTTATTTATTTCAGTCCTGGAGGTGCTATTGAATATGATCAGAGAGGACCGGTTGGTACAAGGGATAGAGGTCGGAGTGAAACAATATAAACTGAAAGCTTTTGCAGATGACCTAGTTTTGACACTGCAGGAGCCAGAATCCAGTACAAAAAGAGTTCTCGAACTTATATCTGAATTTGGTCGGGTGGCGGGATTTAGGTTGAATAAACAAAAAACTAAGGTTCTGACCAAAAATTTAACAACTACAGAAACAGAGGGGTTTCAGAGAGAAACAGAACTGAATGTGGTTAAAAAAGTGAAATACCTTGGGATCTATTTGTCCTCCAAGAATTTGAATTTATTTAAGGATAATTATGAGAAATGTTGGTTGGAAGTTAAAAAGGATTTAGAAATTTGGTCAAGATTGAAACTTTCCTTGTTGGGAAGAATTGCAGCTATAAAAATGAATGTGTTGCCGAAAATGTTATTTTTGTTTCAAACCTTACAGATCGTGGACAGAGTGGATTGCTTTGGAAAATGGCAGAAGGATATATCTAGATTTATCTGGCAGGGCAAAAAGCCCCGAATAAAGTTTAAAATATTAACAGATTCGAAAGAAAGAGGGGGGTTTGCCCTGCCGGACTTGAGGTTGTATTATGAAGCTGCAGCCTTCTGCTGGCTGAAAGATTGGTTTTTGTTGGAAAACACCGATGTCCTAGATCTGGAAGGTTTTAATAATGCTTTTGGATGGCACGCATACCTATGGTACGACAAGGTTAAAGCACATAAATTGTTTAAAAGCCACATTGTCAGAAAAGCAATTTTTGCAGTCTGGATGAAATATAAAGACTTACTAGAGAGTAAAACTCCGAGGTGGCTATCACCAGTGGAGGCCAAGGCCCGAAAAAGACCCAATATGGAGGCCTATTGGCCGAAATATTGGGAATTGACTGAAAAAATTGGAGACAATTGGAAGTTGCAGAGCCAGGACAAACTAAAAAATAAGGTGCGAGACTGGCTACATTATGCTCAAATTCAAGAGGTTTTCAAAATGGACAAAAAAGTTGGTTTCCAGGTGGAAAAGTCGAAACTAGAGACAGAATTGTTAGAACCAAAGACAAAGCTGTTATCTAGAATGTATAACTTGCTGCTTATGTGGAATTTACAGGATGAGACAGTTAAATCTGCTATGATTAAATGGGCACAGGATGTTGGACACAACATTATGTTTGAAGACTGGGAAAGGTTATGGAACACCGGAATGAAATTTACGGCCAGTACGGCCTTGAAGGAAAACATTATGAAAATGATATACCGGTGGTACATGACCCCAGTCAAGTTAGCTAAGATACATCACCTGTCTGACAATAAATGTTGGAAGTGTAAGGAAGCAGAGGGGACTTTCTTTCACCTCTGGTGGACATGCCCAAAGGTTAAGGCTTTCTGGGAAATGATTTACAATGAGTTGAAAAAGGTATTTAGGTATACCTTTCCCAAGAAACCAGAGGCCTTCCTGTTGGGCATGGTAGACCAGAAGGTGTTAAAGAAGGACAGAACTTTGTTTATGTATGCTAGTACAGCAGCAAGAATACTCATCGCAAAGAACTGGAAGACACAAGATTTACCCACGCTGGAGGAATGGCAGACGCAGTTGATGGACTACATGGAGATAGCTGAACTGACCGGCAGAATCCGAGATTTGGATGTAGAAACAATTGAGGTGGACTGGAAAAAGTTTAAAGACTACTTGCAAAAGTATTACAAACTGTATGAATCTTAAGACGGTGCATGATTTGAAAATGATACGCTTTAGCAATTATGATTAAGTAAATAGTAAACTAAGTGATAAAAGAGAAAAGGAGATAATATGAAATTGAACATGTTACGTTTATTTTAAAGGTATAAAAATTCTGACATAATACATTGAATATAGATACATAACATGTAAAAGTTACAATAAGGTATGACATAAGGTAACAAATTGCTGACATTGTTAATATAAAGAACGCAGAATCGGAAGGGGTGGGGAAGTCCAATTTGGGATTTTTGTTAAAAAAAAAAAAATGGTTTCTTGTAAACTCCTTGTTTGTAATGTATAAAATTTGGAAAGAAACGTAATAAAAAATATTATAAAAAAAAAAACAGAGCAAGAAGGCTGATCAGCAGCAGATGGAGTCACTTCAGGCTCAGCAGGTGAAGGCGACTCCTGGCCCATGACACAGGAGTCCACAAGTTACTGTATATGCATGTACAGTGGTACCTCTGGATACGAACAGGATCCGTTCCAGAGCTCCGTTCGCATCCTGAGTAGAACGTAACATGCGTCTGCGCGTCTGCGCAGGTCGTGTTTCACCACTTCCGCGCATGCACGTGACATCATTTTGAGCGTCTGCACATGCGCGAGTAGCGAAACCCGGAAGTAATGCACTCTGTTACTTCTGGGTCGCCATGGAGCGCAACCCGAAAATACTTAACCTGAAGCTACTTCAACCTAAGGTATGACTGTATACATATTGTATTTTCTTCATCCTTATGGAAAATATGTAGATCCAGTTGACATTCTGAAATTTCTTGTATTACTATATTTTTTTAAAAAAAAAACTGTGTCCACCAAAAATATAAATATGTGCCTCTTTGTTACATTTGTTTCCAGGTTTCACTAGAACGCCGCTCAGACTATCCAAAGTAAAAAGCGCAAAAATTCATTACCCTGAAATCACTTACTTTTCTTATGTTATTTATTAAAATATTTATAGTCCCCTTCTCAAAGTTTCCTGTAGCAACTATATATATTTTAAATGGACAACTTAAACTGTAATCCTATACTCACTTACCTGGAAGTACCATTGTACTTAGTGGGGCTTACTTCTGATTGCAGTGTTAAAAAAAAATATGCATGGGGGCAACAAACCAGATAGCAGACCAAGGATAAGAATAATAAGAATAATAAGAATAATTTATTTGTACCCCGCCCATCTGGCTGGGTTTCCCCAGCCACTCTGGGCAGCTTCCAACAAAGACCAAAAATACACTAAAATATCACACATTAAAAACTTCCCTGAACAGGGTTGCCTTAAGATGTCTTCTGAATGTCAGGTAGTTGTTTATCTCTTTGACATCTGATGGGAGGGCGTTCCACAGGGTGGGTGCCACTACCAAGAAGGCCCTCTGCCTGGTTCCCTGTAACTTGGCCTCTCGCAGTGAGGGAACTGCCAGAAGGCCCTCGGATAGCATGAGATACATTATTCTAATAGTGTTTTCCATTTTAGGTTCCTTATATGCCCACATCCATCCCCACACATGTAAAGCTTCCATTCTGGTAAATTGTTCACTTTATTTATTTGAAGACAATTTTGTATTTGCAGATACTCAAACCATTGTCATTTAGCTTTGTTTGCTTTTTTGTAGCAGTATACAAATAACAGTAATAATACATGTACCTACTATACTCAAGATGCATCTGTCAAGAGACCTGAGGCTCAGGGCTGAAGCTGCCAGTGTTGATCTTTGACAAATGTGAAAATCTCCCTCTCTCTCTCTCTCTCTCTCTCTCTCTCTCTCTCTCTCTGTCTCTCTCATACACACACCCGCCTCCTTATGATAAATGTTTTATTAGAACTTGAGTTATAAATAGAAATAACCTTCACAGAATATTACAATATTAACTTCTGGTATATTAAAGTAAATAAAATTGGCCCGAAACGTATGACACTGGCTCTGACTAAGATCTTTGGTCCATCTGGCCACATGGCAGTGACTGGCAGTGGTACTTCAGAGTCTCAAGCAGAGGACTTTGCCAGCTCTTCTTCCTGATGCCAGGGACAGAGGTTTCTGTATGCAAAGAGAGGAGCATCACTGAGCTATGGAAATCTTCACACAAGTAGGGATTTGGAAGGGTCCCTGACCGAATGCAGAAAAAAGACAAAAGACTGGGCGAACACCATTCTGCCATGAGAGAATAGAACAAATCTGTGTTGAACCTCATCCTCCCCCTGCCCAAAAGTGAAGAAACCTTCCACCAGTCAGGTGAAGGGAAATGCAGAGGTGGTGGCAAATGCAGGTACTGTGTTCTCCCCAACCTTCTCGCCAAAGTCTAGCAATGGGGCAGGCCCCACTATCCCTGGCCTGAAATGACCCATTCCTACTAGGAAGACTTCCTAGAAAAAGAGGGGGGTCTGACATATGCATGCGGATGCTCTCCTCAGGCTCTCAGACTGTGTATCCTGGAACCAAGTGATAGGGATTCAGCAGCAGAGCACATTGTGCACTGAGAGATGCCCAACACGCGCACGCGCACACACACACACACACACACACACACACACAGAGTACAGGTTCTGTGCTGCTGCTGTTATGCTAGTTCTTGGCTGTGGGGATACAAATTTAAATCACTAATTAAATATTTGAACAACACAGAAATGCTAGGAAAAGAATACCTACATCACCTGCCCTATCAGAAAAATAAAACAGTCTATAATACCTAATGGCATATCAAAATGTTACAAACTTCAAATCTGTGTACTCTGGAAAAAAATAGTTTTAATTTAGATGTGGTGCAGAAATGTGGTTAAGAAAGGGATATTCATGAATAGAAATATCACCCAGATGAATGCACTAATAATTAAATAAAATGTATGTGAATACTCCTTTTACTGGCACAGCTATGTATAAACTAAACTAATTTAAGATGTGCCCCATTAGTCTTCTTACCATGTGAAGTAATATTTATTTATTTATTTTGCTAACATTAGTCTTTAAACTGTGTATTGCATTATTCTACAATTACCATGCTGATGATATTTTTCTATGACAAATAGACTGTGATCCTCTCTTTAAAATAAAAAAGGCAACCATTAAAAAATAACTTTCATTATGCACTTCAGTAAGGGAAGTAGACAAGAAATGCGGAGATGAAGGTTTACATTTTTAGTCTTAAATAGCCACCCACTCAGATAAAGTTATATCAAGAAACTATAGGGGGATGTTAGAACATTAGCTCTAATTGAAAAATGAACTAGAAGGATGTTCAGACTCAGCTATGTGAAAGCATCATACTTTTTCTTTCATTCTTTCCTGTGTAACCTTATCATTATGCACTTGACATCCATCTAAGCAGGGCAGATTTCAACAAATAATGGACACAGAATGTGTAGGCAGTCTGCCATCAAGTTCCACCTTGTCCCCCAGAATATTATTTATATTATTTATATATATATATCCCACTAGGAGGGATTGGGAATGCAATGTCTCTAATATAACTATAAAAACAAATAAGTAAGTGAGTGAACCCTGCCTCTCTCTCTCTCTCCATTCCCCATGAATCAGGAAAGGCTGTGCAAGTACTGAGCCAGGTGGGCCAGATGAAGGCCAATAAACTAAGGCTGGTCCTGATAAGATGGTATGTATGTGTGTATGGAAATCAGGGAGGCAGCCTAGCACTTCCCCTGAGAGAAGAGGCTCGTGGTCTGGGGGGTGCCTCTCAACGCCACGCTGCCATTTGAGGCCCAGGTGGCCTCCCTGGAGAGGAGTGCCAGGATAACGATACAGCAGTTATCACGTCACACTAGGATCAGGGAGAACAAGGTCCAAGCCCCTGCTCAGTCATAAGCTCATGGGGTGACCTTAGGACAGTTACTATCTCTCACCCTAACACACCTTGGAGTGCTGTGGTAAAATATCATAGGATGGGGGAGGCCAGGTGGGATAAAACATACTAGCAGAAGCAGTAACATTAAGATTTACATACAAACAGTTCTGCGCATTCCTGCTCAAATATGCTGCTTCACATCTATTGTTCAATAGCTTCCAGTGACATATTCTATTCCTGCCCCCCACTGGACAAAGCTGAGCAGGAAGAGCGAACCCCACTAACCTCCCAACTCATTTTAGTACTCCTGCAGAATACAAAGAAAAGAAAATGAACAATAAAACATCTTGGGTTTTCTACTCCTTTAGATTGATCCCAGGAGAAAACAACAACAAAATCCATTTTTGCACTCAAGCATCTGATGTTGCCAGTTTTAGATTACAGGCTTTTTATAGCTCATTTCTGACTGAAGAGGTTGAGCACCACAACATCTCTTTCTTAGAATACACAAATACTGTCATTTCCAGCTGTTATTGTCCTCAACTAGCTATAGATTCTAAACAAACACACCCCAGCCTCCTCTTTTTTAACAGGACATTCTCTTTGTTAAAATCTCCTCTTGTCAGTAGTTGTAACCTTGGTGTTATATACTGTCAAGAAAGCAAACATTACCTCAAAGCTTTCTGTAAAAAATGTGATTGCATTGTACCTCAGGAAAGGAATACTGTGGGCATTAAAAATATATAACATACATGAATCTAAAAAGTACTGAAACTAACATGCATAAATATTTTATTTTCCCCCAACCTTTGCCCTATTTGGGAATTAATACTCTCATTTTCATAGCATGGGAGCCGGGAATGGGGGTGCACCGTGCAGCTCTGCCCCCTAGTGTGAAATGCGCAAAGGTCTGTAGCAACTGGGAATGGGAAATTTATTTTGATCTCCATTTTAGAGAAAAACCATACCTGATTCACCCTTCCAATCATTGTCTCCCTTTACTGCTCTCATTCCCACTTCCTAACCCCCTACCAAAGTCTCACCTACCAAGTCATCTCAGCATTGCCCTAAATCAGAACTGTATGATGGAGTCAGTTGCCACTCCAGGAAAATCCTGCCTGCACCCCACAATCCCTGCTTCAGTGCCTTACAGCTTATTAAATCCTAAAAAGGTAAAGGTAAAGGACCCCTGGCAGTTAAGTCCAGTCGCAGATGTCTCTGACGTTGCGGCGCGCATCTTGCTTTATTGGCCGAGGGAGCCGACGTTTGTGCACAGACAGTTTCTCTGGGCCATGAGCCGCTTCTGGCGAAACCAGAACAGCGCATGGAAATGCCATTTACCTTTCCGCCAGAGTGGCACCTATTTATCTACTTGCAGTTTTGGGCGTGCTTTTGAACTGCTAGGTGGGCAGGAGCAGGGACCGAGCAATGGATACTCACCCCGTAGCAGGAATTCGAACCGCCAACCTTCTGATCGTCAAGTCCTAGGCTCAGTGGTTTAGACCACAGCACCACTTATTAAATCCAATTTATTAAATCCTAGAACCGCTAGCTGGCTGAACCATGAACAAGAGCACTGTTAGAAATTAGGGTCCACAGCAAAAATTGCTTCCCCTTACAGTTGCGGCCTGGCATGGCCCCTTGGGGAGGGGCAGTCACCTCCTCCTTCAGAGCTGGCTACTTTGCTTTGGCCTCTGGCCGGCCACAGAGGATGATGGGATAGCCTGCAAAAATTTAAATCAAAATTGGCCAATGAAGACCTTTGGGGTGGGGTGCTTTGGCAGAGGACCAGAGGGCTCAAGACTTCACTCCAGTCTAATACCAAGGGGATTTAAGCTGGTCGTGCTGAGTGCCAGCAGTGTCATCAGCGGCAGATCAATCCACTAGCCACATGGGCATTGCATTCAGAAGATTTTGCTATGGAGAAAATCATCATTTTTGGAGCCGGGAACAAATTGGGCCGTTTGAGGATTTTGCCTTCCTCATAGCAATTGTCACAACTTTCAGCAGATAAGGCATTGGATTGAATCTTTAGTCTATTCTGGCACGGGGGGGGGGCGGGGGGCAGACAGGTGAGATGGTGCATCATCTGCCTTGAGCAGATGCTGTATCTCAGGGTACCTTTAAGAAGAAGATTCTGTCCAGAAGCCAAAATGGGGAGCAAAAGGGCCATACAACCTCCAAAGGCGGCGGGGGGGGGACACAGCTTAGTTGACCTGTGTTTTGAGGTGACCCTTAACCCAAGCCTGACCCTGTCCAACATCAGCCTGCAGGCAGGAGGCTAATTCAGGATACATGCCCAATGCCTAAGCCAAAGCCTACCGGCATTTGTAATAATAAAAGAGTTGTGGGCATTTTCAGTTCCAGAACGTTTTTACTTCTGTTCTGCTGCCACTTCCTCCTTTCCTGTCCCTCAGGGCACACTGCACACGGGCCCAAAACATTTCTCTTTCTTTCTTTCTTTCTTTCTTTCTTCATATCCTACTTGTTTCGATAAAGATTTGAAAGTGGGCCCAATGCAGCACTGTTTTAGGAATGATGAAAAATCTATGAACCAGATCAAAATGACTGCAGGGAGAAGGAAAATAAATGCTAGCATAATTCCACAAATTCCATGCAGTGCTATAATAGTAAGGCTCTATAGCAGTTTGTTTGCTTTATTTGTGCCAAAGGCCAAAGAAAGCTCTTAGGCAATTCATTAATTTTAAACACAATCAATTAAACTCTACTTTTTGAGACAGAATCATAGACTCATACAGTTAGAAGGTACCACAAGGGTCATCTAGCCACCCCCTGCAATGCAGGAATCTTTTTGCCCCATGTGAGGCTCAAACCCACAAACCTGAAATTAAGAGCCTCATGTGCCACTAATAATAATAATAATAATAATAATAATAATAATAATAATTTATTATTTATACCCCGCCCATCTGGCTGGGCCTCCCCAGCCACTCTGGGCGGCTTCCATAGAAACCAAAAATACAGTAAAATATCACAGGTTAAAATCTTCCCTAAACAGGGCTGCCTTAAGATGTCTTCTGAATGTCTAGTAGTTGTTTATGGCTTTGACATCTGCTGGAAGGGCGTTCCACAGGGCGGGCGCCACTGCCGAGAAGGCCCTCTGCCTGGTTCCCTGTAGCTTTGCTTCTCGCAATGAGGGAACCGCCAGAAGGCCCTCAGCGCTGGACCTCAGCGTCCGGGCAGAATGATGGGGGTGGAGACGCTCCTTCAGGTATACTGGACTGAGGCCGTTTAGGGCTTTAAAGGTCAGCACCAACACTTTGAATTGTGCTCGGAAACGTACTGGGATCCAATGTAGGTCTTTCAAGACCGGTGTTATATGGTCTCGGCGGCCGCCCCCAGTCACCAGTCTAGCTGCCGCATTCTGGATTAGTTGTAGTTTCCGAGTCACCTTCAAAGGTAGCCTCACATAGAGTGCATTGCAGTAGTCCAAGCGGGAGATAACCAGAGCATGCACCACTCTGGCGAGACAGTCCGCAGGCAGATAGGGTCTCAGCCTACGTACCAGATGGAGCTGGTAAACAGCTGCCCTGGACACAGATTTGACCTGTGCCTCCATGGACAGCTGCGAGTCCAAAATGACTCCCAGGCTGCGCACCTGGTCCTTCAGGGGCACAGCTACCCCATTCAGGACCAGGGAATCCTCCACACCTGCCCGCCTCCTGTCCCCCCAAAACAGTACTTCTGTCTTGTCAGGATTCAACCTCAATCTGTTAGCCGCCATCCATCCTCCAGCTGCCTCCAGACACTCACACAGGACCTTCACTGCCTTCACTGGTTCTGATTTAAAAGAGAGGTAGAGCTGGGTATCATCCGCATACTGATGAACACCCAACTAACTGAGCAATGCCTTCACCCATAAATATTTCCACAGAACACACCCAAAGAAAAGTTTCGTTTCAATTTTCTTGAGCTCTGTCGTGACGTGCAAGATCTCTTCCATGAGCAGAAAGCATTTTTCACATGCAGAAAAATACTTCTGACTCACCCACTCTGGTATTTGTACATTTAATGGCTTATAAACAATGAATTCATTAATGTTTATTAATATAAGAAACTATAATCTATTTAAAATGTTCTATTTATCATTCTGAGATTTGTATTCTATTCTGAAATTTATAATATTATATGTTATAATATTAATTATAGGTTAATGAAGCAATGCTAGAGAGTGTGTGTGTGTGTAGAATGAACTTTAGCAAATTAAATTTTAAAAAGAGGAGGAAGATATCTTTAACCCATTAATATTATTGGGCTTAAGCATTAGTAATGTGTTGCTGTATTATGGTCAAACGATATTGATAATTATGGGTGATAGTCAACTAAGCTTCACGCAGTGTTGGCCCACAAAAATGAATGAACATGGCTAAGTTAGGCCATTAATTTCAGTAGGTCTAGTTTTAGTAAAACTTAATTGAATACTACTTTATGATAATAGGCATTCATAATAAACACACTACAGAGAAGTTAAATTCTTTGATATCAATTCTTAGCACCCCTTACAAAATCCCTATGATGCATCCTATGCTCATTCTACTCAGAGCAGAGCCACTGAAGTTAATGGGCATGTCTAACTTAGGGTGATTTATTTCAATGGGTCTTCGCTGAGTGCAGCTTAGCTGCCTACATCCCCCTGTAAGTTATATCAGCATTATTATCTCCACAATGCATATGGTGAGGCTGAGAGATTAAGGCTTGCTTAAGGAGTGTGTGCATAGCTGAAGCATGATTTGGCAACTTCCTAGTTCACATTTCAGTCATATTTGCCCAAATCAGTGTGAGGAGCAATAGGGAATAACATGTGGAATTACTTTCCTTTGCATAATAATTTTACTGCCAGTAGAAAGCAAAATCACTGTAGCTTATTTCAAAAGTAATTGGTTGACAGGGTTCAATTGTCATGAGCCCCACAGCACTGCTGGGCTTGGGCTTGGGCTGGCAGGCTCTGTTGCAGGAGGAAGAAACAGAAGGGCATTTTAATTGTGGGGGCCTAGGTTGGTAGAGAGGGCATATCTCCTTTCCACCCTGATTCCAGTCATTTCAGAAGGCAGATCTGGGATGCCGCCTCTCCCCTTCCCACAACTTTCCTGTGGAGCGGAGAGCCCCAGTGGAGGCTGGGGAGGGCCTTGATCAGCCAAGGGAGGAGGCTGAGTAAGGGGTGGCAGCAAGCGAACAGGAGAGGGCAGCCTTCTTGCCTCGCCTCGAGTGCTGCCTTCACAGCAGAGCATGCATTTGCAATTCCAACATTTCAGCTAGGTGAGTGAGTCTCATGAGTCAACCATGTCTCATTTTTAAAAGCTTGGCGGGGAAGCCTTGGGAACTTGTTGGGATTTTATCACTTCCATCCAGTTCTTGCCCTGCTCTCGAACTCCTGAACTCTAACACCTGAGCCCTGGGACTTCTGATCAGCCTGTACCATTAGTTGCCTAAAGAAAGATCTCTTTCTTACTTACAAACAAGAGCCTTTGCTTGCATTTTTGGTGCTGCAACTTATAATAGGCAACGTAAGTTTAAAAATCCAACGAAATTGTTGAGAATACTGCAGGCGTTTTCATTTTAAATAAGCTATACAAATAAAACTGCTGACAATTATATTGTAATTCACTTAACTTTATGTTAGATTTTTCTTTGCCTTTATACCACTTAGTAATAAATACAATGAGAAAAGCATGGTTCCTTACAGAGAAATATTACTGAGGCACTCTATTTAAATTAACTTAGTTTTTGTTAATAAAAATGTATATTTAGAGCTTTTATTTCTGTATGTAGAGCTCCTTATTAATTTATTGAATACAAATGCAAGTAGCAATTGCTAAGAGGATTCCCCGCCCCCCAATGTATTTCCAAGAAAAGGAGAGTAGGAAAGAGGAACAGAGAATGAATATTTGGAGTCTGATATGTGAAAGTACCAGGCCAATATAGTTAATCTATTTCTATATCTTTCCTTTATAGGAAATGTGCTAATAAAAATAATATCCCCCTTTTCCCCAAAACAATAAGGACAAAAGAGAAATTAAATGAGTGTTGATCTGGTTGCAGTCCAGATTCACCCCTTGATTTAGTTTCCCTTAAACCTTTTGGTTATGGATATTAGGAAATCAGTGGTAATAATAATCCACCTCTCCCCTCCCCACCCCTGCTCACTTAACATCCACATCACAAGTGCAGCATCTGCATTCTGCTTTTTCTGTTTAGAGAACATGATTATTCTTCAGGAAGAACAAGATTGGCTGCCAATGGCCTGATATACAGATGGAATAACATACTTTCTCCCCTTTAAAAGGTCCATGTTTTGCTCGCATAAACAGGTTAAAATATGTTCATCCTTTCATGTTCTGCTGGAAGAATAGAAGAGCTGTATATAAGCATTGCTCCAATTTTTTTTAATTCAAGGTATTGGTTTCCTTCCCTTTAGCGATAAAAGTAATCATTGACATCTTGTTATTTCAGATAAACTTTGCAAGCAAACAACTTGTAGAAGTCTGCAGGGTAAAACAGATAATCAGAAGGAAAATCTTTGGAATGATGCTTATTTCAGTTTTGCATATTCTGAATACATATTCTGAATGCATATGTAGAAATCCTTGCATGAGGAATTGATGAAAACTGTGTGGACGAGTTATAAAAGATTTAAATAAATATGTGAGCAAGTTCATCCAAACTGGAAGGAATATCAAGAGAACACCATACAATATTTGTGAACAACTGTTTTGCTGAATCTGTTTCAGGGTCATGTTCAAAGTCCTCCATGCCACCTTTCATCATGTTCAAGAGAGTCCCTGAACCCTCTGCAGCAGTTTTTTTGGAGGTGGAGAGGCTAGCAGAGGGAAGGAGGAATTTATGGCTATTGCTTCCCTCCCTCTGCCCCTGGATCAAAGACCCTTCCATGAATGGAAAGACAGCATTAGTTACGTCTTATTTGTTTTTGAAGCTTACGCTTCCTGTATCTTTAATTATTTTAGCAGAAAGAAGCCTTCTTGAGGCAAAGGACCTCTTACTACTGGTACATTCCCTGATCATTTAAATAACTATTAATAGACTCAGAGTCTCTAACATTTCACAGAGGTAAATTGCACAATGTGGGACTGCGATACGTCTGGAATTTCCTGGACATAGCTGGGATTCGGCCGTCGGAAACAGTGTCTGGGCGAAAATCGCAAAAATGTCTGGGAAAATCTGGATGTATGGCAACTCATGTCAGCGCTGTTTTTGGCGATTTTCCACTTTTTGAAATATGGCAACACTAGTATAATGATGATGAAAAGTGGATAGGACCAGAGTCCAGCAGGCTGGTGGTATGGCCCAGTGTGCAATAGCTTGAACAACACAATCAATAATGGGATGTGTCCCATGGAGGGCTTACATAATGATGTTGTATCTTCAAAACAGATTAAAGCCCCAGCATCTCTCTCTTTAGAGATTAAGCACAGAACCATTATTGAAAGGGTCGATGGCAGGGAGGGGGCAAGTGATGGGGTTGGCGGAATGGTGTGTGTGTGTGCGTGCGTGCGCCCTGAATTGCCCTCCCAATAACAGGACATAGGTATTATTGACAAAACGAGGAAATAAATATTTGACTATCACCTACCCCAAAGTACTCAGAGTATTCAAATATAGCAACCTAAATCCAAACTTAAGTCAGGGCCCAGCCAAATTCAGAGTCCAGTGAGAGGGAGAAAAGCCCCCCCTTGGTGACTCCAATCACACCAGAGTTCCTGCAAAGTTGCTGAATGAACCACAAGCCACTTCCATTGATGTTCCGTCGGCGGCATGGAAGCACCACAAACTTTCTGCCTCAGCCCTGTCTATTTATGTATATTCATTCATTTATTTAAAACAGCATTTATACCACCATCTCAAAAGGTATCAGGTGGTGCACAACAATATCATAGCCTCCAACATTTCAGGAGGGCAAAGCAGCGCACACACAAACACACCGTGCCTCCTGCCCCATCTCCGTGCTCCTTCTGCCCACCACCCACCCAATATTCCCGCGGCTGCTTCCCCAGCCCCCACCTCAAAAACCCTCAGAGTGGCTGCCACTGAGAAGAGAGGTGAATCCAGTTTGCTTCAGGGCTTAGTGGCAATCTGAGCTAATGTTAGCACTCTATTCATTATACCATACTTTGTGTGTTTGTACGTGTATGTTGTTTCCACTATTTTGCATGAAAGAGGAGATGTGTTGATTTTTGTAAAAAGAAAAAAAATGTGAACAACCTTTAAAAAAAAACCCCTTCTCTCATATCTATTGTTCTAAAATTCTTGGCTTTGTAGCCATTTTTAAATGGAAAAGGCATGCAAGTATATTTATTTATTCATTCACCCTGTGTATGAAATTTCAATGAAAAGGAAATGGATTATTAGCTCCCTCGCTATTTCTTATGCTGAGGGCCTGAGTTCAACAAACAATGAGATGCACGGGGGGAGGAAAGCAAAACTGAGGAAAGTCTGTCTGAGGAAAACCTTTTATGCACTGACCTCCAGTAGTATCCTTTTAAAATCTCAAAGTGGAGACGCAACCATGGTTTCTTTTCTAGGTCAACAACCTTTTTGATTAAGCATTAAATGGGCCTTCTCATCTCTTTCACATCACAGATTTTTTCCAAGGCTTTGCTCTTCTAAATTACCATCCAGCTCTCAGTCTTTTTCAGACCGTTCCTTTGTGTCTCCATTTTCTGACTGCCAAACTACTGCAGGTCCTTTACTTTCTTTAATCTTGTTGTTAGTGCTGACAGCCCACACTTAGGCTGCTTCCTAGAATGTATGTGTCAAGCAAGAGAAGATGCTGGAGAGAATTTAGGAGCATATAGATATAATTGGTCTGAAAGGCTTACTTTATGTAGAATAGCTGAATTTTATACATAACAGGTGGAAGAGAAGTTAGCAGGACTAGATTAATTGCTTCATGTCCTTTTTCTAGACGTTGCAACAACAGGTTGTTTTATACATGGTTGAAAACAGAATCATGCCTGAGTAGAGTAAATAATATGATGACTGTGAACAGAATACATTTTGTGGAGGGGGGTAAGACACTTTTGGGCTAGCACTGAAACAGGGAAATAAGAAAATATGGTGTGCAAAAACACATTATTCTCCCATCTTACTTCTCCACCTCAAAATTAGGTGCAGTACAGAAAGCAAAACAATGCCAAACCTAGATAGGGGAATGTAGCGACAGGGACAGTGGCCACCAGGCAATGGCTTTTCCCACCTGCCTTACCCCCCCCCCCTCAGCCCAGACCAGGACTTCAGAACAGCAGCTATGAAGAGAGAAGAGGAGTTCAGGGATATTTTTTGAAATAATTTTATAAGTTGTGTGTCTTTGTTTCTTAATTTAATAATTTTACATGTTTTTGTATGTTTTATGGTATTTTATGCAATGTGACTTGTTATTTTTAATGATTATAGTTTAGTATTTCTTTATTGTAATTGATAAGTATAAACTATTTAATTATTATATGCTGATATTTAATTCTACTGTTTACTATTAGATTCTACTGGAATGTTGAATATTGCTTTATTTGATGTAAGTTGTTTAAGGTTATTGTGACTTATTTGTATTGGATCAGATTGTTATTATTATTGTTTGATGTTTTATGATGCTTATATATGTGTTGGAAGCCACCCTGAGTGGCTGGGGTATAAATAAAATTATTACCGTTGGTGGTGGTGGTGGTGTTTAAATTTGTATAACCGCCCTATACCCATAGGTCTCAGGGTGGTTCACAATATAAAATTACAATATAAAAACAGAAAATACAGAATAAAAACAAAAATAAAGACAACACAAGAATCCCTCCTTCAACAACACATTTTAAAAAGGCTTTGGATGTCAATCAGCCAAAGGCCTGGTGAAAGAGGAACGTTTTTGCCTGGCCCGTGGCTTGGTCCCTGCTCCTGCCAACCTAGCAGTTTGAAAGCACATCAAAGTGCAAGTAGATAAATAGGTACCACTCCAGCGGAAAGGTAAACGGCATTTCCGTGCGCTGCTCTGGTTCGCCAGTAGCGGCTTAGTCATGCTGGCCACATGACCCGGAAGCTGTACGCCGGCTCCCTCAGCCAATAAAGCGAGATGAGCGCCGCAACCCCAGAGTCAGCCACAACTGGACCTAATGGTCAGGGGCCCCTTTACCTTTACCTTTAAAGGTATATGAAGGCACCAGTTCTGACCTTAGCAAGCTTTGCCCATTACCTGTTCCTTGTACTGAGTGCTTTAGGTAAGCTGGAATGTATGCACATATGTGTGGATAATATCACATTTACAATAATGCATATAATATGTGAGAATTGTTTGTATTTTTAGTAGATCTGGTTAAAAGGGGGGGAAACCCACTTCAATTGACGCTGAGATTTTCAGAATATTCCATCCCAACAGGTGGACAGCCCATGACCCGCATTACATCTCCCTTGAATCCCTCCAAATGTTCCCTGCTACCATCTACTTAGGAGAAAGAAAAAAGCCCTAGATATCTTTTTTAAGGTTACTCTGTAAGGCTCAAACCACTGTTATCCATTTCATGGTCTGCTATTTAACATAAGTTATGCAACTAATTACATAACTTAGATAACTTACGTTCATTTCAATGTAAATGAAACACTAAAATAATGTAAAAAGTTACTAATTATACCATACTTTTCTGTGTACAAGACTAGGTTTTTTTTACTTTTAAAATAAGCCTGCAATTTAAAATAATTTTAGGAATTGTAATTATTTCATTAGACTAACATGATCAATAGTTCATAATGTTATTTTAAATTAGATAGTTAACTATGACATATTCAGAGTAGACTCACTGAAATAAATAATACCAATACTAATACTAATACCAATAATAATTCATTATTATTTATATCCCACCCATCTGACTGGGTTGCCCAGCCATTCTGGGTGGCTTCCAACAAGTTATAAAAACAACAGTAAAACATAAAACATTGTTAGTTATTTAATTTACTTTTGCTTATTTAAGTTATTTTATTTTTGCTTTCAATAGACTTCACAAACTTAAAAGAATACCTACCGCTCAGCTTTCATTTCAGTCCACACAATATAAATGAAGCATTTAATCTAAGAGGAAAGCTCAATGTTTACAATACTTTGGGCAACATTCCAGCTTGTCAGCTTTAACTGTTTCCTCCAGGCTGCCATGCATCACCAAGCCTCAAGTTTATCTTTTGATTTTGCAGCTGAGGTTCTGGCAAAGTGGAACTTCCTCTAGGCAAAAATGATGGTAGAATCCAGAAACGGTTGGCATCCATGCAGTAAAGTGCATCAGCAAAACACATGTGCTGTGTCTGAAAGTCTCATTTGATAATCAGTATGCTAATTAAGACAGTAATAACTATCTTCCTCTTGATAGAATAAGAAAATATTTCCATACAAGTGCACAATATTTTATAAGCATGATCCAGACGCTGACTCAAAGAAAATCATCAATAATTTTAAATAGAAAATACCCCCCTCAATTCACCTTTATTTGTTTTAATATTTTTATTAAGTTTTTCTGTAACAACAAATGTCATATACCATTATCCAATCCAAACATACCTTTACAATCCCTGCCCTACACCCTGACTTCCCTCATCTTCCCCTTGGGTTTATTACGTTGTTTGTTGTATTCTGCATGTATATGTTCTATTGAATATTGTTACATTGTTATCCTACATATTTTAATTCATTAAAGTTGTGAAAGTTTATTCAGATCCTGCCAATGAGTCCATTTCTTTTTGTTGTTTCTGCAGATAAATTTAAAAAGTTCCCATTCTTTTTTAAAGTCACTATTGTCTTTTTCATGTAGTTTGTCTGTTAACTTTGCTAACTCTGAATAGTTCATCAGTTTTTCTTGCCATTGTTCTTTCGTTGGTATTTCTCCAGTCCTCCAACTTTGAGCTATTAAAATTCTTGCCACTGTTGTAGCATACATAAATAGTTTACATTTTTCTTTTGGCAATTCTTGGCCTAAGATACCTATCAAGAAGGCGTCTGGGTTTTTTTTTACAAATGTCATTTTAAACATTTTTTTTTCCAATTCATGATATATCATTTTCCTTTTTTTATAATTTTACATTCCCACTACATATGCTAAAAAGGGCCTTCCTTTTCTTTACATCTCCAACAATAATTCTATTCTATTCTATACATTTTTACCATTTTTACCGGTGTAATATACCAACTATACATCATTTTCATGTAATTCTCTTTCACACATCTTCAAATTTTATATTATGCCCCAAATCTTGTGCCCATCTGATCATTACAGATTTGACTTCTTCATCTTTAGTTTCCCATTCTAATAATATATTATACGCTTTTATAAAATGATTTAGAGTTCTCCTCTATAATTTCTTTTTGAAATCTGGAGATTGTATAACTAAATCCTTTTTTGTTATCTTCCTTAAAAATCTCATTTAGTTGTCTATGATGCAGCCAAGTCTGAACATACTCCTTTAACTCTTCATATTCTTTCAATTTTAACTTTCCTTCTTGTTCTATTAGTAAATCCCTCAATTCACATTTTAACACACACACCCCAAACTGATGAGGCAATATTCATGGACAAAGCATCCTTTTCTGCCAACTCAGTGACTTTGCAATGTACTTAGAAGTCACTGGGTGGAGATACATAGCCCAAATGGCAGCCAGGGCTCCGATACCTGAAAGATGATTGGTCTCTTGCTGGGGACTTGACTCCAAGCATGGGCAGTAGAAGAGTAACAATTGGCACGGGAATCCTACCCAGGGCCAGCTTAGCTATTCCAGTACTTTAGATAAAACTATGGGTTATTTTCATTCAACTCAATGATAGTGGTGGTGTTCCTTCCTTTTTCCAACAGAATCTGAATAAAACATCATGTGAATACATGGAAATAACTGCCACTAATTCAATAACTAAAATGCCTGTTTCCATTGTTAGTAGGTATACTCTATTTATTTTGTGATATTGGTGTTTTGGTAAAGTGGAAATATCTTTACGCCTTTGTTTCTCATCCAGCTTCACAAAAGTAATTTAAAACAGAAATTGCAGGAGCTAGGATCAAGTGAGAAACCAATTTCCTTATTCAATTTGTTACATTGAGAGCCCTGAAATATTTGTGCTGGGAATGGAAAGCTATTTCTACATTACTGATGCCAATGTATCGGCATCAAAAACAGCTGGGGCACCTGGAACATTTTGGAGCCAGGCTTTATGCAACCTAAAACCATAATTTGCATTTGATTTGCTGTGTGTAATAGATATGCCCTTTCCTCATTTTGATGTGCTGAACATGAAATCAACAACATGGATTCTTCAGAGATTCCTTATTCCGTTTAGGGATCTTATGGTGTGCTTTGAATACAAGAGTAAATGCTGTTTTCTAGCACCTTTTACATCCTGAATGGTAAAACTGTCTGCATTTTTAATACACACCAGCTTTTTGTGTTAAGTCCTTGGCAGAAATATAAGGCAGACTGTACAAGCTGCCCTATAAAGAACAGTGTTCCTTTTCTAGCACCATTTAGAACAAATCTTTTGTATTTTGTGCCTTACAAAAAAACTACAGCAATTGCCCTAAAAGGCTGTCAGTTTTGCCTCATACACCAAATATTCCAAGGAATATGAGGTCAAAGTATCAATAATTTAGCATTCGCATAAACACAGTTTTTTATTAATCTAGACTAGCTGCTTTCAAACTATTCAGAATATATTTCAGGAGGAGTCAAATATTGAAGGAATGGATATACAGTGATGTATCTTGCCTCACTGTGTCCCAGGGCAGGATTTCCTACCTTTCTACTTTCTACAGTCCTTTACCATTCTATTTAGATTAAATTCAGGTACTTTTAGTTTGTTTAATTATTATTATTTATTAAATTTCTATACTACACTTCATGTGAGGATCACAGGATGGTTTACAATACCCAAACACAAGAACCATACCATAGTAACAAACAAAACCAATACCACAGTTTAAAAGGCCACAGATTGTTTAATGAGCCAACGGTTGGGGAGAAGATATGTAATGAAGGAGCCTGATAAGCCTCTCTGGGGAGAGCAGTCCACAAGCCATGCATCGCCACAGAAAAGGCCCGTTCTCGTGCTGTCTCATGTTGCCACCCTCCGGACGTCTCATGGAGGAAGCACACAAAGAAGAGCCACAGACTTTCTTGGCACTTGACATTTGGAAAAATCTGCTTTTTTCATAGCAGTTTTTGTTAGTAGTAGTACAATGGGCTTTTGTGGCACTGAGGCAGCCCAATCACCTTCTTTGGCAACTCACGCCATGAGAAGACGGGGAGAGTATGTCCCTACTGATAC
This sequence comes from Podarcis raffonei, assembly GCF_027172205.1. Classification (NCBI taxonomy): domain Eukaryota; kingdom Metazoa; phylum Chordata; class Lepidosauria; order Squamata; family Lacertidae; genus Podarcis; species Podarcis raffonei. The sequence continues at coordinate 136,514,233 of NC_070602.1, forward strand.
TGCTTAATATCTAGGCTCAATTCTCCCCAGGGAGCCACACCAGAACTTCCTGGGAAGTGTTTAAAATTATTTATTACAATAAATAATATAAAAATATAGATGAAAGATAAAATTTATAAGCTAAAGAGAAAAAATGTAAACCCAATCCATCAATGCCAAAACATAACAAAAAAATAAAGAATAAAGGAGATGTCAAAAAGTCTAGTTCACATTAAACTTAATGCTTGTACTGTAACAGCATGCTGTTACTTCAACAATGAGAAGTAAAAATATTCTAATCTTTACCAAAACAGATTTTTCAATGGAGTTCTCCAGCCAAGAAATGTGTCCCAAAATGCATATACTACAAAAAATTGCTATATATTAGGAGAAAATTGTATTAAACAGCTGTTAATATTTATAAGGATTATTTAAAGAATAAATAATTTTCAAACTGATACGGAAATGTGGAGAACTGAATACATGATTGGAAGAATGAGAAAGTGAAACTGACAGAGTTGCTCATCCTTAGTCCAGAGCCACAAAATCTGTCAGTGTAGCCCAAGTCCAAAACCTCTAGGACCTTTTGTTTCTTTTAATGTAATGAATTCCAAGGAGTAACATTGCTGGCTCTACTCTGGAATAATTAATGTGAAATTTACTTTTATTTGTGTACCACATATAGCTGTTGTTACTGGACTATGATTCAAATCAGCATTGTCTTTTCAATGTAATTGTAATGTAATACTTTGCCAACCACTCACTGCTCTCTCTAGAAAAACTAATCAAATCTAATGGAACAACTTTCTCAAAGACCAAAAAACTCCGTTGTAATATATCAAGCGCATGTCCTATAGTCAGCAGATTGTGAAAGTAATTAAACAAAGCTGGCGCATCTAGAGTACAAGGTTCCGTGTGTTTACAAGGGAGCAGAGATCACTTAGCATGATATGTATATAAAGTCAGGAAGAGCTTACTGGGTTCAGAATTAATTTTCTTCATAGGATTTTTGAAGTTTAAAAGCAAATAAGAAGTAGCAGACATATAGTGAACAGAGGTTGAGGGAAGCTAGAAGGTTGTGGCTGTTTCAGAAATTACAGAGAATTATTGCTACTGTTAAAATGAAACTGTCATTCTGCTTTGCTACATGAAAGTGAAATAGAGTTAGAGCAACCAGACATTTGCAGAACAGTTAAAGCAGCATTTCTAAAACTGGAAGGCAGAGTAGAGTAGAGTACAGTATTGGCACGGCACAGCACAGTAAGCTTGACTGTGCTAGATTGGGCAGTTGCATTATCACTTATAATGCATAAGTAAAAGCAGGAAACATTCTGTAAAAATGTAATAAAGAGCAGTGGTCTGAGCTGAGGTATGAAAACAGAATGGTCTATATTCTTTTTGTTTCTTAGTTGATTAGATTGGGCAAAACCAAAAAAATACAACAAAACAGTTATGAGTGATCCATGCAGGTGGTGTACTAGACAGAGAGTCAATTCAATTTCAGCTTTGTTTTTGGCCATCTGTACTCAGTAACTTTTCATTTTACAAACTGTGTGCTGGGTTGTACAAGTATGCTTAAGATGTATACCTTGAAATAATAAGCCACTGTTTTGGATGCAGCTAAAATTTTGTGCATCTCAGAATGGGAAGACGCATGTGGTACTGATCCTCACCCTGCCCTGGGCAATGACAAAGAAGAAAAGACCCGCTAGAAGTCTCAAAATTTTCCCACACTTCAGTTTGTAGGCACAGGGAAATCTCAGAAACATCACCAATGGTCAGATCCTTAGCTACTGTAGTTTGACATTTGTGCAGCTGGCAGTTTGCTAAAGGAAATATTCCTTTGGCAAATGCTCTTTATCATGACTATACATTGCTTTTCTCAAATGCTACTTATTCCATTATCATCATATCAAAATGCTCCTCCTTTTGCCATTTTTTTTCTGATCACTTTTAGAGATCCATTTTTGTTCTGTTGTTTTTTTTTACTCCATGCAACTATTGGCACTCTTGGTTTGGTCCTGTCTTCATTTTTGAAATACATTGTTCCACCAATTCTACCTTCCTTGTTTCATATTCACAATTATTCCCTGTCTTCTAGTTCTATGTCTTCCTTTAAGTCTGCCCTTGTTACTTCATAGTTAAGTCTGCCCTTCTTTTAAAAACAAAAAATAAAAACCATTCTTCTAATCTTTTATCCTTATTGTACTATCATTCTCTTTCATTTTCTTTCTGAAGTCCTTGAGTGCATTGTTCTCTCTGTGTCTTGCTTTAAAACAACAACACAATATTTAATTGTTTTTAAACAAATACAAAGACTATTAAACACTTGTACAGCATTCAATATTCAAACTCCCAGTGTCCTACTTTCGCCTCTTCTTGATCATTTCCAATGTTTCTATTCATCTTCTGGCAATCACTTTTTCTGACTCAGCAAAACATGTCAGTTATGTATGCTATTTCTGCACACTTCCTGTGTGACCCTCACATCACCACTTGCAATCAAAACTGCTTTCCACTCTTCCTTGAACAAAGAAAAGCAGAATTTGTTCCTCAAATAATGAGACAGAAAATGAAATCCAACATCCGTTCCCATTACTGCAGAACCTGGCATAGACAGACAGATGCTGTCTGAGACTAAAGGTGTGAAATTTTGATTTGATTTTGATGCACAGAATTTTAGTTTAAGGATTAGAACTCAGGTAGTGATATAATTAGAGGTTCTGCAGAGTTCATGTCAATGATCTGCTCAGGGCAGATGTAATACACATTGGTGCCAAGAGAACAACCAGAGTACCAAAGTCTGCACTTAAGTGCGTCATTATCTTCTCAAGCTAACATTCTATGTTTCTGGCCTTTTGAAATTATAATGACTACCACCAAGGACAGTCATCATAGTCACCCCATGCTTATACACCGGCCTGCTGTCGCTTTTTCCTTTTCAATTTTGGTGGTAGTATTATTAATTCTTGAATTTATATCCTACCCTTCTTCCCCAAGGAGCCCATAACAGGGCAGTATGAGGTGTGTTCATTTAAAATCTCACTTACGTCTTGTATTACTACAAGGATGTCACTGGTACAGTAAAAGATTCTATGTGCCTTGTGTTGAGGGTTCAAAAAACCCTGAACATGGACGCCCTTTATTCCCTCTGAGGAGCTGGGTGTTCCGTTGGCAGTGGATAGGACAGTGGGTCCTACTGCCCCTTTTTAACGTATTTGGGGGCTAGCTAGATACCATTGCTCAAACATCTGCTTGCCTGTGGAGAAGCTGTTTCCCTTGAAGGAAGTTATTCTTGTAATACTTCCTCTGAAGCAAGTGTTGCTTCGTCAGATCCTATCATTGCTAGGTCAGTTAAATTTTGCATGCAGGGTGGTTGCTTCAGGCTGCCCCTTCCATCCCTGCTTGGCCAGGTTGTCTCATGGCCCGGGGTCCCTTCATCATCATGTACACTGGCCTTGAGACTGGCAGGGCAAGGCAATCACATGTGACTTCACTTTTCTTGAGTTTTCCCCATTGTAGTGGCGGCGCACATCTGGACTGAGGAGTTCAGGGACCGTCAGGTCTGTCTTGGTCTGATAACCAGGCAGGGTGAGCGTCCTGGCAAAACGGTCCTCACGCTCTGGCAGAGTCTCTTCCCCTTTTATGTGCTTTCCAACTGCACTGCTTAAGGTTTAATATTGTGTTTCTGCTTGCTTTATTACGGTATCATCTAATGTTTTCGCTGACGCTCTACCCCGTTTTTTCAGTTGAAGAGCTTCAGATCCTGGGCTCTGGACACCCAGCTATAGACGGATTTTTCTGGAGCTCCTGTGGCACTTTGCCAATAATGAATTATTACGGGGAGTAGTAGCTTACGTTTCCCCTTCCGCTTTTACATCTTATGAGAAGGCCTGGACTGATTTCTTAGCATTTAGCTGGCAGTCCTCGGCCATTCAGGGGAACTTGCCCCCATCCTCTGAGAAGGTCCTGCAGTACTTGGCCCACCTGCTGCAGATTGGATGGGCTGTTAAAACTATCAGAATTCAGTCCGCTGCAATATCTGCTATAGTAAAGCTTTAATTTTTCAGAGACCCTTGTAAAAAAGTGTGTCGTGCGCAGGGCCTTGGAAAGTTGGAATAGGCTCCAACCTTCACAGGACAGCAGGCAGGAAGCCGGTCAATTTTTGACCTATGCAGTATCCGCAACAAGTTAAGACTTGTCTGCTGGTTCAAGATCAAGGCGAGACTTCTTTCAGTATTCCATTGCAATTTTGGTGCACTGAGGGTTGGGGGAATTGTGTTGGAGCCAGCACGGGGCTGAGAGTCTGGAGGCTTATTGCCTCAGGACTTTTCCTTATCTGCTTTGGAGCTTGTCATTAGTGTCTGGAGCTCTAAGTCAGACCTAGTGGGCAGGGTTCTATTCAAACCTTTATTGCATTAGCATACAGCCATAGCAAGATAAGACAAAAACGCTAGAGAGCAGCAACCTGATAAAACAGAATTCAAACGATATTACTGGCATTGTGACATTTAAATTACCCTAAAACAATAATATAAAAATTTAGTTGCCAGCGCCAGGAATCTAAAATGCAGATGTATATAATGCAGATGTATATAAAACATATAAAATGCAGATGTATATAAAACATATAATGGCCCCAAAATAGGCTCGGCACATTAGGTTAAAAAGGTAATACAAAGAATTAAAACAGGTCCAGGTCTGGGACACACTACCCAGTCAGTGTAGCTCTAAGTTTCAAAGCCTGCACTATAAAGATTGCCACCCCACGTGAAATTTGGGGATTTGCGTCCACAAGAAGGAATTTCAAACAGTCTTCCTTAGATGTGATGGTGGGCGGGATCAAGAGGAGGAGCTTAGTTCTTATTAGCTCATAAATAGGGCAGTAGAAGAAGAAGTGTATGAAGTCCTCTACTTCATTCATTGTGCATGGACATAGACGCTGAGTAATGGGGGTCTTAAAGTAAATCCCCTGCAAAAAGGCCGTGGGTATAGAATGGAAACGGGCCATGGTAAACGCTCTTCTCAAATTGGGCTCCGTCAGGTCTATCAAGTAGTTGGCAAGTGATCTTACCACTTTCACTTTAGGGAGCCACTTGGAGAGGCGAGCTGTGGCGGACTGTGCCCGGTCCATGGCCTCGTCTCTTGTAAGAATCCAGGCCCGGATATTATGATGGTCCCAAGATGACAGCGTGTCAAGATCTGGGAGGGAGTAGCGTGCTGTGATAATCTCCATGGCCTTGGACCATTTGTTGTTATAAGCACAAGTTAAAAAGGCTTGCCTGGCTAGTAGGGAGCCTGGGGCTTTGATTAATTTACAATAAAAACTAATTATTCTAATGTGGGCTCTCGCAACAATAGAGGGGAGGCCCAGTTCTGTTCTTAACTGTGCAGCAACCGAGCCCCTGGGGAGGCCCAGTAACTTTCGTGCAAAAGAGTTTTGTAGAATCTCGAGCCGTTGTAGTGTTTTTAAATTCCACCCCCAGATTTCAACCCCATACAGTAACATCGGGAGGACTTTGCTGATAAATGCTTTTCTGATTGGAGGAACCAACTGGCCGCCTTTTGCATAGAAGAATTTCTCCAAGGCTTTAATGGTTCTACGGGCAGCCAGGATGGTCATATTTAGGTGAGCTGACCAACTAAGCCCATGCTGAAAAGTGATGCCCAAATACTTGAATGCTGAACAATATTCAATAGAGTGGCCCTCAAAATTCCAAAATGGCTTCCGAGTTTTCGTGCCAAAAGTAAGAATTTTGGTTTTGGCGAAATTGATTTTGAGGGAGTTGGTATCACAATACTTCATGAGTCCTCTGAGCATGTCGTTTAAGCTTGGTTAAAGACAGTATCACCATGTCGTCCGCATAGAGTAATATGGGGATCTTGCGCTGTTGTAAAGAGGGGGCAGATTGGTTTAGGGCCTTCATGGTTGTAACGATGTCATTAATGTAGAAATTAAATAGAAAAGGGGCCAAGAGGCAGCCCTGTTTGACCCCTTTATTCAGAGGAAAAGAATCAGAAAGAGCTCCCAGAGGGCCAAATTTTACTCTGGCTGATATGTCATTATGAATTTCCATAAGAAGGTGGAGGAGTCTCTTATCTATGTTGGTGTAACTAAGCTTCTGCCATAGCCTATCTCTAGGGATGGAGTCAAAAGCGGAGGTCAGGTCCACAAAAGCCACGTGCAGTTTGCAGTTGAACCTGTTTAGGTATTTATCAATCAATGTAAATAGAACAAGACATTGGCCAGATGTACTATGACCTTTACGGAAGCCAGCCTGTTCCGGATGGAATAGCTTTGTTTCTTCAAGTGGGCAGGGTTGCCACCGTCAGGCTTCTGGTCACAGGTGAGGCGGGCCCTTGCCCTGTTATGGATACCAGAAATATTTGGCTTTTCATTCCCCTGGGGACTGGCTCACTCCTAGTGCACGAAAATGGGTTCCTGTTAGACAGGCATCTAATTGCTCACGTTGTGTGCCAGTTATTGCAGCCTGCAGCTTGCCTGCCGCTGAACACGCCTCATTCCTTCCGAATAGGTGCTGCTGCAAAGGCTGCACACTGGGGCCTGTCAGTAGACAGGATTGTGAATACGGGTCATTGGAAGTCTGACACTGACAAAGGTTACGTCAGGAAGCGTCGCCAATGATGCCTGTGCTGATGCCTGTCTGTTATTTCCTTTTTTCATAGGAGCAGCTGTGCACATGTGGATTGTCGGCCACAGCATCATGCACTGAACTGGCAAGTGCGCTGACGAGTCTGGACGGGGGGCGCCATCTCGGCCTTCCTGCCCATGTCAATGTATCCCGGATGTCCAGACGGGAAATGCTTTGGGAGGAATTCCTTCCTTTGGTGAGGTCAAGTGTGACTTGTGTAGGTCCTCCCGCAGCGCTGGTGGTGCAGCTGGGCAAAAATGATTTGCCGTCTTCCCCCGGCATTTAGGTTTGCATCCCACATGCATGAGGACTTGGATGAGTTGATGGCAGCTCTCCCTGGACTCAAAATATTTCGGTCACAATTGCTTCAGCGACGTGTGTGGCACGGTAGCCACTGCCCAGCTGCCACCGAGAGGGCCAGAAAGCACGTGGATAGCGCAGTGGCCATGAAGGAAAATAAAAAAAGATTCCTCACCCGAATATTACTTTCAAGGCTGTTGCCCTTTACGGAATTGATGGGGTGCATCTTTCCTCGTTGGGGAATGATGTTTGGCTGAATTCGGTGGCGGCAAAATCGAAGATGTGGTTGGGTATGTGCGTGGTTGGTGGCAAGCATAAAGGGGCTCAATTGGTGGTTAGGCATTGTTTAAAATATTGGTTGGTGGAGGGATAAGGATTGGCTGGGCCTGCCTCTCCAATACTGCTGCTGTGAGGGAATTCCGTTAAAGGAATTCGGGGGCTTGCCATGCTTATCCCTGGAATCGGATTTGGGCCATGCAAGTCCCTGGGAACATGCGGGGAGAAGGTGAGGGCCTGTGGCGCAGCTCTAGTTTCTCCCCAATATTGTTTTCCCTTACTGACTTTCGCTGGAGTCAGTTCTGTCCCCAGGTGGGGAGACAGATAGTCCTAACCAATGCCTAAGCAACCACTCACATTCATGTATGTTAATAAAGTTGTGGCCAAAATTATGCCAAAAACCTTAAACAAAAATTCTGTGTGGTATGTCTTTTATTTGGGGGGGGGTGTCTTGGGGACCTCGACATGTGAAAGCCCTTATTGTCAACTAAGCGACACTACTGGATACAACCTATTTCAGAGAAGAAGTTGCTAGACCAGCTGTATGCTCATGCAAAGCCAGAATGGTCTCGTCTCCTCCGGAGAGCTTATGAGCCATTGCAAGAGCCCTAGAAAGAAGGAACCAGAAGAAGACAGATGGAAGATAAAAGAAATAGAATAAAGTGGCTGAATGGGCTATCTGTTTCCTTCCCTATCATGAACAGGGGGTTTCTCTGGTCTGATGGGAAGTCAGAGAAGGGACAGCAGCCTGCTCCTATTGGAGCAGCAATAAGACTGCTTAGCACATTTGCAATATGAGGCAGAGTCCAGTATGGTTTTAAATCGGATGGGGGACGGGGTGCTGAGATTCCCGCATAGCAGGGGGTTGGACTAGATGACGCTTGGGGTCCCTTCCAACTTTCAGCTGGTGACCCCTAGGACTGCGACAGTCATTGTAATCTGAGACGCAGGTGCAGAATCTACTCTGCAGTGTACAGTTTCTGTTCCAATATTTGTGCTGAAACCCATTTTGCTCATTATGTTTAATAACTGCTATAATCAAACAAAATTCCCAGAATAATTCCCCAGAACATGCTAATACTAACAAAGGGTTGTTGTTTTTTTACAACAAGTGGTAAACATATAATTCCAAGCAGTAGCTATTGTTTTTATCATTAATGTTGGCCCTTTCACTCTGGGAAATTTGAGAAGTTATGTATCTTTGCTCCAAAAACGTTTACTCCTAAGTCCCAATGAGTTCAGAATGGCTACTTAGTAAATATGCATAGAATTGCAATCCTATAAATTATTATCTTGGGATATTTTCACATTGACACTAGAAGAGAGGTTTGCAAACTCACTGTGAACCTCTCAATAAATATTAAAAATATACTGTCAGACCCTACATAAAGTTAATACCAAAAATATATATTTATACTTATTAAAAAAGAAACAAAGTTACATAAAGAATTTCATCCCTCAAGCAAAAGGAAGAATTGTGTAAAATAAATATGTCCTATTAATGGAATTTGTACCTTCAAGCATATAAATTTCTGTTACTTCTGGGTTTTGTTTTTCCTGTGTGTTTACATCTTTAGAATAGACTTGGGCCATGGATTTAATAAGCCCAGCCAAGGAAAACCATAAACAGAGCAATTAGATTAAAATAAAAAGAAGACATTTTTATCTTCCCTTGGGAAGAAAATGGGTATTTTATTTCATGTAGGGAAGCCTAACATGGATGCTAACTGCATACCTCTTTATGACACACATTTAAAATATCAGTGCTTTTGATGCTCCCAGCAAGGGAGCTCTTTTATCATTCAGTAATGTCTTTTCTTTTATATGCTGGCCTCTATTTCTTATTCTGCAGACTAAAGCAAGAAAGAAAAGGCATGACTGTCTGAGGAACAATCATTAGTTACAATGTAATGAGAAATTTCTTGAGAGAGCTACAGGAACAAAAAATACAAGATAGTACTAAAAATCCATTCATTGAACAAGCACTTTGTGCTCTACCTGCAGAAGTCTGCCACAGTATGTAAGAGAAACAGAGATGGCGTGTTCTTCCTTAGTAGAGCTGTGTCACAGAGAAGAGCACAGGAGAAAATATAGCAACTGGGATACTCCCTAATTGAAAACATCAAGCAGCTTGATCCTAAGCCTGGCTATTCCAGCAAATACTATTTTAATATGGGGCACATCATCTGAAACAACCTTACTGCTACATAAACCCATTACCACGAAAGCTACACCAACACCAAAGAGATGCTACACTACATTCGTTTGCAAATGTTTAAGATGAGTAACTTTAGTAACTTCAACAAAAATCACTCTTTTAAGTAAATAAACAAAACTGTATGTTAGTGAGTTACAATCTGACAAACCAAGCAACACACCTACCTTCCTGACACTATGGACTTCAGTACTAATTTTGGGTACACAGCATAAAAAGCATCATTCACTTAGGTGTGATACATTCCAAGTTAGTTGGGATCTGCCCTATATGTTGTGAAGACTTACACAAAGAATCCATACAGTTTCTCTGTAATCTCCTTATCCTTCTTTAGCATACCTTTGACTCCCTTATCATGCAAGGGTCCAACTGCCTTATTATTATTATTATTATTATTAGGCACATAATTTCAAAACTACATCATAAGCCCAACTGTGATAATGGGCCCTAAATGTTCCAATCTTTTAGCCACCATTTGCAAGCCAGGAACTAACTTAAGGACTACTTCCATCCTGCTAACCGGTTAAGATTTGCCATTCAGATCCTCTTAACATGTGGCCTAACCCTGCTGTTCAGTGGGTAGGTTAGAAGCAATGCCCTACATAACACTCCCTTTTCCTGACTGGAGGACCATGAGTGTGAGGCAGTAGCGGCAAGGAACTCAAGTATGTTGAGGAACAGGGACTAGTGTCCTGACTCAAAGTATTTCCTCTTCCCAAATGTGGTGGCACATAGCACAAATATTATGAAAACTGGGCTTCAGACATCAATTATGTATTTAAATTGATTAAAATGATATATTTCATACAGAAATATATTAGCTATAGATTAGGGTGTTACACTATGACTCCATAAGGAAAAGGTGATTGAAACAGAAAATAAAATACTATTGGGGTGGGGACATGGTGGCAACGGGTAAGAACAAAGGGACATTAATAATAATATACTTTTCAGCCACATAATCAATAGAATATATACAAATAAGATTAAGTAAATCAATCCCATTTAAACTCCTAAATTACATGCTTTCACCAGCTGTAGCCCACATAAGTGAAGCAATTCATTCTGTATGTGATAGAGAAGAAATACTATTCTGGTGATACAGTATTGTTGTTCAGCATAATGAATTGCAGTAATGTCATATACAGCATTTTCAAATGTAACTCAATATATGCAATGTTAGAACAAATTAGAGAAGCCCCTTGGTCGATAGAGGCATTATTCTAAATTCTTAATATATAGAAGTACATGATACAGTAACAGGATCATAGACCAATATACTTTCAAAGGTGCATTCTTGATTATTATTATGGGCTCTACGTGAGGCTGGAGAAAATGTTTGCAGTCTTGGGCTCATATGCTTCCTCCTCCTTTGTTGTAGGTGTGAGAAGATCAGAAGCGTCCACTTCTGGTGTAGATTAAGAGCAGTTTAGAATATCATCTGAACTCTAAACCGTAGTTAATATTAGCTATCGGTAACTGAAATTAAGCCAGATTCATGAACTATGGCTCAAAGCTGGCTTGTTTCCACTAACCATAGTTTAGATTAGCCTTAGATTGCCAGGATTTGGACAACACAACAAGCTGCAGTTAATCTCAAACTGAAGCAAAAGTGTCCAAACTCCTCACAGCTACACTGGAGAAGAAGGGGGGGGGGAGTAGACAAGCCCAATACCTGCTTCAGCTCACTCTCATAATGCTAAATTAATTTGTGGAAGAGAATATGTATGGATCCAGACTCAATGGCATATTTATGTCAAAAAGCAGTCATCAATCCATCTAGATGAATAAAAACACTGGCTGAGGGAAGGTGATCTGAAGGATATCCAGCAACATATCTTTTAACCCATTATTTCACCATATTTATTCATCACACTCAAACGTACATTATTCACTTAAATTATTGATTGTATTAATAAAATTACCATGGGCAAAATTGTAAGAGCTTGCATTATAACATTAGGAGTGCTATTGTTTTTTAAAAAGACAAATACTTAATGCTAAAATTGGAACTTTATTGCTGTTTTAACACCCTGGGGACGGGCTGCCTGGACAGGGAAGCCGGCAGTAGGTTGTTTGCACGTTAAGGCAAAGAAGTAACTTTTGAGCAACTTTGGAACTAACTTTCTGATACAGTGTCCCTGGTATATGGACTGTGTTGCATTTAAATAAATTCGAGGATAATTGATACTGTGACTTTTGAGGAGATATGGGGGACTTTTAAAGAACACTTGGTTTCAAAAACTTTAAAGTGAAGCTAGAGATTTCCCCCTCTAGAGGAGACTTGATTGTAACAACAACAATTGAATTTCTAGCTGCTGAGCCACTGGAAAATTCCTATTCCAAACAATCTTTTAAGTACATGACTGACCTTGACTTGGCATGAGAGTGTTATGGCAGATGGTAAAGGGAAAGTAGAGCTACAGGAAAAAAGCCTAAGATCTGGTAGACAATACAAAATTGATATTCCACAACAAAGAAGGGCCTCTACATCTGGAGGCATAGGAGCAGCTGCTGCCCCACAAACAAAAGTAAGAACTATGTCATCTGAAGACGCTCTGGCTAAGGCACTTGGAAAAATTAATGAATCTTTGGAACATTTAACGAAACAAGGGGCAGAGACAAGTAAACAAGTGGCTGAAACTAACAAGCAAATTGCAGAAACTAACAAGAAAGTAGCTGAGATTTCAGCAAAAATTGACTTAAATACTACAAGCATAAATGAACTTGGAAAGAAGGTGAATTCTAACACAGAGACCATTGAAAAACTGCTAGAGGAATCGACTACAACTCGAAAAATTGCAGAGGAGGCCAAGGAAATTGCGACTGCTGTACAGGAAAAAATTCCACCGGTCGTTAAAAAACTGGAGGACCATGAATTGGCACTGTCCATGATTGATTTGCAAAGGAAAGAGAGAAATTTGAGAATCAGAGCAATACCTGAAATTGAAAAGGACAATTTGGCGGACTTTCTTACAAAAGAATTTTCTGACTTTTGGCAACAGGACCTTGAGAAGGAAGAATTCAAGATAGTGAGTGCATTTAGACTTGGTACAAGACAAAGAAGAAATAAGGCAAGAGATTGTTTGATAACTTTAAGATCAAAAGAAGAAAGAGACAAAATTTTGAACTTGCACTACCAAAAAGCATTGCAAATTGAAGATTCTTATGTGGAGATCTTTAAAGATATTCCGAAGTACATTTTGGATGCAAGAACCTACTATAGAGATCTGGTTGTTTTATTGAAAAGAAACAGTATACTCTTCAGGTGGGAATTCCCTCAAGGCCTATCTTTTAAATATAAAGGAAGGAAAATAAGAATAAGGACAGTGAGCGACAAGGACAAATTTTTGAGTGATCACGAAGAGGACCTCCAGAAAGAGGCGGAATCTGGACAAGAACCAATCTCATCAAGAGAAGGAATACTGGATATAGCAAACTTATCATTTGGACTGAAACCACCGACTGAAGAAGAATTACTTGGAGCAGTTGGAGGAAAAAGCAAATAATCCCATCATGGCTCTGCGACTTCTAAGCTGGAATTGTAATGGTCTGAACATACCCCGAAAAAGAAAAAGCGTTTTCCATATATTAAAGAAAGAACAATTGGACTTGATTTGTCTACAAGAGACACATGTCATGAGGTCACACAGGAAAATACTTATTAATAAAAGATTGGGTCAAGAATTTATTTCATCTGACAGAGTAAAAAAAAGAGGGGTGGTGATATATGCAAAGGAAAGATTGTCGCCGAAATTTATCTTTAAAGATGATCAAGGAAGATTTTTGGCAATTGAAATTCAAGTCCAAGGAGAGAAATTTTTGATTGTAGGGATCTACGCACCAAATGAAGGGAAATCAGAATTCTTTAAGAAGCTGCATGAGACTTTGTTGGACTATTTGGACTATAATTTAATCTTGATGGGTGACATGAATGGAGTAGTTTCTACAAATATGGATAAAGCACAAAGACAGGCAGTCACTAAAGATGGAAGACTACCAAAAACTTTTTTCGAAATGACTGACAATATGGACTTGGTTGATATCTGGAGAACAAAAAACCCTCTAGAGAGAGAGGGAACCTTCTTTTCTGAAGCCAAAATGACATGGACAAGAATTGACCAAATATGGGTTACTAGAGGAATGGCTCCAAAGATTAAAAAAGTGGAAATCTGCCCAAAAACTTGCTCCGACCACAATGCTGTAAAGATGGAGATGAAGCAAGTAACAGCTGGCTCCTTCAGATGGAGGATGAATGACACCTTATTTAGAGATGAAGAAGTTTACAAAAAGGCCCAAAAAACTTTGAGAGACTATTTTGAAATAAATATGAAGACTGATGTTGAAAAAAGAGTAATCTGGGATGCAAGCAAAGCCGTTATGCGAGGATTCTTGATACAACAAAATGCTATAAAGAAGAGAAGTCAAAATGAGAAGATAGACAGGATCCTAGAGAAGATAAAAGAAGGGGAAAGGAAATTAAGATTAAAACCAAAATCGCAAGAGATTCTGAGAGAAATAAAGTTATATCAAATACAATATATGGAATTGATGAATCAAGAAATAGAATGGAAAATTAAACAAATGAGACAAAAGACTTTTGAATCAGCAGATAAATGTGGTAAATTGTTGGCCTGGCAAATGAAGAAAAGACAAAAATTGAACACAGTGACAAATTTAGAAGTGGAAGGAAAGAACATTTGTAACCCAATTGAGATTAGAAATTGCTTCCAGAGATATTTTAAACAACTATATTCACAAGGGCCGCAGAAAGAACTGGACATAGAACAATTCCTTGAGAAAAATGGATTAAAAAAAATTTCTCATGAAAGTAAAATAGTTTTGAATCAGAAAATAACTGAACAGGAAATAGATGGTGCCATTCAAAATATGCAATTGGGCAAATCTCCAGGACCAGATGGGCTGACTTCTAGATATTATAGATCTTTGAAAGAGTGGTTATTACAACCTTTGAAGGAAGTCTGCAATGAAATTTTGGAGGGGAAAAAGGCACCAGAATCGTGGAAAGAGGCTTTTATTACACTTATACCGAAGACAGAGACTGGAAAGACTCAACTCAAGAACTACCGCCCTATTTCTTTATTAAATGTGGATTACAAAATCTTTGCTGATATTTTGGCTAAGAGACTGAAAAAAGTTTTGATGGAGGAGATTCATGGAGACCAAGCAGGCTTTCTTCCAAGAAGACATTTGTCAGACAATGTAAGGAATATAATTGATATTTTGGAAAAACTAGAAGTGAATATAAACACTAAAGCAGTTTTGATTTTCGTGGATGTGGAGAAAGCCTTTGACAATATTTCTTGGAGCTTTATGAGAAAGAATCTCCGGGGGATGGGGGTAGGCCAAGGGTTTGAAAATGGTATAGGTGCAATTTATTCTGAACAAAAAGCAAAGTTAATTGTTAATAATGTGGTTACGGAAGAATTCAAGATAGAAAAAGGGACACGTCAGGGGTGCCCAATCTCTCCATTACTTTTTATATCAGTCCTGGAGGTTTTGCTGAATATGATTAGAAGGGATCAGCTGGTTAAAGGGATACAGGTCAGAGCTAAACAATACAAATTGAGAGCTTTTGCAGATGATCTGGTACTTACTTTACAAGAGCCAGAATCTAGTACTAAAAGGGTCTTAGAATTAATTCAAGAGTTTGGTCAAGTAGCAGGATTTAAACTGAATAAGTCAAAAACTAAGGTATTAGAGAAAAATTTAACAGCTATTGAAAAAGAGAGGTTTCAGAATGAGACAGGTTTAACTGTGGTTAAGAAAGTGAAATATTTGGGGATCAATATGATAGCTAAAAATGTGAACTTATTTAAAGATAATTATGAGAAATGTTGGGCTGAAGTGAAAAAAGA
Source organism: Podarcis raffonei (assembly GCF_027172205.1). Lineage (NCBI taxonomy): Eukaryota > Metazoa > Chordata > Lepidosauria > Squamata > Lacertidae > Podarcis > Podarcis raffonei. Next base: position 136,529,535 of record NC_070602.1, read on the forward strand.
TTTAGAAATTTGGTCAAATTTGAAGCTTTCCTTGATGGGTCGAATTGCAGCTATAAAGATGAATGTATTGCCTAGAATGTTGTTTTTGTTCCAAACATTACAAATTGTGGACAAGATGGACTGTTTCAAGAAGTGGCAGAAAGACATTTCTAAATTTGTCTGGCAGGGCAAGAAGCCCAGAATAAAATTTAAGATTTTAACTGATGTAAAGGAAAGGGGGGGATTTGCCCTGCCAGACTTTAAATTATACTATGAATCGGCAGCTTTCTGCTGGTTGAAGGACTGGCTGCTTCTTGAGAACACTGACATTTTGGACTTAGAAGGTTTTAATAATATATTTGGATGGCATGCATATTTGTGGTATGACAAGGTCAAAGCTCATAAAGCCTTTAAAAACCATATTGTCAGGAAAGCATTATATAATGTCTGGGTTAGATACAAAGATTTGTTGGAAAATAAAACCCCTAGGTGGCTTTCGCCAATGGAGGCAAAGGCTGTGAAAAGGCTCAATATGGAGTCCAGATGGCCGAAATATTGGGAAATTATGGAACAAGAAGGGGACAAACTGAAACTGCAGAGCTTTGAAAAATTAAAAGATAAAGTGCGAGACTGGCTTCATTATTATCAAATAATGGAGGTTTACAAGTTGGACAGGAAAATTGGCTTTCAGGTAGAAAAATCAAAATTGGAAACAGAATTGTTAGAACCCAATACTAAAAATTTGTCAAAAATGTATAACTTGCTGTTGAAATGGAATACGCAGGATGAAACAGTGAAGTCAGCCATGATTAAGTGGGCACAAGACATTGGCCATAACATTATGTTTGCTGACTGGGAAAAGTTGTGGACCACCGGTATGAAATTTACGGCATGTAATGCCTTAAGAGAGAATATTATGAAAATGATTTATAGGTGGTACATGACCCCAGTCAAGCTTGCAAAAATTTACCACTTGCCTGATAATAAATGTTGGAAATGTAAAGAAAATGAAGGTACATTCTTTCACCTTTGGTGGACGTGCCCGAAGATTAAGGCGTTCTGGGATATGATATATAATGAACTGAAAAAGGTATTTAAATATACCTTCCTGAAGAAACCAGAGGCCTTTCTCTTGGGTATTGTCGGCCAATTGGTGTCAAAGAAGGATACAACATTCTTTATGTACGCCACAACAGCAGCAAGAATACTCATCGCGAAGTATTGGAAGACACAAGATCTACCCACCTTGGAAGAATGGCAGATGAAGGTGATTGACTACATGGGACTGGCAGAAATGACTGGCAGAATCCGAGACCAGGGGAGAGAGACAGCGGAGGAAGATTGGAAGAAATTTAAGGACTATCTTAAGAAACATTGCAAAATTAATGAATGTTAGTATGACGCTGGTTTAGTACTTATGTGGTTTTCAGCTGTAACGGATAAGTAAAAAGAAAAGAAAGCTAAAAAATTAATTGAAACTTAGGGAAAGGATTTGCTGAATTAACAAATTGGAAATTGGAATACAGAAAAGGGAGGTATGAGGAAGTCGGGGAAGTAAGTTATAAGAAAATAAGGGATAGAAAGTATACTTGTTTTATTTTTGTGTTTTTGATTTTATTTTTGTCTGTTTCTATTTTTGTATTTTTGTATTTTTGTTTTGTTATGTTTTTATATAATTTTTGAAATTTTAATAAAAAGCTTTATTAAAAAAAAAAAGTAAGACACAGCATTCAGTGTCTTACAGCATTTTTTACCATTCAAAGTCCTTTGTATTTCTTGTTGTCATCCTTGCAACCACACTGTTTGGTAGAACAGCATTATCTCATCTCCATATTGCAGATGAGGTACTAAGGCTGTGAGAAAGTAAACGGCGTTTGACTACCTAGCGAATTCATGACAGAAGAGAGATTGGGGACTTCTAGATTCATAGTTCAGTCTCTTAGTTTTTATGCTAGACAGCTAACGTATGGCTGCTTCTACTGAAATACTTCTACTGAAATACTAAGACATGCTTGATGGAGGAGATGTGAATATTTGAAGAGCTGGGTAGAGAATGAGATCTTAGGAAAATCTCATCGGTGGGGGGCGGGGATGGTGTAAATTAATTAACATGTGTTTGGGGACCAATAAACGTAGGTCAGCCCAGCCTGCATAATAGGTACTAGTCAGGCTGAAAGAAGAATTTTAAGATTAGGTGATAAATGAAACCTTAAGCATTTAAATGTGTAAAGTTCAAGATGATGAGAACAATCTGGTCAGATCTTAAAATGGCACTGGGGACCAGTTTCTCACATTTTTATGATAACTGTATCAAGAATATTCAACCTCATTCTATGGAGCTAGCAAGCTAAGAAATGTTTCCTGAAATCGTGAATGGAAAAAACTGAAAAATCACTGCATCCAGACAGATGCCCAGTTTAACAAAATCAAAACTATAATGTCCATAATGTTTTTTATGAGGTTTTTTTCAAAGGGTGTCATTCATACAGAATGATGAGAGGAATGTACCATGGGGAAAGTATTATACAAGTGCTCCAGAGTCTCCTTGAAATGTGGTAGTCTCATTGCCAATACAATTCTGGTCCATGCCCAATATTTTCCAAATGACCTATAAAGCCAAAAACGACTTGGGACCTATATACCTGACGGAGCCCCACTCCTAGTGTGCCTGGGAGTGAAGGTTAATCAGGAAAGCCCTGCTCAGCATCATGCCACTAGGAACACAGTGGTGCAGAGGTGGGTCTTCTCTGTGGCAGAACCCTGGCTTTGGAACGCCATGCCCCCAAATCTGACAGATGGCTACAGTTGTCATTTAGACACAAGCTTACAACTCGGTGGTTTATGCAGGCTTTTGATACCTAATGGATATGTAAGTTCAGTTGAGAGGGGTTCAATATACTGTACTGTGGGTTTTATTCACCATTTTTATTATCTTGTTATTCTTGGTTTCCTAAATAAGATTAGGCAATGATCAGAAAGGATGGGGTTTTTAGCCCAACAACATCTAGGGATACAAGACTGAAGAACACTTTAAATCATTCGTTTGTTAAATTCGGAGTGGTTGCTATGACTTATAAAGTATAAGTCAACCAGATCAAGTATGCACTTGCATGAACAGAATATTTTATTACATTTGTTTTAAATTTGAGCTTTCAACACATTGCTGATTATCAACCTGATTCTTATGTCCCATTTTAAAACTCCACACAGTTATTTATACCTCCTGCATACCCCTTCCTTATCAAAGTCTCTTCTAAGGAGAACCCCAAATATTGTGATTTTCCCCATAAGGGAAGTGCTGTCATTTTCTATACATTTATCCTTTTAAGCTCTGATTTTGACAAGGGCCTGATATTTCCCATATTATCTTCAATCAACTCCATTTCCACATAATGATGGGACATTTTGTAAGTGGAAAAAAATGACCCTTAGCAGCCCTATATATTTATACCAGTGTGATCTGAGAGGGAATGAAAGTCAAAGACTAACACAGATATTTATAGAAAACTTGGTAAGTGAAGATAATGGATCAAATCCTTCAGAGTTGCTGGAGAATACTCATATTCTATTATAAGAACTTTTACTAAAAGGAACAGAAATGAAAATTTTTCATTTTCACAGTTTTAGAGAAAACTGAAAGCATTAAACATTCTGAAACTAGAACAGGGAGCCACAGGACACCCACGAGTAGCATTCCACCCAGCCAGATTCCCATCCTTGTGGTCCAGATTAAACATTTTTATGCCTCTATGTGCTTGTTTCTCTAAAAATGTCCTCTGGCCTTGATCCCCAAACTTTTTCTGTATGACCAATAGGACTCAAAGTAAGAAATAAAGCAAGAGGGATTTCAGATTAGGCCAGACTCAATTATGTTCATCGAAAGGATGTGCGGTGGGCATAGGACCACCAAAATGAAACGGAGAAGCACCCCACCCTGCTTTGAGCATGCAGACACAACTGGTAGCAAACTGTTTTAGAAAATTTCCCTGTTTCAAAAGCTGTTTATTATGTGGCATGAGAGTCCACTATTCAGGGAAGGTGTATGTCTATTTAAAAAGCACTGGATGCAGCGGCAGAGCGTATGGAAATGCCAAGGGGGAGCCCACTGCAGGGCCCTTGCCTTGCAAAATGGCACAGGGGGTGCACTCGCACACAACACCTCAGGAGAGTGGGCAGCAGCACTGTGGGGAGCAGGAGACACAACACCCAGACCGCAAGGGATGCTGGTTAACTGAGCGCACAGATTGGTCAGGGGTGGGTGGAAAAAAGACTGCACAGATGTCCTGCTTTCCCATCTCCAAAAATTTTGATGATATATTATTAGAAATGCTGCTTTAAAAACCTGGACATTTTGGCGATTTCTAAAAATTCCCCGGACGGTAATTTCATCTCTGAAAAAGAGGACCTGTCTGGGGGAAACCAGACATATGGCAGCCCTAGCTCTGGATACTGTAAGTCTACACCTTTCTGCAATAAAGCTTTAGAACTGGCCATTCTGGTGCCTTTAGAATCCTTCCTTGGAACTCCTGAGTTTTACAAACCCCCACAAGCTCTCCTCCAGTTTGGGGGCTGTGCTTTGCAACACCTATACGTCCATACTTCTCTTTGGGGGGGGATGAGGGGGAAGTGGAACAATAACAAAAAATACACCTTAACTTTTGCACTTCAAAAAGACATTGTCCTGTCCTGGAGGAAATGAGCTGAGTTGCAGTCCAGAGTATGTAAAGACCAAGAGTCAGCAGAGCAAATTAAGAGGTCAAGCACCACTGACTGGTCCTTTAGAACCTTGGGCAGGTCCCAGAGAACAGACAAGTTCTTTCATGTTGACAGAGTTCTGATGTAGTTCCTTGACCCACCACTTTGGTAGAGAATGAAGAACCTCAAGGAACTGCTCTGAAGTCTGGCATTATCTTTCCTGTATGCTAACTCTCATAAAATATAGCACCTATGATCGTGCACAGACCAACCATGCACTGACTCTGATCACTGTGAGGATGCTACCTTGGGGTCCAGCTCAGGGACAGTAGTGAGTGGGGCTGCTGTTTTAGGGGCCTCTCATTCAGAATGTTCCTAGTTGCTGGACTCCAGACTGGAGAGGTCAGAGTCCAGATCTAATGCTTCTGTGGATTGTGTTACTGGCACACCTGATTCTACTGACTTTATCCCTCCAAGTAAGTGTCAAGTTGGTTCCGGAAGTCACAACAAATGGAATAATTATTGGGTGCAACCCAGCTACATAAAAGCCAACAGGATTGCTTCCATCATGGACTTCATTCAATCTAATAATTACCAGCAATGGGGGATTGCCCAATTGTTCAAATTGTGGGTGGAGTCACCAAAGAAGCCCCTGTACGAGCACATAAGCTTGAGCAACAGCTTACCTCTCCTCCCCCTGCACCACCCTAAAATTAATTGGCTGTGGAATCAGGAGAACCCCAAGAACAGCATGCATGGGGAAGAGAGGGGGTTGTTCCATCTGGCAAGCTGAAATATTTGTGCAGATGGAATGTTCATCATAGTGCAAAGCTGAATTCTACCCTAAGTATATTTATGCAACTTTGGATAAGCTTGCTGTAAATTCCAACTGTAGTGTAGACAACAATATTCTGGTGGCTGTATGTACGTACATATGTACGTATGTATGTATGTGTGTATTTGGCTGGGGGGGCAGATCCAATTTTTCCAGTGCAGTTCCTGATTCCTTGTCTGGAATAAGGGCAGAGCACAAAGAGTCAATTTGGCTCACAGTGCTAGAAAAGTGCAATACAGCCTATGGCTATTTTGCAAAAGTCCTGCACAATGAAAACATTTATACATGTTTGCATATGCTACCAATCTTATGCTCACTTTGCAGTCTATTATCAACTTCAAAGCACCTATAACTTTATACATAAATCATATCTACAGCTTTTGTGAAGGCCATTAAGCTTCATTAACTTTATTGTAAGTGGCAGGGTATTTTGGCAAAATCATTGCTACAGCTGCTATACAATCAGTGGCGGAGCTTCATGCTCTGGCACCGGGGGCAGAGAGCAGGCAGGGTCGGGGTGGCGCGCGTTCCGGGGCAGGGTGGGCCACCAGCAGGGTCGGGGTGTACATCCAGGGGATGGGGTGCACCGCGCCGCCTGCGGGGGCAGGGCACCCAGCGCAGGTGGGGGGCAGCTGCAATGGCACCCTGGGGGTCGCACTGCCGGGGGCGGTGCGCTCCCCCTGTACTCCTCTTCCTCCGCCAGTGTATACAATGAATGAGAATCTGCATAACATGCTTCATAATTTAAAAAAACATATCCAAAGGTTCTTTACTGAAGAGTAATATGATGATAAACAGTCTGCTTTGTTCTCCACATTGCAAAATAGCCAGCTGTAACAATCTACAAAGTGTGAAAAAGTAGAATGTGTATAATCTGCATTAAGATGTTTGCCCTTGAAAATGAGCCTAGAATAAACATAATTTTACTAGGGAGCACCTAACAAGGACAGCGAGTGAGCAGATGAGTGAGCGAGTGAGAGAGCCAGTGTGGTGTAGTGGTTAAGAGCGGTAGTCTCCTAATCTGGGGAACTGGATTCGCATCTCCGCTCCTCCACCTGCAGCTGCTGGGTGACTTTGGGCCAGTCACACTTCTCTGAAGTCTCTCAGCCCCACTCACCTCACAGAGTGCTTGTTGTGGGGGAGGAAGGGAAAGGAGAATGTTAGCTGCTTTGAGACTCCTTAAAGGGAGTGAAAGGCGGGATATCAAATCCAAACTCTTCTAAAGACCAACATTCACAGAATAAAAACTTTCACTTTTATGGCCTAGCTGTTCCCAGTCAAGTGAACTATGTTATGTATTAGTGGAATGGCATTTCCAGACAATTTGCAAACAATTCCAGAGGGAAAAAGCAGTAGGTTGGAGGCAAAACAGCATCTTCTTTAGCTACATGAAGTTTATTTTTATTCTATTTATTATTATAAAATTATGGGTCATAATTAGTTTCCCATTTTTCTTCCAGTGTTCCTACAGAGTAAATTAAAACAGATACAACTAAAATATAAATTCTTTAAAAAGTAAATGTCAGGGAACTGCCATCAGCTGCTCAGAGGCGAGAGGTGGAAGGGCAGTTGGGTTACAGGGAGCCTCCAAAGATCGTGAGAAGCAGCACTTCCTCCGCAGAGGAGGGAAGCCCCGCCTCCAGTGGGGAAGGGGTGCAGGGCTTGGAGGATGCAAGGGAGAGACACAGCACCAAGCATGAACAAAGCGCGAGGGGAGCCAGGTCCCCCTTTGGCCATGCCCTCTCTGTGCAGTAGGTTTAGGCGCAGAGAGGGGAGGCGTAGGATGGGGGTCAAATGACTACTCTGCTGGGGAAAGTTTAAGGACCGCCCACTCCCAGATTCTGCTAGTGACTGAGCAAGACATGGAATTGAGACAATCTGCATTGTGAACATTTTGTACAGATAACAAAGCCTTGGAAAGACCCACGGGGAGTCTTGCCTGTTTGCTCTCGAGCAACCATGCCAGCACACATAACAGTAATGAAAGAACCCCCTTAAAACACAGCACTGCAAACACTTAAAACCATTTAAAAGCACACACACAAATTTAAATTAAATAAAGCAACAGTTTAAAATACAATACTAAAACTGACAAAAGGTAAAATACAACTAAGAAGTAAAGTCACCATCTGTTAAATATTAGAAATGAAATGACCAAAAGATCGACAAGACGCCATTGGAAGCTCAGACTGGAGAATGTTGTGTAATTGGGCAGAGGTGTACCTAGGGTCCCTTGAGCCCTTGGCAAGGAGCTTTAACCCCCGCCCCCATCACTTTACCATAATAGCCACATTATAAATTAATACATTTTATACAACCCAAGTACTTGAAGCATCTGGAGTGAGGGCACAGCAAGGAGGAAGGGTGAAAAAAAATGCACATCTTTGTGCCACGGTGCAAGAAGGACAAGAAGATCTTCCTGCATTTGATCTTGCTGCGACAGCACGGTCATGTTGCCACACATATATACATTATTTACACCATAATCTGATAAGTGATTTTTGCATCCCCATGGGCCTGCACCTCAGGAGCCGGTCTTGGCAACCCCTAGTAATCAGGATACGATTGCTGAGAAGACCCTCTGGCAAGTTGTAGTTCTCCTGACCTCCCTCAACAATGGCATCACCAGAAGAGTTTCCCCAGCTGAGCTCCAGTCTTATTCATTATTGTCTCCAGACACAGATACAGCACCTGTCCAGCTTCAGGATACCCCAGATGGCAAGAAGAAATAGAGCTGAGTATCATCCGCATATTGATAGTATCGTGCCTCAAATCTTCTAATGACCACTCTCAGCAGATTCATATACACACACAAAAGCAGGAGCAAGTGCTTTTTACTGCTGCTGTCTGGAGCCAACCCTTCTGGTAGGAGAGGAACCACCAAAACACTCCCAATGCATCCAACCCCCAATCTACAAAGTGGGTCCAGCAGAATACCAAGCATGGTGGTATCAAAAGCCGTTCCTCATCAGGTGCGACCAAAATGGTTTAAGTGCTGAAACTAGTTCTGAAATGGGTCAAGGTAATTAGCTTCCAAAAAGGACATCTAAAGTTGGACAACACCTAGTTATTTTTCTTTCTTTGAAATTGTTTGCATTAATTTCTTGTGTGAATTTTCTATTGGCGGAAGTATTAGGCCCATGTCATTAACAGAATTACAACACCTGTAACAGCAGCATAAAAAGTAGAAATCCAACAGACACCATTTCAAGGTGTCTCCACACAAAAAGGCCAAATCTATGCCTACTCTAATGTCCATAAACGTTCAGGATTCTTACTAATATAAATATGAGTAAAAACAAACCCAAAAACTTTTTCTGCTACACATCAAATGATGGAATTGTTTATAAGAATGTTGTGTTTGTAAATCCCCTTACAGTAAACTCAGCAATCTTTGAAAACTTTGTACTTGTTATTTTAGGAAAGGTAATGTAATTTCATCAGACATAATAAAAAAAAAATATTCCAGGTACTCCTTGTCTTTTAGAAAATCTGAGTGTACTCATAATAATAAATTAAATTATCTCTCTGAACAATAACTAAAACCTGGGGGGGGGGCATGGACATGTCAATTTAATTTAGAATTGCTACTATCTGTACTTCGTCCAAACAGAATAAATTACATTACTCTGGAGAAACAATTGTTATCTGAACATGTTGCTTACACTCTTCCTCACCCCTATTTGCTCAGGGAATCTTAACTGTAGTTAATGTGTCTGATGTCTCAGAGTAAAAGGTGAATTCTCCAAAAGTTTCTCTTTAGAGGAGCAGGTCAGTCAAAAGGTACAGAATTCTGAAAGCTTATCAGCTCCATGCTCTATATGCATTTGTTTGGCACTTACTATTTATGTGAGTTAGATGCCTCACAAATAAGTTATTTAGGCTTAATACAAAGTCAGCTATACAAACTGGATGTAAAATTGATCTGATGTTTTTGTGTGTCATGACCCTGGAATCTAGGAATGACCAGAGCACCAAATCAGAGGCTGCAAGGCTGAGGAGCTGGGCCAGGTTCCTGGCTTTGTGTCTGATCATGGTGGTCAGGAGCCCACGTAATATGAGGCTGGCAGGCAGTAAGCCCACAGCACCAAGACCCATAATACTAGAGCCAGGACCATCATAGGGCTCTTCTCCTGGACCTGACAAACCTGACAAATTGGACCTTACCAGTCCAATGGTGAAGAGACAGCACCAGGCAGGAGGCCATGAAACAATGCCTGTCTTCAAGCCAGAGGACTGACTTTTTAAGAGTCTGCATTTGCCCAGTGAAGGGGGCAGAACACAGGAAAGGTGGATTGGAGGCAGAGCCTCAAATGATCTCAGTTCACCTTCCACCAGTTGGCCACACAGAAATATCTGTGCTGTTTCACCAGTCACCCTGTCTTACCTTGCTGAGCCGTGTGGGCTCCTTCTCAGAACCAGAGCAGAATAATGAGCCATCCAACAAAGAGCATGGCAACAATTAAATATGGTGCCATAGATATAAAAAAAATGTTTCATAGCATGTCAGTGAGAGTACTGAAACAGAACTAAATATCACAAGAAAAGAGCAGTAAACTAGGCTCTGACACAACATTGGGTTGTTTTTATTTTAAAATACAAGAGATGATCTTGATTTGATCACTGTCCATAATTGTCTTGACAATAAGAAGTCAATATGTTGCTGTTGTTTCTCACCAGTGGGTGGGAATAGTTGAGTACTTCTTTTCCATTAAGCCTCAGATAGGATTGCTAATAGCAAAAGCAGAACCACTATTAACAGTGGATGACAATACTAAATTAAAAGAATAGAGGTCACAATGGCTGTTCTCATGAGCCATTTATTAATTAGATGCCACATTAATATTTGACAGATGACTGAATAACGTGACATAGCACTGAATAATGCCATGGCTTAATGTATACAACTCTTTTTAAATGTTCCCCAGACAAATCTGCATGGATTTTTGCTTAATTAAATACACCTTATTTTCACATTTCCATGTTTCTCATGGTTGATAGGCAGGAAGCCTCTATGTGTCCATGTCTGGCAGAGAGAGAGGAGAAGGGCGACCAACGTAATGTCTAAGTGAAGAGTTGATCCGGTAAAACAAATCCTATTGCACTTGCAGATCACAATCAAACCACTGCTGCCCCTAGGGATTAAACTGTAAACAATTACAGATCCAGTGATTACCAGTACTGTGATGGAACATAAAACATGGGTGTGAAGCACAGGTCCTTACTTCATGATTTTGATATAACTACCAAATCAGAGGTCCCCTCTGTCCCCACAGATGTGATCTGAGTTTTGATGGAGGGAAACCATAAGACCTGTGCCTTGCACCCTTGGTTGTGTACAATGGTGGATCCACACTGGAACCACTATTTTTACTGTTCAGTCCATGGAGAAAAAAGTGATTTGGGATTTAATCATGATCCAGCCAGGTACTATGTAAAAACCACACACCGCTTCTGCCCCCTGCACTGCCCGTTCCACCACCACCACCTAAACAGGGCACTCTGCTGCATCCACCTCTGGCGGAGAAGCGCCATCAGCGCTGATTTGGGGTAAAATCTCACCGATTTAGGGCAAGATATCACCTAAAATGGATGCTATCTCTCCCAAAATCAGTGCCATTGGCAGAAATGGTCAGGCGGGGCACCTGCAGGGGTGCAGCCTTGGAAGCTTCTGTCACCTGAGGCAGTAGCCTCACCTTTCCTAATGGTTGAGCCGGCCTTGTTTCCCAGCCAATATACATACAGTGGTACCTCGGGTTACATACACTTCAGGTTACAGACTCCGCTAACCCAGAAATAGTACCTCGGGTTAAGAACTTTGCTTCAGGATGAGAACAGAAATTGTGTGGTGGTGGCGGGAGGCCCCATTAGCTAAAGTGGTACCTCAGGTTAAGAACAGTTTCAGGTTAAGAATGGACCTCCGGAACGAATTAAGTACTTAACCCGAGGTACCACTGTAATTTCCAAACGGCCTTTAGGAATGTGCACATCTAGATTCCATTTTGGGCATTATCCAGGCAACATGAACATAGTTTCCAAGAAACATGATCCCCACCATCACATCTCTAGTTCAGATGTGTGCATTCTTTACCACCTAAATTTGACCACTTCTTGGGTTTAAGTTAAATGTCCAAAAACTTTTAAAGGTGAATAGAGCTATACAAAGCATGATTGGAAAGACAGTGCAGAGGTGCACTCACCACAAATAAATACATACCGAAAATAAAAAGTGTGAGCAGATAACAAGCTAGGGTCAGGGGTGGTAAAACTTAGCAAATACCTTGTCAGAAATATGGGAGGGTTGCAGTGGTGTAGCGTGGGGGGTGCAGGGGGGGCCGGCCGCACCAGGCGCAACATCGGGGGGCGCTCGCACTCGCAGCTCTCTGCCCCTACCTGGCTCACTCACTCTCTCTCTCACTGCAGTGCTGGCTGTGCGAATCCGAGCCGAGCCGCCGGGTCACCGCCCACTGTGGAGGGGGGGGTGCTAGGCGTGTGGTGCGGTGCAGAGAGAGAGCGAGGGACTATCTTGCCTTGCCCCGGGTGCTTGACAACCCACGCTACGCCACTGGAGGGTTGTGTGAAGATGACAGCATTTGATTCAGAGACTCTGCACATGTCATTGCAAGAGTGAAGGTGGTGGGTAAAGAGGCAGGGCTGGGAAATATTCCTGCCTCAAACCATGGAGAATGGGTGCCAGCTAGCATAGACCAGACTGAACAGGGTGGACTGATGGCCAGACTCAATATAATGCTGGGTTTTTCACATTTCCATGACTCCCCCCCCCCATTTAAGGGAGGAAGAATCCTACCCTTATGTGACTGATCAACTTATGCATACATTATTCACTGCATACATCTAATAACGGCGTCAAATAGTTCAGCTCAGTCTAAGAATGCCCTTCTTCTTAGTCAACAGCTACAATTACCCCCTCCAATCCAGCTCCTCCTTCTTCCTTCCTAGTGAGGTTGGCAGCTGTCACAGCTGTTTCTACTATGCCTGCTGCCTCCCATTAGTCTCCTCCACCAGCACTGAAAGAATTCTAGACAAAGCACCAGCAGCAGTGAGGGTGCCATAATACACTATTACAGACTTTCCAGAACAAAATGGAACAAAATTTCATTAATTGCTTCTGATATATCCAATATCAATAATGGCAATAACATTTTCAGTGAGGGTGCCAAGCAATTAGCTGAGGCTTTCCCCCTCCAATGTAAACCTTGGAGAAGAAATAGCAACAGCCTGGTTGCTGACAGAAATATTCTAGCCACAATGAACATTATAGCTGTTTTATATATTGAATCCGATTAACAAAACAATTTTTTTTATTTGGCTTAAACATGTTTTTATGGGGTTTCCATGTTCACCCGAGCTCTGAAATGCTGGAAAATTACAGTGGTTAAGGGCCATGCCCTTGCAAGAGGTGTCCTTTAAGCAGAATTGATACATTATAGTATTCTGTCCTGTTGAGAGTACCAGCTTCAGCACTACCTTGGAGCTGGAAGACTGTCAGTGGCAAAGTGGTGGACCCAAGGCCCAGATCTGAGTCTTCACTAGCATACCTTAAAATTGATTACTCTCCTAATTCTTTTGACTTATACATTTCTACCCTTTTCTGCACAATATCCATTAATTATTCTATCTGCTATCAACACAGCAAAACCAACATTAACTACATGAAAGAAAATGGAAAGCTTAGTATTGAACGCAGGGGGTTGGGGGTGGAGAGATCTTATAATTTCAATCTGTAACTGAAATCATATTGCCCTTTCTTAATTAAGATGTTATACACTAATTTTCCTTGGGTGCTTACAATGATAATTACTCCATGCATGGGCGATCCTTTCAATTAGTTATAATAGAATTTAGCATGTTTAGTGAGTGTCTCCAGAGCAAAAAATATAGGAAAAGAGAATGTTCTAGTATCAGTGTAAAAATTGCACGTATGCAGGCTAGGAATCAGCTAAAAGTTCACTGTAACTAGTTATTAGGATTGCTCATTTTGAGGAGAAATGAACAGCAGAGCAAAAAAGCAGCAGCAGCCCTGCTTGAAAAGGTGGGAGATGGGTAAGCAGTGGCAGGAGAATGCAGAAGCATTTATGGCACAGTGGGAGAAGATGGAGTCTGGGACAGATTGTAGACAGCATCAGAGACAACTGCAGTCCTCCCAACCTTCCACATTCCCGGAGAACAGGGAAGCTGATCTATGAATCCTTGTGTGGGAAAGAGACAGCCCAAGAGATGGAAAATGGAGGCAAAGAAACAAAAAGAGTAAGAAAGAGATTGAATTTCTACAACATAATGCATTCTGCTATGAAATGGCAGCCTGTTCCCTCCCCGTCTTCTTAAATGGGCAACTACAATCTGTTGCCTTCTCATATCATTCAAAATAAGTAAGATTTACAAGGAGGTTGCATATATTATGTGCTACTCCACACAAAAATCCACTCTTTGTTTTTCACTTTCCTTTCCTTGCAGAGAATATTCGGAAAAACAATAGCTTTCATAAATCTCCCTCTCCCTCTCTCCTTTACTTGTCATAGGTAAAACAAGGAACAAGGTGTCTCTGAAGCCAAGGAATCTATTTTCAGTACTAGAACTAAATCCATAGTTCTCTTACTCCATATAAAATCCCATGCCTGTTCCCCCCACCCATTCCCTTTGTTTCAATAGCCCTACTCAAAAAGCCACAATTTTGTTGTTGCTCTTGAATACAGTAATTTACCAGCAATGGCAATGAAACAGAAGAGCAGGTTGACTGCAGGTATTTGACATAGGTTGTTTCCAGACAACCTGTTGATTGAACATTCATTTTGTTTGAAGGCAGATAATGTTATCTATTTACTGAGCATTCTTTCGGATGGGGGCAAGTGTTGGATAACACTGCATCATGCAAATTTTATCCAGTGCAACATTTTCTGATGCATTTCCCCATCACTTTGCTTATCGCAGAAAGTCTGTTTTGGCAGGGAAGAGCTCCAGATCAACTCATATTGCACCATCTGAATTTTCCACTCTGCAATGAATCCCACATGAAAATAGCAACAGTCTGGAATTGCCCACGGGTTGGGGAGGGAAGAGGGTGGCACCCTGGAGTGGCTGAACTGCAGGTAGATATTGGTGAGGGTGGGGAGCAAGAGAGGCTGGGTGGGGAAAGTGGTTCACAAGCACATTAATGAGGGGCAGCTTCTAAAAAAGCAATACTGAGCACCCAAAAAGAAACAAAAAAATGGGATTGCCAATATGATGTCCAGTCTTGGCTGATATGGAAGGGGCCAGAAACTCTTCCTGAATTCTTTATATACCACTTTTCATCCCCAAGGCCGCCAAAACACTGAACGGAATGTTAAAATAACAAAAGAGTACAGAAGACCCCACTCAACTTTTGCCTGCTTCAGCATCCATAGGTTTTCAAGATTTATCCACAGCAATGGGAAAAAGCCATTTTAAAACGATTCAAAAAAGAAAAAAAACAGCAATGGAGTTTCTATGATAAATAATACATTCAAAGCTCTATTGTGTGTGACAGAGATGCTATCTTTTAACAGCTGCATGACAGGCAGAAATTAAACAGGTTAGGCTATCTGCCGTGACTGCATTTTCTTCACATAATGAACCACTTCCTATCAAACAGGAGTCCTGTCAGAAAACAAGGGAACAACCTTAGACTGAGACAAAATGTATTCTTAGACCCTCACTATATAAAATCCCATTGCCAAGTGCCAGAAAATGTGGCAAATTGGATAAATATTTTCATATGCTGCTGTCATTTAATATGTCTGCTTTTGTTATATAAAATCTCAGTTTGAGCAGTCAGCTGTCTGAGCATTTTAAAACTTGCTTGAAAGAAGATACACCCAAAGACTTCAAACAATAAAGCAATTAAATTCAATGCTATTGCTAACAAAAGTCCTAGTTTATTTTTTTAAAAAAAAGAACAGAACACCAAACCAGATGCTGTTGGTTTGTTATTCAGCGCAAATGCTTTCCTATGTTACCATAACTATGCCAGCACCGTCAATCTATTCCACTACATTTTTCATTTTGACAAATGACACTTGCAGTAAGGGGGCAGGAAGATTTTTATTCTTGTTTGCCGTTTTCCACATTGTATTTCATTGTTCTCATGTCTGAAACCCTGGAGAGCTGATATTAGTCAATGTAGTACACAAAACTGAACTAGACGGACCAAAGGTTTGATGCGGCATAAGGTAGTTTTCTATATTCCTAAGTCACTCTTAGACCTTAACCTAACCAGCACATAGATGATTTGTCTGGCAACACTGTTCTCAAACCAAGATTCTTATTGCCAGTGAAGCACATAAGTAGGG
This sequence comes from Podarcis raffonei, assembly GCF_027172205.1. NCBI lineage: Eukaryota > Metazoa > Chordata > Lepidosauria > Squamata > Lacertidae > Podarcis > Podarcis raffonei. The sequence continues at coordinate 136,545,372 of NC_070602.1, forward strand.
AAGTATAGAACAAAAAACTTGTTTAAAATAAAGTAGTTTTCAGATGTGGATATGTTAAAGCACACAGGGAAATGTATCAACTGACAATTCTACTCTTTTGATGTGTGGTCAACCAAAGCACATATATTGGGTGTTATTATGTGGCCAGCATCTAAAGCAGGGATGGGAAACCTGAGGCCCAATACATGTTGCTGGATCCAATTCTCATCTCGCTCGGCCAGCATGGTCAATGGTAAGAAATTATGGAAAGTTTAGTCCAGGAACATCTGAACAGCCAACTTCATGAGGGGTGTGTGGGTGTGTAATGAGTCATTAACCTTTTTATAAAAGGATTCTTTTCACTACAGGTGGTTGCTGTCAATAAGCACAATAGTTATCTTGACTTTATGCAGTAAACTAAGTCGACTCCCTTCCTGCCCTATGAAGGTAAGACCAAAAAAAAAGAAAATCTGGTAGATCCTTGTAGAAAAGTTATGAGTTTGGGAAGATGTGTACTAGAAAAATGAGCAGAATGGATGCCACTGAATATTTTAACCAGAAAATGAAAATGTCCCAGAGGAAATGGAGGACCCTCCATCTACAAAGCTGAAAAGCTACAAACCTTTCCTGACTAAGCAAGGAAAACCATTGGTGCCATCAAAGTCTTTCAAAAGAGAGGAGCTGGAAACTGGTTTATTGACATACTGATATAAGGAGAAAAGATATTGGTATACAGAAGCAGCTACGTTACTCTGCAGCTTCTTATTTTGCCCTTTTCATTCACAGACAATAGCAAGAGGGAGTGAAAGAGCCCTGCAATGCCAGTAGGTCTGCCACAATAGGAGATGACAGGTGAAACTGCCATCTGTGTGAACATGTATGCAGCAAGAACTTGTGAAGTATGTTCTTGGCACAAAATGGATTATGATAACCATTCCAGTAAAACATATTTTAGATTGACTGTGTGGGACAGGGACAATATGGGGCTGACATCGTGTGTATAGCACCCCAAAAAGGAACCTGCATTGAACACTGAATGCACATTATTGCACAGTGTACATGGCTTGTACACTGTTGTTGTTGTTGTTGTTTAGTCTTTTAGTCGTGTCCAACTCTTCATAACCCCATGGACCAGAGCACGCCAGCCACTCCTGTCTTCCACTGCCTCCCGCAGTTTGGTCAAACTCACGTTAGTAGCTTCAAGAACACTGACCAACCATCTCGTCCTCTGTTGTTCCCTTCTCCTTGTGCCAACATCAGGGTCTTTTCTAGGGAGTCTTTGCTTCTCATGAGGTGGCCAAAGTATCGGAGCTTCAGGATCTGTCCTTCCAGTGAGCACTCAGGGCTGATTTCCTTCAGAATGGAGAGGTTTGGTCTTCTTGCAGTCCATGGGACTCTCAAGAGTCTCCAATTTGAAAGAGGCGTCAGGTAGCAGCAAAGATTGTAGCCATGCCAGAGCCTCAGAAATGGAACCAATGAACTGTGTGTGTTGCAATAGGCTGTGTGTGACCATAGGCTGGTCATGAAAATTCAGTTTATTTCATTGATATATTGAACTAGTTAGAACAAAGCAGTATGTGTATTGCAGCAACTGTAACAAATTTAGTAGGCAGGAAAATAAGATAAGAGAAAAATTAAATCCTCTTACTGAAATATTTGAGAATATGTACTGTACTACCACACATCTACCCAGCATATCAAGTGCTGCAGATTAGACTAGATGAGCCTTGGGGTCCCTCCCAGCGCTACAATTCTATGATTCAAACTCTCATATTGTTATTAGGACACAACAAAAATCTACTTTTCTGCTTGTTTCTTTACTTGTATGCACTGCAAATTGTTCTGAGTAGTTCTCAACCCAGAGGTGGCTTTGGAAGCAAAAACACCCCCATTGAGGCTGATTAGTTTTCTATGGAACTAAGTATTATGATTTTGGTTTCAATCAAATGGAGAGGAAGATAAGCTTAAAGAGAAAAAAATTGCCTTAAAACTGCAGCACTGATAGAATAAAATTAATGGTGTGAACCAAGAAAATGAGTAGGTCAAATACACAGTTTATAAAAATCACATTTTATGAGAAGTTACTAGTGTCATCCTGCTGTTATAATGCATTATGACAGCACAGCAAAATAAACACAGAAATGGGTTCACCTTTACAAACTGAGAAACATAAATAAAAGCACAGAAACGTGGGAGGTGGGGCAAGATGGCGCCAAGGTAAGATGTGCTTATCAGAGCTCCACATATTCCCTTTCAATTACATGGGGGGGGGGAGTTGCTTTGCTGGCTTCTCTCCCAACTCCTTTGTTCTTTTTAAAATTCCACTTATTGAAGGCAAGGTTGTTTTATGCGTTCCGGCAACCCCAGGAATTTGCACCACAGAACTTTGTGAAGCCAGCGTTGTAAATTACCATATTTTTTGCACCATAACACTCACTTTTTCCCTCCTAGAAAGTAAGGGAAAATGTCTGTGCATGTTATGGAGGAAATACCTACGGGTGGCATGCCTACGGATTTTCCCCCTCTAAAAACTACGTGCGTGTTATGGTCGGGTGCGTGTTATAGAGCGAAAAATACGGTAGTTTTAACGAAACCTAACAGCCTTGCAGCCATCGCCCTGGTTTCCTGTTGGCTGTATCTCCACGTTTTTTAAATTTATTTTAAGGACTTCTAACCTTCAAAACCTTTTAATCTTTTAAAATCTTTTTAAAATTCCTTTGACCTGCTATATTTTAAACAAACTGAAGGGGAGGAAAATTGCTGTTACTGAAGAGGCTACGTTGAAATAATGCCCCGTTTGGTTTTTGCTTTCTCTCTTTTTAGCCTCCTCTCTATTACCTTGCTGCCCACAAAGTAGCTGTAGATCAATCTAGACTGGATGAGACTGTGGATCTGGAACTCAACCAATTGACCCAAGAAGTACAGTTTGGCTGATTCTTGTAGAATTCCAGAAATGAGAAGATGGCTTCTTGCCATCAAATAGATCTGTTGTTAGGACTAGTCTGGAGTTGAGACTCTTTACGTAACTGTAGCTCGACCAACAGATTGGGTTGCATCCATGGAGGCCTCTGCCATGAAGGCAGAAGGAATTAACCCATTGTTCCATGATGGCTATGGACCATTTCTGATAACATCTGATTTGATTATTGCAATGCACTCCATGTGGGGCTGCCCTTGAGGTTGGCCTGGAAGCTACAGCTGCTCAGTGGGGCAGACTGTTGCCACTATATTGTGTTGCTGCTGAAAAAATTGCAGTGGCTGCCAATTACCTACTGAGCTAAGTTCAAGGGGAGGGTACCGATGCACATATACAGCTTGAGAGCAAGATTCATCGGATATAAAAGGTGAGATGATTACTGTTCTTTCCAGGAGAGGGCCTCATGAAGATGCAATCTTATCAGGAGGTCTATTCCATGTGATATAAGAACCAGGCCTTTAGTACAGTGATACCTCCCCTTTAGAATTTCCTCCCATCACATATTAGACAGCCACTGTCTCTACTGTCTTTTTTGGTGCATGCTGAAGACCTTCTACTCTCAACAAAACTTTTAAGTGGAGATCTTTATCCCAATCCACATCTGTATTACAACTATTTTCACCTGTTTCTATATGTGGAATCCCATTATTTTTATATATGGAATTGTTTTAAATTATTTTTACACTTGTTTCATGGTTGTAGCTGTCTTACTTGTTTTATAATAGTGTATTTTGTTGTAATCTGCCATGTGACTTTGTTGTTATTTGCACCACAGCAGGTTTCCTCTAATTTGGGCTAGCAACAACCACTGTTCCAATCAAAACCAGCAAAGCTTTAACAAAAACATGGGAATATCAGGCAATACAGTCACAGCAACCCCACATATCATGTAATCTTGCCCTCAAAGAGTTATCTGAAACTAGACCTGTCCTAAGGGTACTTGTACCTCCACATTTATTAGCATAAAACTTTTTAAACCCAAAAACATTTCAACTCCCTACTTCTAATGCTTGATTCCCTGATTATAGACTAATTCTTGCTAGTGATGACTATAATTACCACAATGATGTTGCTTCACTAAATTATTTTTAAATTAAGAAAGACTTATTCTAGGCCATAATCATCTCATTATTATTTTGAGCACATAGGCAGTACAGCAAGTTAACTATCAAACTAGAATAAAAAGACCAAGGTTTTTGACTTTCTTTTAAAGAACATTTAGCTATTACATCTATTCATTTTAGGGTTTTTTAAAAAAGAAATTGGTTGGTTTGGGGGTGAAGAAATATAACCAAAAGTTCTCAACAAAAATGAAAACTTCTGTATAGAAGATTCTAACGGTCTAATATTTTCACAATTATGATGTGCAAATTTAATCTTCAAGCTAAAGTGAGAGAAGAACATTGTCATGTTTGGGAATCACATTACTAAAGCTTCAGTCTTAATGAATGTGCATGCTCTTACATGAGCATTTGGGTTTACTGTTTCTCATACATGTGTCCCATAAGCATGGTTTCCATGGGAAATACAAAAGCAGCAGATTCTCTCTTGCACAGAGACACCAACCCAGCCAGATGGCCAGAGTAAAAATATATTATTATTATTATTCCTCTTCTCTTCTGGAAACAAGAGTTTTTGGGGGACAACATGAGAGGCTAGTTCAAAGATAAAAGTTTCATTGTACAAATGATTGCTCATTGTCTATTTGAAGCGAGTGGCGCTGTGGTCTAAACCACTGGGCCTCTTGGGCTTGCCAATCAGAAGGTTGGTGGTTCGAATCCCCATGACGGGTTGAGCTCCCGTTGCTCGGTCCCAGCTCCTGCCAACCTAGCAGTTCGAAAGCACGCCAAAAAGTGCAAATAGATAAACAGGTACTGCTTCGGTGGGAAGGTAAAGGGTGTTTCCGTGTGCTACTCTGGTTTCGGTGTTCCGTTGCGCCAGAAGCAGCTTAGTCATGCTGGCCACATGACCCGGAGGCTGTCTGCGGACAAACGGTGGCTCCCTCGCCCTGTAAAGCGAGATGAGCACCGCAACCCCAGAGTCGTCTGCAACTGGACTTAACTGTCAGAGGTCCTTTACCTTTACCTTTTATGGCTTTATTCTTGGAAAGAGCTGCTTTAGTATATTTACTTCAGTACAACACATCCTCCATTGATTTAAGTCCTCATTTGCTCTTATTTTAAAAAATAATTTATGTCTGAAGTTCAAACTCCTATGTCCAAACATGGCTCCTAAATGTGGCTTTATTTTTCGGTGTTAACAGACAGATATGTTTATGAATTGGGTAGATTTTTGCAAGTGGGGGAAAGGTGTTATGCACTCATAGGAGTCATGACTGGTAAGTCATCACTTATAACCAGCTGCACAAATATAAGATGGGGGACACCTGGCTTGCCAGTTGTACATGTGAAAAAGATCTAGGGGTCTTAGTAGACCACAAGCTGAACATGTCAACAGTGTGATTCAGCAGCAAAAAAATTGCTATTCTAGGCTGCATCAAAGTCATAATGCCACTCTATTCTGCCTTGGTCAGACCACACTGTCCAGTTCTGGGCACCACAATTTAAGAAAGATGTTGACAAGCTGGAACATGTGCAGAGGAGGGCAACCAAGATGATCAAGGGTCTGGAAACTATGTCTTAGGAGGAGTGCTTGAAGGAGCTGGGTATGTTTAACCTAGAGAAGAGGAGACTGAGAGGAGATATGATAGACATCTTCAAAGATCTCAAGGGCTGTTACATGAAAGATGGAGCAAGCTTATTTTCACCTGCTCTGGAAGGTAGGACTCATACCTTGAATCAAGAAAGGAAAAACTTTCTGACCGTAAGAGCTGTTTGACCTCCCTGGAGGTTTTTAAGCAGAGGTTGTACGGTCATCTGTCATGGATACTTAACTGAGATTCTTGCATTACAGGAATTGGACTAGATGACCCTCAACAATTCTATGTAGATGACAAGTCTACGATTCTATGATTCTATGCACCGTTATAGAAATAAAGAAAGAGTTGAGGAGTGCATCCAGATAGGAAGTAATTGGAGAATGGAGAATGATCGAAGAATGGAGAATGAAGTTAATGGACTATGCAGAACTAGATAAACTAACAGGAAGGATTCGAAACCGGCGGGACCATAAATTCACGGAAGACTGGAGTAAATTTACGGACTACTTGAAAAGTATTTGTGAAGATCAGACGACGTTTGTAGGTTTGCAAGAAGTTTTGTGATGAGTATTATTGGAAATATTGCCAAAAATGGAGAAGGGGAAGGATGATTTGTTAAGAGATGTAAAGGCAATATAAAGTTAAGAAATACATAATAAGAAGTGGTTAAAACTGTGGATCATCATGCTGATGGAAGTCTAAAAAGATTGTATAAGTGATAAGTTTTGTGGTACATTTTATAATTTATATGTTAAAATCAATATATATATATATATATATATATATATATACACACACACACACAAATATATATATATATATATATATATATATATATATATATATATATACACACACACATATATATATATATATATGAAGTAATGTCCTGTTTTTGTGGAAAGAAAATAAAGCCATGTATGCTATATTGTAGCAAACACATATAAATTTAGGAAATAAAGGAATGAACATCACCAGGAAAGAGCCAGCAGCTTCCTTCCTAGCTTCTGAGAACTCACACAACATCATTGGGTCTGGTCACTGTCATGACAGCAAGGCAACTACTTGTAATTAATTGCAACAGAAAGATCTAGGATATCTTTGTATCTCTTTTAATCCATTAATGGATAATATTGTGTACCTGAAGAGATAAAATTGCACATAACACTGAGAAATGCTTATAGGACTGCCCCCCTAATCCTTCACTCTTGTGACTTTATATAGTTCCCTGTATTTGGCAAAGCTGCAATTCTTTTCTATTAAGTACAGTTTTGAATATCATAGTAATCAAATAACTGGAGGATACATTTTAAAAAATAACTTCTTTTCTGTTAACGTATTTTATACTGCTGAAATGTCGTCTTTGTTTACATGAAATTTACAATCAGATCATGCCTAATAGCACTGCTTCAATATATATATAGTTATGATATTTATACAGCTGTAGAACCAAAGCCTATCCAATCCTTTTGAATTCTATCCTGCATTATGATCAGAAACACAAAATACAGTGCCGTTTAACCCCTTTATGAATTCCCCTTTCAAAATGAAGCTGAAAAGGAACTGCAAAACAGGTAAGTTTGGCATAGTTCATGCTCAAGCACCCTGAGCCTTAGGAATCTACTTGTGTGAATAGTGTCATTATATAGTTTAATCACTTAGGTGGCACTGGACTTAGTATCCAGTATCAAGGTAGGATCAGAAGTTTCCAGTTGCTGTTCTGTTTTTACTCAAGAGTAATAATAAAGTTCTTGCCTAGATTCCTGACTGGTTTTCTCCAAGCCTTCCTTGACACCATCACACAGTTTCAGTTTCGGTAATACTAGAATGCATAAACCATATTGCATTCATAAACTTTCATAAGCTTCATAAACTTTCAATGTACTTTCTGCTAGTGAAAAACAGTCTTCAGGCTGTCTCTATGAAGTTTCTTATCAAATCATATGTATTTATTTAACGTAATTTACCCCACTCTTTGTCCAAAACAGCTCACAGAGTGCTTTAATCAATAGTACTTGACTAACACCTAAACAGAAACTCTGATGTGATTCCAACAGTATTTGAAAGCTGCTGGGAGGAGTGATTTGTCATGAAGCTACAACTTAACTAGAATCATAGTGTCTTGGAAGGGACCCCAAGCATCATCTAGTCCAACCCCCTACAATGCAGGAATCTCAGCTAAAGCATCCATGACAGATGGCCATCCAGCCTCTGTTTAAAAACCTCCACAGAAGGAGAGTTCCCTCGCCTCTCTTTGGAGTCTGTTCCACTGCTGAATAGCTCTTACTGTCAGAAAGCTCTGGGTGTGGCCTGACTAAGGCAGAATAGAGTGGTACTATTACTTCCCTTGATCTGGACACTAGACTTCTGTTGATGCAGCCTAGAATAGCATTAGCTTTTATTAGGTTTTTTTTTTATTTCGTCTTTTCATATGTTCTTTTTTGCATTTTGTAAACTTATGTTTTTGTAAAATTCCAATAAAATATTATAGAATAGCATTAGCTTTTGTGATGGCCTGGGAATCCGATTCAGAGGCTGAACCGGAGGAATCCCAGCCTGCACAGGAGTCCCCGCCTCCAGGGCCAGCTGAACTGGGGCAGGGCCTTGATTCTGAAGCGCCTGCACCTGTGCCGGATCCTCAGGAGCAGGCACCAGGTGAATGCACTCTGGCTCCGGAGGTGGCTGAGGACTCAGTGCCTACAGGTGAGTCTCCCCCTGGGCCCAGTAACCCTTCAGCCTCTCCTGAACTGCAGAGGCTCAGGGCAGAGAGGCGAAGGGAACTGGTTTCTCCCAGGAGGAGTGCTCGCCTTAAGGCCAGGAGAGGCGGGTCTCCTGGGGGCCGGGACCGCCCCTGGCCTCAGAGAAGATAAAGGCCAGTCAGCCCGGTCCCAGGTTGCAGGAGCAACGTCGTTGATGAGCTGTTTCGGCCAGCATCCAGTCCTGTTCCCCCAGAGTTCCTGTCCTTGCACGGCTTCTTGCTGTGGACCCTGCTTTGCCCGAGGACTGTCTGGCGACCCTCAACTCAGGTCCTGGACCTCGCCCCACGGTAACCTCCTCCCTGGACCAGCACAGTTTGCTCCCACCCACCCGCACTCCCCCTTCGTTGGGGTGCGTTCGGGAAGAGCCAGAGGCCAAGGCTGACCAGGCAGCTGCGCTGGTGGCATTAGCCCAGGAGAACCAGGCCTTGACTCACACCGTGCAGCAGCTCAGCGATGCGGTTACGGCACTTCAGCAGCAGTTGGACGCCCTACCGGCTCCTGTGGCCGACGCCCCAGCTCCAGGCAAGTACCCAGCGGCCTTGCCAGAGAAATTTGATGGGGCCCTGGCCAGCTTTCCCATGTTCCTCGCCCACGCCAAGTTGTATATTCAGGGGCGAGCCCGGAACTTCCCTGACGACCGCACCAAGCTGCACTTTTTGATCAGTTTGTTAAAGGACCAGGCGGCCAAGTGGGCATTGCCGCTGCTCAGGCAAGACTCCTCCTTGCTGACAGACTATATGGGGTTTTGCAACCATTTGTAGGCCGCATTCGGCAACCCCCAGAAGGAGAGTCAAGCCAACCGGGCAATTAGGCGTTTGAAACAGGGCAAGTCCACTGCGGCACCCTACACCATGGAATTTCGGCTGTTGACGCAAGACTTGTCTTGGAATGACTCTGCACTTCGGGACCAGTATCTTAGAATCACAGAGTTGGAAGAGACCACAAGGGCCATTGAGTCCAACCCCCTGCCAAGCAGGAAACATCATCAGAGCACTCCTGACATATGGTTGTCAAGCCTCTGCTTAAAGACCTCCAAAGAAGGAGACTCCACCACACTCCTTGGCAGCAAATTCCACTGTCAAACAGCTCTTACTGTCAGGAAGTTCTTCCTAATGCTTAGGTGGAATCTTCTTTCTTGTAGTTTGGATCCATTGCTCCGTGTCCGCTTCTCTGGAGCAGCAGAAAACAACCTTTCTCCCTCCTCTATGTGACATCCTTTTATATATTTGAACATGGCTATCATATCACCCCTTAACCTCCTCTTCTCCAGGCTAAACATGCCCAGCTCCCTTAGCCGTTCCTCATAAGGCATCGTTTCCAGGCCTTTGACCATTTTGGTTGCCCTCCTCTGGACACGTTCCAGTTTGTCAGTGTCCTTCTTGAACTGTGGTGCCCAGAACTGGACACAGTACTCCAGGTGAGGTCTGACCAGAGCAGAATACAGTGGCACTATTACTTCCCTTGATCTAGATGCTATACGCCTATTGATGCAGCCCAGAATTGCATTGGCCTTTTTAGCTGCCGCGTCACACTGTTGGCTCATGTCAAGTTTGTGGTCAACCAAGACTCCTAGATCCTTTTCACATGTACTGCTCTCAAGCCAGGTGTCACCCATCTTGTAATTGTGCCTCTCATTTTTTTTGCCCAAGTGCAATACTTTACATTTCTCCCTGTTAAAATTCATCTTGTTTGTTTTGGCCCAGTTCTCTAATCTGTCAAGGTCGTTTTGAAGTGTGATCCTGTCCTCTGGGGTGTTAGCCACCCCTCCCAGTTTGGTGTCCTGCAAATTTGATCAGGATGCCCTTGAGTCCATCATCCAAGTCGTTGATAAAGATGTTGAATAAGACCGGGCCCAAGACAGAACCCTGTGGCACCCCACTAGTCACTCTTCTCCAGGATGAAGAGGAACCATTGATGAGCACCCTTTGGGTTCGGTCAGTCAGCCAGCTACAAATCCACTGAGTGGTAGCATAGTCAAGACCGCATTTTACCAGCTTCTTTACAAGAATTTCATGGGGCACCTTGTCAAATGCCTTGCTGAAACAGTCTTGAGGGACTGTTGGACGAGATACTGGACCAGTTGGCTATGATGGATCGTCCCACCACACTGGACGCCCTTATTCAGCGGAGCCTGCAGATAGACGATCGGTTGGAGGACCGTCGCCAGACCCGGGACCGCCAGCACCCCCGGCTCCTGGCTCCAGTCCTTCCCAGCAGGTCCACGCCCACAGCCGAGTTGCCGGACGAGCCAACGCAGCTCGGGGCTGCGCGACCTCGCCTCTCCCCCTCGGAGAAGACGCGGCGTCGGGAGGGGAACCTGTGTCTTTACTGCGGTGGGAGTGGACATTACGCCCGATCCTGTCCCAAGAAGTTGCCCCCCGAGATTATTTACTTAAACATGTGTATCTTCAGGAGCTTAAGACCCCGAGATCATTTACTTAAACGTGTGTATCTTCAGGAGCTTAAGACCCCGAGATCATTTACTTAAACATGTGTATCTTCAGGAGCTTAAGACCCCGAGATCATTTACTTAAACATGTGTATCTTCAGGAGCTGGCAGAATGCCAACACTGGTGGCATTTTGTACTTCAGCAAACAGGGCATTCTACAAGACTGGTGCCACCAGTGAAAGGGATCTCATTCCCAAAGCCCCCAAAAATATAACTTTCCAGACATAAATATGCATAACATAAATATGCTGTAGGCATGTAATTTCATGTGGATTAAAAACGGTATGGTGAGCAAGAAGAAACTAAATTACGGTACCGTAATGAAAACATTTTCCCAAGATGCTATTTAATACTATTTATAGCACCAAATATATTGAAGATACATTTGAGAGTGAAATATCTGGAAATTTCAAGTTGTAAACAGCAACTATTTTGAAGAGGTAGAATGTCCAGGCCTTCAAAATGTGGCAAACAGAATTGCTTGTTGCATATTTGTATTGTGTATGAAGAAACTGAGAAGTAGTTATGCACCAAATTAACTGTCTTAAATAATTATAGACGCTTTTTCATGAAATAAAGAAGTAATATAAAACGCCACTATATAATTCAACCACAGTATTTTAATTGCTTTTAATTAATCTTCCAGCATGTATCTTTGTTTTAACTTCAGCCCCATTTGCCAAATTCATAGCAAATACATTCAAAATATTTGCTAAAGTACAATTCCTTTGAGTGTGGCCAGAGCACAAGATTGATGGGTCTTTTAAAAGGTTATATTGTTATTTTACCTTTACAAAGATTATGATAAATTGCTTGAATTAAGCTTCAAAATAGCTATCCCTTCTTTAAATGGAGAAATTATCATAATGTACTGTAGTTTGTTCAAGTACAAGGCACAGACATTTTGGTATGCTAATGCAACCCTGACACAGATGCATTTCGGTGCCAATAGTTTGCTGCGATTTGGATAGTAAAATGAGCATTCAAGTATGTCTAAATTATTTGTGACATTAAAAAAGCAGCAAGGTGCTAAACATTTTTTTAAAAAACTAACTCATACACATCACTAGGTAAAACAAAAACATTTCTGCAAACCTGCTATATTAGAAATTCACTTATGGTAGTATCTTCCTTTGCCTGGTTTGAGAGCAAAGGTAGCCAACATGGTGCCCTCCAGATGTTCTAGAGTGCCAATCATCCCTGACCATCTTTCATGCTGCCTGGGATGAAAAAAAGTTATAGTCCAAAACAGCTGGAGGCACCATGTTGTCCGGCTCTCTAGTCAGACCCTGGCCAAGGCAGAACTGGGGCAGGTCAAGGGGATGGAAAGTAGGGTCAAAACTTGAAACTCAGCACATGAAGATTTCAGTTTCCAGGTATTTGTTTATTTAATTGCACCTGATGGTGATTCCAAGGGAGAGTGTGGATTATGTTAGTGCATTGTCAAATCCCTGTCCAATGGTCTCTTCCCCCCCCCCATCAAGTGGTGGGGGTGGTCTCACCTATAGTACACTTCTTGATTAGTTTGCAAGGCTGTTGTTGTAGAGAGCAGAAAGGCATGCTGTGAAAGCAAAGTGAGCAAATGACAGCAGGTGGGGGCAGGAGAGTGTGAAAATAGCAGCAAAAAAACACAAGGACAAAGAGTTGTTGGTAAGGGAATAAGAAGCACTGGGCAGGGAAGGGATCTGTGCTCCAGTCAAGCTGCTGTGAACTGTCACAAATACTACAGAATATTACACATACAGAAATATTGTCACAGCATGGAGAGTTGAACTTACTACCAAAGTTCCATCAAGTTCAACATTGTATATGGCAGCAATTACATTTGTAATGTGAAAAAACTTTCCCACTTAAACATAGGTGCCAAGCTAAGCAGGGCACTGAATAATGTTAAACCCTCATTAGAAGATTCAGCTCCACCCGTTCAACATCAGTTTTTCATTCTCGTATGTTGCGTAGATATTCCTTGTTAAAATGCTTGTTGCTTCTAGGCACTATACCGTGCAAACCTTTTACCTGCTTGAAAAAGTTGAATTCATCATCTTCTAAAGAATATTGTGCGATTTACCATTTTAGGGGGACACACAAGATGTATCAGTTCTAAACTGGGCAACATTATTTTTCTTAAAAATTTCTTATCAAAAATATTCCATTTTTTAAAAAGTATACAAAGCAATTGATACAATAGGACAGTTTGGGCTAAATGGGGATTTTGGGATAAAGGTCTACATAATTCCTGGTCTGGACATTGAGTTTCCTGAATTGCCATGGCAATTTCCATATCTAATCTTAAAATATAACATGCTGATCTATGAACAGGTGAATGTTGTTTTTAGGGCAGCTAGAGATGAAATGATCCCCCCCCCCGAATCATTGGAATTTCATTGGAATTTCAAACTTTGACTTTTTGCAATTTAAAATTATCCTACATTTCCTTTTATGTTAAGGGGGGAAATGTTTGGGTGCTGGACTTCTAAACTGTAAGCTAGCTGGAGCTTTAAACAGGAGGATGCCCATCACAATGTGTATCCCAAGGATAGATTCTGTATTTGGATGTGTGTCCCACTGAAAGCAATGGACAGTATCTGTGTTTAGATGTATATTCACTTTACAGTTCCTAAACCAAGGATATCCCAGGGATTTTTATTTATTTTTTAATATGCAAGACCATGGAGTAGAAAAGCAGAAAATTCCATGGGAATAAAGGGACAGGCTTATCCCATTCCTAAATGATCTATTTATGCAGTGTCTATCAGAACCATAATAGGATATGGCAACAGAGTTATTATTTCCAGAACTGATGATGACATCCAAATCAGCCCTTAACCAAAAGGCAATCAGCAGCCACTCTAGTAAATTGAATGAGATACACATAATCCTGAAACTATTTCAACTAGTTAGTCAATTCAATGGCTTTCAACTTCACTTAGTAGAAGTCTCTCAGATGGTCTTCGTAGAAGTTTCTCTACAGTTAGTCACCTGGAGCACATAACATAGTTTTAGGACAGCTAGGAGAAGCTGGAAGTGTTTTTGAATAAGTCTGCAAAGAGGAGGTAATACTTTGTGAAGGTTCCAGTCATTTGAGTATTCATATTTCCAAGAAGAGTGACATCCTCTCAAGGCACATGTCTAATCTGAATGTGACTGGATTTCATTTGCATTCTCAATACAGATAAGTATTGCAGAGATTGGCAAAACAGCCATTCTCAGGGGGAAATGTCAAAGCACACTCATACGCTTATTCAAACCAGTAGCCTGCCTTTCATGTTCCTCTGAATTTCTAGAAAGCTTCAGTCAATGAAAAGAAGAATTTTATTAGCATGCATGTCCCAGAAATGTGCTGGGACATCAACAGGATACCAGGAGTCAGGACTATACTCAGCAACACTGCTAAAGTTCTAAAAATGGAGAAGAGACAGTTTTTTGTTTTTTTCCTCACCCCTCTGACATAAGCCTTTCATTCAAACATTGGAAGCATACCTGAACTAATAAATTCTGCCCTCTTGAATTGCTTTGTCTTTTCTTGGCAGTAAAGGCATTTGTGAAACTGAAATTGAATTGGAGGTAGATGCTTATAGAAAAATGGGGTTGAAAATGGGGGGGAAATCAAGTAGATACAACAGTAGGCACAATCAACAGGAAAATAAAACATGAATATTTGTATAGCTAATATCATACATAGCAAAATTTACTAAAATGTTCACTCCTGACATGGAGTTTCTCAAGTTGATTGCAGGACAAGGGGACAATGAGGGACATGGGCATACAAGTACCGGATTAATAGTTATAGTCTTTTGTGCCCAAGTGGCTTTGAGTGACATGTTGCTAAGCCCAAAATATTGCATATACTCCAAGGAAGTGAGCTTGAAAACTTTGGGAAATTGGGAGATGGAGCTGTCCAAGTATTAACTTCTGCCAATGTTGTCTAACTTCCCAACTAGACAGCCGCCTTTCCTCAGCTAGTGTATCAGAGGGGGAGATGTGACCTCTCTACTTTGACATGATGGAGGACTAGAGAACTTTGGTATCTTAATGGGATAGACAAGTGCAAGGTAGGTCTGTGCCACACCTACTGCTCCCCCTTCCCTTCCCTAAACAGGAAAATCCTTGGGGAGGGGATTAGAAATACCTGGCACCTCCTCCTTCTTCCCCTTTACCTCTGGAAAGTGGCAGAGGGATTGACATGAAGCAGCCCAATGTGAACCCCAATTTAAGGAGAGACTGCTTAAGGAGAGACTGTACCAACCCTGAATTCATAGGAAGTCAAGGAAATCAGTAGATAAAGGAAAATGATTATTAAGAGTCTAATGAATATAGCTTTTCAAAACTACTAAAACATAGTTTGCTTGAACTACTAGACTGGCTCTCTTAGATAATTGAGCTGAATTCTAGTCCCTGTCATCTTACACAAAAAAGGTATCTTCCTGAGTAATCCCATATTTCATTCAAAGCTTCTAATGCTCATGCTTGTAAAAATAACATTTTAAAATATACACACAGTGTAATCAAATTCTACTCCAGTAGAATTTCTGTATACTGTGTGGTTTTCTGTCTGCTCTTCACCCACTGTTGTCAAGACACCCAGTACTATTAAACTCTTACCCACACTCCACAACACTAGATCAGATCTGCATCACTATTTTGTTAGATGCAGTCCAATACTTCCAGTTATGTTGGAGATAGGAGCTCAGTTCAGACATCACACCAAGGAAACGTAGCCATGCTTTGGCATGATGTTTGAATTGACAAACCATGGTTCACAACTGGCTAGAAAAGTAGATTCTGTACTATATAATTTCTTTAAAAAAGAGAACCCTATCCACGCCCAAGATTCACAGAAGATATCAAGAGTTCAAGGCATGCTGATAAATTTAGAACTTTTGGTGAAATGAAGGAGTGCCGTGGTCAGCTCCTCGACTAGAAACCTCGTTACCCATTGGAGAGCACTGCCGTAGCTCCATGCTTCCCCATGGGGGCCTAAAGGCAGTGAAATATACTCAGTCGCAAAGTGATTTCATGCTCTTTATTCAGCTCATAGTGAATGAATGTCCCCTCAAAGTATCTGCTTTATATACATTATTTACACAATGGGCTGCACATGATTGGCTAATTCCGGAATTCTACTGTAAGCCAATCAGGTTGTGGATTCACTTCTATCTGGAGCATGATTGGGTAGTTCCTGCCAACCAATCATACTGCTGCATTGTTCTAGGACCAATCAGACTGCTGCATTCTGAATCCTATTGTTCTAGGACCAATCAGACTGCTGCCTTTTGGATCCTATTGTTCTAGGACCAATCAGACTGCTGCAGTTTGGATCCTATTCAACTCAGTACATAACACCCCTCCCCTCTAAGTTCCAGTCCTGCCCGGGAGGTCTCATTCATAGTCCTCAAGGTACGCCGGCGGCCTACGTGTGCGTTGCAGCCTGGGGTGTTCCCTGGTCCGGGGTTCAGGTTCTGGCTCGTGTTCCAAGGATGCTGGCTGTGATGGGGCTGTTTGGTCTGGCGCAACCGGCTCGCTCAGTCGTGGTTCTGGTTCCGGTGTCCTTTCGGCCTCACGGGTCCTCTCTGTATTTACTGATTCTGCCTCTCCTGCTTGCCCCTGCTGCTCTATGGGCCTCACTGCCCCACTGTTCCCTTGGGACTCCTCTGACCTGTCCTCCTCCTCCTGGTTTTCTCCCGGGAATCGTCGCCGTATCTGGTCGCAGTGGCGGCGCCAGCATTGCCCCCCATCTGTTAGCACCTCGTACGACACGGGGCCAGTGACCCTGGTGACTCTGGCGGGTACCCATGCAGGGCCTGCCCCAAAATTATTTGCGTACACTGGGTCCTGGGCCTCGAAGGTCCGGGGGTTCCTGCCTTCCCCCACCATTACCTCATCCTGAGCTCTATCGGGGTGAAGGCGGTCCAATCTGATTGCAAGGCGCCGACCCATTAGTAGTTCAGCGGGGCTCCGGCCAGTCGTTGAGCTGGGGGTGCTGTGCTGTGCTAGAAGGAATGTGGCAAGGCGGTACTCCCAATCCCCTTGCGTCATGCGAGGCCTGCTACAATTGAGACACTATTTCAAAGCATAGCTTGTTGGATTGAGTCAGAATTCAGTTTCCAACTGCTAAATTCCCAGAAACCAAGATTGCTTTTACTGGCTGGTAGGCAATTTTGGGATGAGCTCAATAGCAAAGAAAAAAGCTCAATTCTTTTCTGAAACCATACTATTTTCCCCTTTCATGCCTGCCTCCATCCCTTGCGGCCTATTGTTTTGTACTCTAAGTTGAAATTGGAAAGGCCCAGGGGCTTCTGCTGTCTCTGACACTGTTACTGTTAATTTGACTGCACGCCAGTGGTGAGCTAACTGAGAAAATCTACAGCTCTTGTCAATCACAAGCAGGCGAAGCACCTAACAGTGTTGATTCAACAGTGCCTGGGAATAGAAGAGCGTACCTCAAAGACCAAGAGAAGCAGAGCCAGCTGCAGAATTCAACCAGAAAACAAACTGTTCTTTCAAGATGTCCTTCAGGAAACTCACGGACGACACCAGTATTCAGGATTTAAAACTGACTTGCAAATTAATGAGAACGGGGTAAATCTACCTCTATAGTGGATTGAAGATTGTACAGAAAACAATTCCACTCCCAGCTTACGTATGTTCAGAGCTGGGCATGTACACAAAATTATAAAGCACTGCAGTCCCCCTTCATATATTTAACCTAGATGCTTGTGGTCTTTCATGCCCCATGATGCACACAGCTTCTTTCCTGGTGCTCTCTGCTTTGTCTCCTCCTCGCACTCTTGGTACATTTTGCACAAGCTTCTCCTTTCTCCTCCTTAACATCCCGCCTCAAGACCCACTATTTCCATTCCTGAACCACCCACACCAGCCTTAGCATTCCCACCTGTACTGAGGCTCTTCCAGTAGAGTTGCCAGGTCTCAAGCTCTGGTGCTGAGACTCGGGTTTTAGGATCCATTCTCAGGGCACCAAGTGCAGCCTAAAGGCAGACGATTCGTGGGCATATGCAGTAGCTGCACAAGTTAAATTAATTGTGTGTTACCAGCTCTTTACTGCTAGGCTCAGTATAGAGATGTAAGATTTCCAGAATTTCCTCTAATGTACAGCATTTTTGTATGCTATTTCCACCAATATATGCATTCTGGTGCACATTTTATCCTAGCATGTGCATTCCTGTATGCATAACGTGGCTGGGGAAATACATTGCAAATTTTAAAGGCAACTTCTGAATGATGACTGTTTTTCGGTTCACTTATTCCCCCCCCCCCCAAAAAGTGAATTTGACTTTGACAGGCTTACCTTTAAATGCAAACTAACTTATCCCCTTAGTAAGTGAGAAACAAGAAGAATCAGAGACTGAGCTGTACAAAGCCACAGCTACCATTTTATAGGAGCAAATAAGATCCTCTGTATTCTGAAGCTGTTGAAATAACATCTCTAGTATCAAATCCCAGCAGTGTTGCTTAATAATTCAGACAAACGCAGCAGAAATTACATCATTACTAACTTTACCACCTTTGAATCTTGGATCTAGACATTTTGCAACAGTACAGCCAGCACTGACATTATTTTAAAGTACTGCTTTAAAAAGTAGTCCATGCATTATACTGAAAGAGAAAATGTCAAACAAAAGGTTTTAGTTTCATTGTAAGTTTCTAAACTTTTCAGTGGAATAATTGGAGGTCCCCAAATATAGGAAAAGGTAGGTCTTCCTCTCTCCCCATTCCCCCCCGTTTCCAGGTTTTCACATCTTTAGTTCTGCTTTTACCACTCAGCTCCACTGCTTTACCACTAAGCCAAGCTCTCAGGCCAAACCACGTATCAGGTTTTTTTAAATTTACATGGCAACCATGTGACACTGCCACGTCGCTCATCATGCGCTGCATCTTAAAAAATAGAGTTTTGGATTCTGGAAACACGGCAGATGAATCTGCTGAGACACAGGCAAAAGTATTTCCTGTTAGATATCCTAAGACTAATGGTAATCCCTGGACAAGGGTTAAAACCTTCTCTATAGCCCTCACTGGCTCCCAGTCTGGCCTAAGTGGTTCTGCCAGTGGCCTTCCTTGTTATTCTGTGACCAGATCAGCTTCTCTTGGCATCCACTACCCACTGGCGGAGGAAGAGGAGTGCGGGGAGGGGGGGAGTGCACCCCCCCCGGCAGCGCGATCCCAGTGGGATGCCATCACGGCTGCTCCCCCGCCCGCGCTGGGCTCCACGCCCCCAGGATGCGCGCCATGCCTGCTCTCCGCCCCCTGGTGCTGGAGCATGAAGCTCCGCCACTGCCACTGCCCAGCTCCCATTCTCATTAGTCACTGCCTTAGCTTACACGTAGTACAACATAGCCCACAATAAAATTACTAGCCAAACTTGCTACCCATATTTGAAAGTACAGCCAATCATTGGGGAGGGGGGCAATTGTTTCTACACCAGGATTCCTTCCCTCTAACCGGACACCAATTTGTGGGTGTCCTGAAGCTATGCCTAGACAACTTGGGACTATCTTTGGGCAAGTAAAGTACTTACTCCTTCAGGATAGAAGCTGAAACCTCCACAGCCAATTCTAAGTTCCAGAATCTGCAAATCAAAGCCATAGGACACCACTGACCCAGTGTGTGTATCCACTCACAGTGGATACACCATGTTTCTCATGCTTATTTCTTCAGGCCAAAAGACTGTGTGGATATAAGGTCACAGCACTGAACATTGGATGAGGACCAGGCACTTCTCAGCATGCCTACCACCATTCAGCAGTTTTGATTCACAGGGATGGCAGGAAATGGGATGAACTGAAGCTAGCCTGCGTGAGAAGAGTGAGAAGGCCCTCCAGACCTGTTGACTATACACTTGGGCGAGAAGGACCTATGCAACAGACGCAGCTTCAGCTAGAGACTGGCAATGGTGTTTGCCTAGAATCCTTGTGCTCAAGTCTACTACACTGGTTGCAACAGTAGAGTTGGTGGCGAATGGTCTGATATGCACCCACTCTTGTGGCAGAATTGGTATTGAGCGGGCTCTCAAACATGGAGTCCTAAGGTAACACGCCACTCCTTCATTAGCTCAGGTAGGGACAGTTTGATGTCACTATCCTCAAGTTGGGTCCTCTCCACTGGTCAACTCTCATGAACATTCCTCAGTAGCTGTGCTGGTATAGGTTAGGTATTTTTGAACATCAAGGTACCACAATTCCACTCCAAAGCTGCTTCCCTTGCTGTGATCAACAAGGTTGTGGCCTCTTTACATCGTACATCTTATTTTTACACAACCCTTGTCTCCGGAGGGGTCATGGGCCAGGAGTCGGCTTCACCTGCTGAGCAGCAGCCTGAAGGAGCAGAAGGCGAAGTGACTCCTGATAACTGCTGGTTATCAGCCTTCTTGCTCTGGATGAGAACCAACTGGCTCCAGCTTTCTTAAGCAGGGTTTCCAGCCTCGAACAGTTGCTGGAAACAACATTTGTCATTCCTGACCAGACCTTTCTACTTCTTGCTTCTTGTGACTTTGGACCTTCGGCTTTCTTGACCCCTGGTCTAACCACATGAACTGAGATACTCCTGACCTTAGGACTGGACTGGACCTTGCATAGGGACTCTGCCTCCAGGCAACCTCCTGAGACTTGGTTGGTTGGCTAGCTTCTCCTTCCACTGAGCTCTGCCATGGCTGGCAGCACAGGACTACGACAGGAAGCAGCTTAATGTACCTACTCCACTAATGTAGCCTACATTTGATTAGTAATTTGGACTAATTTAGGGTTGCTTCCTTGTTTCTAATGCTTTAGGCATAGCCTGTCAAAATACCTTTCTACAGATGTAAGGTAGATTTTAAAAAAGTGAAACCCAGCTTAAGGGCTGGACAGAAAAGTTCCTCAGGAGTGTAAAGGCTTCAGGAAAGCTATTCCTCCCCCATTTGCAGCAAGAGGAGAGAAAACAAGATCGA
Source organism: Podarcis raffonei (assembly GCF_027172205.1). NCBI lineage: Eukaryota > Metazoa > Chordata > Lepidosauria > Squamata > Lacertidae > Podarcis > Podarcis raffonei. The sequence continues at coordinate 136,566,136 of NC_070602.1, forward strand.
GTCCTTTTTAATGAATTTAGTCATTCCTAATAGCAAGAGACGCAGCAAGCATGACAATGGCATTGCTCCAACTGGCTCCTCCTCCCTCTTCCTAGCAAGAGCACCTGCCCTTACGGTGGCCACTGGTGGTCAAATGTCTCTGATTCTGTTGTTCCTGCACTCTTAATGAACATTGAGCTCTGGGAGAAGGGGGGTCAGAAATACTCTCCAGTGACAATGTGTCCGCTGGTTGCTCTGCCTTCTAACACTGCCAAACTCTTCTGTTCGTCTGTCTCTGAGCTGTGACCATCCTCAAACCCCTCAAACCCCTGCTGTAAATCAATGCTGCATCCCTCCTCTCCTGCAGTGTCAGATGGGGGAGGGGGGCAACCTCCACCATTCCTCCTCCATCTTGCCCTCCTGAGTTCAATCCCTGACAAGGAGCTAGCTTAATTTACAACACCAATTGTATTATGTTCCTTTACAGCAGGAAAGCTTACTTTGCACAGCAATCACATGGTCATATATTAGAAAGGAATAAAAAGGGAAAATATGTGCCGGTTTGGGCAGGGCTTCTAAACTTTTAAACAAAGACTCTGCTATACATCACTACTAGGATAATGTAATTCATTTGTTTGGCATTTCTTCTAGCAAATATCAATAAAGAGCAGTCAAAATTTTATACTCCACTGAATCAGACATCTGGCAGTCTTTGCATCCTTATCCAGAGCATTTAAATCTGACATATCATTAATAAAGATTAATCTTGTTGCAACTAAACGTATGAAAACTATTCTATGCCTAACAATAAAGTATCATTGGGGAGTCTGCCACTTTTGCCCTTTTGCAAAATTATGTTTGATGAAGATCATTTGTAAGAATTTGAACTACTAATGCCCTCTAATTCAGAACATGTAGTGACAGGTGTCAAGCTTGCTTTGGAGCAGTGACTGTTTTCATAACTCAACTTTCCCTGCTCTAGATAATGGTTATAAAAACATAAAACCACAGCAGCTAGATAGATGATACTTATACAGTGGTGCCTTGGGTTACAGACGCTTCAGGTTACAGACGCTTCAGGTTACAGATTCCGCTAACCCAGAAATAGTACCTCAGGTTAAGAACTTTGCTTCAGGATGAGAACAGAAATCGTGCTCCGGCAGTGCGGCAGCAGCGGGAGGCCCCATTAGCTAAAGTGGTGCTTCAGGTTAAGAACAGTTTCAGGTTAAGAACGGACCTCTGGAACGAATTAAATTATTAACCAAGGTACCACTGTACAGTAAAGTTAATGAGTAAAGTTAATATTAAGTATTGAGAAGAATTACTTTAACTTACATTGGCTTATCTCAGAAGAAGCACAATGAAAGAAAACAGCACAAATACTGGAAGACTTGATAACAGCTTCCTATAGAAGCACACTAAACCTGGTACTCTGACCAGATGCTAAAGAATAGGTGCAAGAGTCTTGTGCTAGCAGATTTTGTCCATAGTTACAAGATACCCTAGTTCTATGCACATTCCTACAGTAAAGGCTGTAGTGCAACATTAAGCATTTGCTAGAAAGCTTAATAATAATAATAATAATAATAATAATAATAATTCATAATAATTTTATTATTCCCAGTCACTCCGGGCGGCTTCCAGCAAAATATATAAAAATAAAACATTATAAACTTCCTGATGCAGCGCTGCCTTCAGAAGTCTTCTAAAAGTTATGTAGTTCTTTATCTCACTTACATCTGATGGGAGGGCGTTCCACAGGGAGGTGCCACTACCAAGAAGTTCCTCTGCCTGGTTCCCTGTAACTTCTCTTCTTGCAGCGAGGGAACCGCCAGAAGACCCCCAGAGGTGTCCAGGCTGAACGATGGGGGTGGACACACTACTTCAGGCATACTGCGACGAGGCCATTTAGTAGCTTCTTGCTACTAATGTGATTACTAGAGGTAGGATTCAAAAAATTACAGGCTTCTGTGTGCACACTAGAACTTTAGCCACTCCTTCGTTTCTTCGTCCCATGTGCACTTTGAAAAACCACTCTAGAAAGTTAAGGGGGCTCTAGAATGATGAGATGCCATTGAAAAAAGGAAATCTGGAGAATCCAGATGGGCATGGTATTCTTTTGATCATAACCGATCTGTCTATTTACAATGAAGGATATAGTTTAAGTTAATTCATTACAATAATGATGGAAACAGGTAATAGGAATAATTTGAATACTATGTGATCCAGTAATTAATGGTAAGACACATCTTATGGAGATTGACACCTGATAATTGTCTAATTCCAGTCCCTCATTCACTGATGAAGCCCAAAAGCAAACAGATTGAGTTAAAAAAAATACAGTAGTTACAATGAACATTCCAAAATCATATCATGGAACAATTACAGTTAGAATAACTTGAAACACAATTCCAAAAAAGAAAACAAGTCGAGCCAGGATTTTCAATAGAATGAAAGTTCCTCATTATATATAGTGAATAATTATTGTTTCTGTCTGGGTATTTAGTATTTAATCCTCCATTCATTTTCCAGTAATAGCTCAGAAAGTATTCTTCTTGAGAAAAACAAGGAATGCTGAACTAATGTTGGCAAATTTCAAGATTGCTTAAAGTACAGAAGCTGCTATACTTTTACAATACTAATTAGTATCATATTTCAAGCTTTTAGCATTCATATTTTATACAAAACTATTAGTTCAACAAGAAGAATGAGGCAGGCATTTAGTGGGGGAGAGTTTCCATTTAAACCTTCTTCCCAAGATTAGCAGCAATTTTTATTTTTCTATCAGTTTGTAACAATCATGGGCTGCTGCAATATTTATTCTCATAAAGAGAAATAAGCACCAACATCTATTCCCTCTTAGAAAGGTATTGTCTTCTACAGCTGCTTTTTAATATGAGTCACTCTGATGACATCTTATCTATAAACTTTCTTAAATTACTCTTAAAAAGTAACAAGAATGTCAGATTTGATCTATCAAAAATGAAAGGCTGCCTTTCTTCTTAAGTTAATTGACAGTAAACAGACTTGCCTGTCTATCTATCTTTGTCTAACTTTTTCCGGCTGGATAAACGCAATCACTACTAAACTTGACAAAAGACAATGATATTATTAATGAGAGCATGTACGTGATGTTAAAACTTTTCTTTACAGACATCCAGTGAACTCCAATTAACAACATAGTTCTTATGTTTAAAAAGGCTTCGGGAGAAGAGCAGAAAGGTTGACTGAAGGAAAAAAGAAAGATGAGTTGGGTACAAATGCTCTAAATAAATAAATAATGTTCCTATTCTGCCTCACCACAGATGGTTCTTCTGTTTGCCTATGATCCATACCACTTTCAATACCTTGCTATCTAGTTTGGCCTCTACTCAACACTGAGCGTTTTCATGAAGGTTATAGTTATCCCAGTGACACATCTTCACTTCTAATAATATCCATCTACCCATATCTAGGAGCTATTTTGGTCAGAGCTGAGATTCTAAATTAGGTTCTCAGTTATGTTCAGAAAACTCTCAATGTCCTGGGGGATCATGGGTTCCTGGTGAGTCGGGAAAAGGGTCAGTTTGTTCCAATCCAACACCTGCAACATCTTGGGGCCATCCTAGACACTGTTCAATAAAACATTTCCTGTCACTGAAGAGGGTTCACAACACCACAGATATGACAAGCATGCTGCAGCAGAGTACCTCAGCAAACCTCACATTTCTGGTCAGGGCCTTGGGATTTTCAATTCAACCATCCAATTTTTCCCCTGGGCACATACATCACTTCTCTGTAGGCCTCCCACAACAGATGTTCAAAGAATGACAAGAGAACAGGCTTTTTCTGTGCCCCTCCACCAACAGTAGAATGTTTTCCTCAGCATGATTCAACTGGTGTCAACACCTTTCTGGCATAATGCAAATAAGTTTTTAATGGACAACTGGACAGCACTAATGGCCACGCTTTGGTGGTTTATTTTTGGTATTAATTCTTAGATGGGTAGGAGGGATGGCTATATGATGTTGTTGAGTGAATTTTGTGGATGAACACTCTTGGTATATTTCTTTATATATATATATATTATATTTTATTTGTATGTTATTGTCCATGTGAAAGCAATGGGTCTCCCAGCATTGTGAAAGAATACCTGAACTGCATAGACTTGAGTTCACTTTAATTATAAACAAGCTGATAATTATGACCATTTAAAGTTGACTTATATGTGATTAGTCCTCAAAAGGTTCAGGCATAGAGAGGTGTTTTCTAGATATGTTACATCAGACCATTTACCTGAATGTGTGAGGAACTGAACCTGAGGTCTTCTGCATGCAAGGATCTTCTTCCCTATTGATCTACGGCCTCTCTCATTATACTTTGCTACAGAAAATGACTGTTTTAAAATAGTTTGGTACGAGCAACCAATTACTAATTGTATTTCACTTGAAATTCAAGAGGGGGGGGAACATGAATTATTTCTTGTTTTAACTCTGACCTGTCTTCCACCTTTCTTTTATAGCTCCATATAGTTGTGCTTCTGAATTTAATGGATTTAAATGTGATAAAGATCTAGATAAATGATGGAGAACCTGTGGTCTTCCTGATATTGTTGGGCTCCCATTAGCTTCAACCAGCATGGGGAATGGTCAGTAATGATGGGGGGCTGACCTACATGACATACCTATTTCAGACACATTTGATGGTAATGTAAAGCCTTCTTTTCTGTGGTTCCATGCACACTGCAGAATTTGCTGCCCCAAGACATCTGTCTGGCATGGTCTTCAATGAGCTTTCACCATCTTTGAAAGAACTTCTACCTGCTTGATCTGACTGCATTTTTGTCTACTATCCTGTCTGTTTTAAGCTTGTATTATTTGTGATTTTATATATTCAGTTGATTATTTATATTTGCCACCTTCAGTATCCTCAGATATAAAAGGCAGGGTATGAATTTAGATACAATCTTGATTTGTTGTTCCACTTTGCTTTTGCCTTTGTTTACTGTGCACACTCACTGTCTAACTAATTCACATTTGGAATTGTAAGTTGTTGTCTTTTTACCAGCAATGCATTCCCAGGCCACACAAAGTAAGTCTCTTTTGAAACTGATTGAATTTTTCAAAAACAGCTTGTAATAAGAAGGGCCTCTTCAAAGGGAGGGAGTAAAAAATTCCAGTCTTTAGACATACCTATGGTGGCTCTTTAGATCTCAGTGTAGAGCCTTTATGTCCAAAGAGGTCTCATTTAATGTCTGCTCTGTCAGATAATTTGTATTTTACTTCCAACTTTTACTTATGTAATAACATTTCTTTTAATGTCAGTCATTTTGCATGTATAGCCTTCAAAACTGAATCAAAGAAAAATGGATGTGGAGCATTATCAAACTTATGGCTTTCACTGTAGATATCCAGTATTCATTAACGTACTAAGGGCAGCACATCTTTTTTAAAAAAACCACAATAACTTTTCAAGTAGCATAGCTAATAAACATTAAGTCTACATTCTGATGGTTTATATTAAATTTCCTGTTAAAATAAGCATTATTTTTCTATAAAGAATTCATCATATTGATGACAATGGAATACATATATGTGTTAAAGGATAAAAAGAAAGTTAAGTAACTGAAGTCTTTTTTAGTCACCTGTGTACCATTTTTATGTATTCAGTATGGCACTTACTTTAAAACATTTTACTTCATACAGTATACACAGTTCATGTTTTAAAACAAATTTCTCAGTTGAATAGGCTCTATTCCTCTCTGGCCGTTCTCATGATTGAAAGAAAAAATCACGGAGCATAAAAGATTATCTAAATATACCCCATCTAAAAATCCAATAGCAATAGATATATTGCTAGACTAGCAAATTTTCTTACACACCAAAGTACCTAACTTACTTGGACAACTGCTTTATTCACAATCACCAGAGCTGTATTGAAAATGGCATGGCAGCCTCAAGAAGCTGTACTGAAAGTAAAACTTTTCTGTGCCAAGAGTGATGCCAGAATGAAACATGTGTACTAAAATGCCCACCTGGAAAACTCTTCTAGTATAGACCAGTTTCCAGCCATGTAGCTTGCATTGGGGAACATTGACCCCTGCATTTAAAACCCAGATTTTGCCCTGAAGGCTGAAGCTCAGGACATGTGACAAACTAAGGGTCATGCCACAAATGGCTCTCTCTCTCTCTCTCTCTCTCTCTCTCTCTCTCTCTCTCACACACACACACACACACACACACACAGCTGTATTTACATGGCATCAACATTCTACAGATTTAAAATTGTATTTTATAATTATTGAGAAATCCCTCAGTGATTAAACAGATATTCAAAACTATTCATATTCATTTATTTTCCTTCTGAGCTCCCCCACTGGTTGAGTTCATTCTCAAGAAGCCTACCTTGGAATTCCACAATTCAGGATGTGAGGGCCACTATGATAGAAAGCAGGGTTTTCTGGACAGTGCCACCAATATAATCCCCCTCACTAGGTGCCCTATGCACCTCCTACCTGACTTTCAGACAGCTTGATTTGAAACTGTGTGTACAACCTGGGCTAGTAATGTATACATTTTAGCTAAATAATAATATATATTTTAGTAAAATAGTATCTGTATTCTATCCAATTGTGGACCTGATCAAGCTGAAATTTGCTCACTTTGTCCAATTGCTTTCAGCTGAAGAGTTATGTTTCTCACACTAAAAACAATGAAACTTAAATGCTTAACTATAGCAGGATTGGGCAATATATCTAAATACGAATTACATCTAAATACAAATTTAGTTTGCTTCTTGCTTCACTTACTTGAGAGACAGAAAGGCTCAGCTCTATGCACATACCCTACTAGCAAAAGGACAGAACCAAGACGCTGGAAGATCTTAGTTCTCAGGTCTGAATAGTTTTGTAGAGAAACTAACGTGTCATGTTTTTAGCCATGACTCTAGTATTCAAGAGGGACGCGGGTGGCGCTATGGTTTAAACCACTGTGCCGCTTGGACTTGCTGATCAGAAGGTCAGCAGTTCGAGGCCCTGCGACGGGGTGAGCTCCCGTTGCTCAGTCCCTGCTCCTGCCAACCTAGCAGTTCAAAAGCACCTCAAAGTGCCAGTAGATCAATAGGTACCGCTCCGGAGGGAAGGTAAACGGCATTTCCATGTGCTGCTCTGGCTTTGCCAGAAGTGGCTTAGTCATGCCGGCCACGTGACCCGGAAAAACTGTCTGCGGACAAACGTTGGCTCCCTCGGCCAGTAAAGCGAGATGAGCGCCGCAACTCCAGAGTCGTCTGCGACTGGACTTAACTGTCAGGGATACCTTTACCTTTACCTAGTATTCAAGAAAATGTTTTCCAAAATTCAGCCAGCAAAGCTACCTAAATTTAATAATGTACTTGCTATTGCCAGAAAAGGTTTTCCTGTTCTCTAACATCACAAAGATTTCATTTTACTCTTGTGCAGCATCTGAATAATGATCAAAGATCCTAATTGATTTTCAGTCAACAGATAAACCAGATGTTCTGCACTGAGTTAGGGTCATTATCCTTTTGTCAAAAATTTGTAAGAAAAAGGCAATTTGTTCACAATTATAATTTTTAAAGCTATGAAATGTAATTTAGTGCCTGAGCCTACTTAACACATCACTGAACACTTTCTGTACATTTTCATTTCACTTAAGCCCTGACCCCAAATCAGACATGCTTGCTTTTCTTTATACTTCATTTCAGAAAATGCCACCAACCTAACAAAGCCAAAATAAATGTAATTCACTTTACTATGAGATTTAGATTACCTTTATAACTAATAATTGCAAACAGAGTTGCTTACCTGGTAATTCATGTGCCCATATGCAAGCACATCAGAATAAATATTGCAAAAATCTAAGCGACTATGTTTGCAATTATTTTACACTTGGGAAGAACTGGGGAGCAGGGAAGCTCAGGAGATTCTTCGGAATTCTCTTTCTATGTTGGCTGTTTGATAATTGTTTGTAAATTTTTAAAATCTGAAAAACTAAATAAAATTTAAAAAAAGAACTTGCTTATTGGTGGCATTTTCTAAAGCAGCATATATACTGGCAGCACTATAACATATATATTTATTTTTTATTTGCAGACCCACAAAAAACATTATCAAAATAAAAATCAAACAGAAATAGAGGGAAAGGCAGTCACTATGTCCAGTGCATGTAGGTTTCTATTTCTTATTACTTCCAAAAGGAACTTAGCCATGGTCAGGGTAGTATCATTTGGCATTTAATAATACCTCCATGAACGTCTGCCTCGTCTAGCGTCCATTCTGGCGAATGTCCATGGCAAATCCAGAAGTACCGGAATGGGTTACTTCCAGGTTTGCCACTCGCACATGCACAGAAACACAAATCGCTCCGTGCACGTGTGCAGGCGTGGCACTTTGCCCTGTGTCTTTTTCGGCTAGCGGCTGGGGCTCCGGAACGGATCCCGGTTGCAAAACAAGGAGGTACTTAAGGTGGAGCGGGGCACAGGTGGCGCTGTGGGTTAAACCACTAAGCTTAGGGCTTGCTGATCAGAAGGTTGGTAGTTCAAATCCCCACGATGGTGTGAGCTCCCGTTGTTCAGTCCCAGCTCCTGCCCACCTAGCAGTTTGAAAGCACGTCAAGTGCAAGTAGATAAATGGGTACCACTCCGGCAGGAAGGTAAACAGCGTTTCCGTGCGCTGCTCTGGTTCACCAGAAGCGGCTTAGTCATGCTGGCCACAAGACCCGGAAGCTGTATGTCGGCTCCCTCGGCCGATAAAGTGAGATGAGCGCCGCAACCCCAGAGTCGTCCACTTTTGGACCTAACTGTCAGCGGTCCCTTTACCTTTACGTTTACTTAAGTTGGATGGTTTCAGATTTCCAGTTAAGTTTACCAATAGGGGTTTTTTATTAATTGATCCCTGGCTTGTTTGAACTGCTCACAAGTATAGTAGGATATGCTTCATAGAGAGCATAAGCAGAGCCTATTCTGATAGGATATACCAGACAGTTAGTACTTCTGATGGAAATATGTTTAGTCTGGCTTTGGTGAATAATCGACAATAGTTAGGTACAGACAGATTCATATGATGGTAACTGAAAATCATGGCCATAGTGGATTTCAGATGCAAACGGTCCACAGGTTACATATGATCTAGAGCAAAGATTGGTGTATGAAATCTTTAGCCAGCATTTCAAGGGTCTGCCAGTGGCAATCCCAGGACTTTGTGTAGTGAAACACCAGCCCTAGGCACCAGAAGCTTTTAGTTGGCTCTAGATTATGACCATCTAGTACCTACTGGTATTTACCAGGGGAATAGCTTTTCTTGAAGACTAAATTTTTTGACTTCTCATAGATGATGAATAACCCATTTACAAAATAGTAATCTGACAACTTCCTTAGTTAGTATTTCAAGCCAGGTCTGGAGCGAGAGAGGATGGCCACATTGTCCGCATATAACAAAAGAGGGATCTTTCTGATTCCTATTTTTAGGATATGACCATCTGGGTCCATTAGACTTTCCTCTAAATCATTTGGGAAAAGGCTAAAAAATGTGGGGGCCAAAATACAGCCCTGTCTCACTCCACATGCCATCTCAATACAATCCGAAAGTTGGCCCTGCAACCCACAATTTGCTATCACTCTACAGAGATTTAATAAGGAAGAAGAGTCATTTATCCTGCAGTAAGAGATGTAATTTGGTCTATAGTTTCGATCTGGGAATACAGTCAAAAGTGGATTTCATGTCCATAAAGGCCACAGATAGTTTTCCCTGCAGAGGTCTAGTGCATTTCTCTGCTAAGTTGTGCAGCACGAGGCAGTGATCTGATGTTGAAAGGTTATCACAAAAGACAGCCTGGGCTTCATATGTTGTATTATTAGCATTTTTAAAAGTTGTCAGTTTTATAGAGAGGAAACGAGCGTAAAGCTTTCCCATTATAGAAAGCAGACTAATTGGCCTATAATTTGAAGGCACATTAGATTGTCCTTTCTTAAAAATTGGGTGTCTCCAGCTGGTCGGCACTTTGCCCGAGTTATTAACTGTTGTAAAAATCACTGCTAAAAGAGGGGCCCACCATTACTGGTTTGATGTGATCAACTCAGCTGGAATTTCCTGGTGTCTTACTGCTTTTCAGATTCCTAATTAGCGCACAGACTTCTTCTGCTGTAACCGGGTTCCCAAGTGGGAGCTTTGTCAATTCTGGAAAATAATGTCGCAAATGGGGGGGGGGAATTTGAATTGTCAGTAAATATTGTTTTAAAATGGTTCTCCTATACACGGGCTGTGATAGAGCAGCTAGGGGCTGGGGGGTTACTTCTTAGCATACCAGAAACCAGTTGCCAAAAAAGTTTGACTTCATTATTTAGTGAAGCGTTCAGTAACAGGGACCAAGAGTTGTGTTCAAACTGCCTTTTTTTGCAGCCAATAAGGTTTTATACTCCTTTTTTATTTTGAGATAGGTTGGAGGTAAATAGTTTAGACCAGCATTTTTATAGGCCAAGTAAGAATCCTGTAAGGCTTTCTTCTTCATGTGGCACTCTTGGTCAAACCTTTACTAATATGGGACTTACTGCCTGAACTTACATTGATAGAGACAACATCCTGCAGGTGATCAATGAGATTATTGTAGGCCTCCAGGGACGAATCTACTGAGGGATCTTTGATTGTTATTTATTTTAAGTGGATTGCGGTTTACGAGTTCAGTCTGGCCTCAGCTGAAGTAGCCAAGTCAGGAGTCCATTTTTTCCTTCACTTTACTCGACCTCAATTCATATATATATATAAAAACTGAGTGAAAAACCTTTGAGTGCAACCCAATTAATATATAGAAATACAACAAGAGTTGGTGCCAGATTGACTGATTCCATTTTTATTTTTTTTATTTTTTTATAATATTTTTTATTACGTTTCTTTCCAAATTTTATACATTACAAACAAATAAGGAGTTTACAAGAAACCATTTTTTTTTTTTTTAACAAAAATCCCAACTTGGACTTCCCCACCCCTTCCGATTCTGCGTTCTTTATATTAACAATGTCAGCAATTTGTTACCTTATGTCATACCTTATTGTAACTTTTACATGTTATGTATCTATATTCAATGTATTATGTAAAATAAACGTAACATGTTCAATTTCATATTATCTCCTTTTCTCTTTTATCACTTAGTTTACTATTTACTTAATCATAATTGCTAAAGCGTATCATTTCCAAATCATGCACCGTCTTAAGATTCATACAGTTTGTAATACTTTTGCAAGTAGTCTTTAAACTTTTTCCAGTCCACCTCAATTGTTTCTACATCCAAATCTCGGATTCTGCCGGTCAGTTCAGCTATCTCCATGTAGTCCATCAACTGCATCTGCCATTCCTCCAGCGTGGGTAAATCTTGTGTCTTCCAGTTCTTTGCGATGAGTATTCTTGCTGCTGTACTAGCATACATAAACAAAGTTCTGTCCTTCTTTAACACTTTCTGGTCTACCATGCCCAACAGGAAGGCCTCTGGTTTCTTGGGAAAGGTATACCTAAATACCTTTTTCAACTCATTGTAAATCATTTCCCAGAAAGCCTTAACCTTTGGGCATGTCCACCAGAGGTGAAAGAAAGTCCCCTCTGCTTCCTTACACTTCCAACATTTATTGTCAGACAGGTGATGTATCTTAGCTAACTTGACTGGGGTCATGTACCACCGGTATATCATTTTCATAATGTTTTCCTTCAAGGCCGTACTGGCCGTGAATTTCATTCCGGTGTTCCATAACCTTTCCCAGTCTTCAAACATAATGTTGTGTCCAACATCCTGTGCCCATTTAATCATAGCAGATTTAACTGTCTCATCCTGTAAATTCCACATAAGCAGCAAGTTATACATTCTAGATAACAGCTTTGTCTTTGGTTCTAACAATTCTGTCTCTAGTTTCGACTTTTCCACCTGGAAACCAACTTTTTTGTCCATTTTGAAAACCTCTTGAATTTGAGCATAATGTAGCCAATCTCGCACCTTATTTTTTAGTTTGTCCTGGCTCTGCAACTTCCAATTGTCTCCAATTTTTTCAGTCAATTCCCAATATTTCGGCCAATAGGCCTCCATATTGGGTCTTTTTCGGGCCTTGGCCTCCACTGGTGATAGCCACCTCGGAGTTTTACTCTCTAGTAAGTCTTTATATTTCATCCAGACTGCAAAAATTGCTTTTCTGACAATGTGGGTTTTAAACAATTTATGTGCTTTAACCTTGTCGTACCATAGGTATGCGTGCCATCCAAAAGCATTATTAAAACCTTCCAGATCTAGGACATCGGTGTTTTCCAACAAAAACCAATCTTTCAGCCAGCAGAAGGCTGCAGCTTCATAATACAACCTCAAGTCCGGCAGGGCAAACCCCCCTCTTTCTTTCGAATCTGTTAATATTTTAAACTTTATTCGGGGCTTTTTGCCCTGCCAGATAAATCTAGATATATCCTTCTGCCATTTTCCAAAGCAATCCACTCTGTCCACGATCTGTAAGGTTTGAAACAAAAATAACATTTTCGGCAACACATTCATTTTTATAGCTGCAATTCTTCCCAACAAGGAAAGTTTCAATCTTGACCAAATTTCTAAATCCTTTTTAACTTCCAACCAACATTTCTCATAATTATCCTTAAATAAATTCAAATTCTTGGAGGACAAATAGATCCCAAGGTATTTCACTTTTTTAACCACATTCAGTTCTGTTTCTCTCTGAAACCCCTCTGTTTCTGTAATTGTTAAATTTTTGGTCAGAACCTTAGTTTTTTGTTTATTCAACCTAAATCCCGCCACCCGACCAAATTCAGATATAAGCTCGAGAACTCTTTTTGTACTGGATTCTGGCTCCTGCAGTGTCAAAACTAGGTCATCTGCAAAAGCTTTCAGTTTATATTGTTTCACTCCGACCTCTATCCCTTGTACCAACCGGTCCTCTCTGATCATATTCAATAGCACCTCCAGGACTGAAATAAATAACAGAGGGGATAGAGGGCACCCTTGTCGTGTCCCTTTTTCAATTTTAAATTCCTCCGTCACCACATTGTTCACTATTAATTTAGCTTTTTGTTCTGAATAGATTGCATGTAATCCATTCTCAAACCCCCGTCCCACTCCCATCCCTTCCAAGTTCTTCTTCATAAACATCCAAGATATGTTGTCAAATGCTTTCTCCGCATCAATAAAGATTAACACCGCCCTTGTGTTCCTGTTAGTCTGCAAAAGTTCTAAAATGTCAATGATGTTTCTAGTGTTCTCATATAAATGTCTACCAGGGAGAAAGCCAGCTTGGTCTTTATGAATTACTTCATTTAAGACTTTTTTAAGTCTATTTGCCAAAATGTCTGCAAATATTTTGTAATCCACATTTAGGAGTGAGATGGGACGGTAGTTTTTAAGCTGAGTCTTTTCAGATTCTGACTTAGGTATCAATGTGATGAAGGCTTCTTTCCACGTTTCTGGTGCCCTCTTCCCATCCATAATCTGGTTACATACCTCCAACAAAGGTTGTATCAAATAGTCCTTCAGAACCTTGTAATATTTGGAGGTAAGTCCATCCGGGCCTGGAGATTTGCCTAGTTGCATATTCTGAATGGCACCTTCAATTTCCTGTGAGGTTATTGTAGAGTTCAAGATTGATCTTTTATCTTGAGTTATTTTTGATAGTCCATTTATCTTTAAAAATTGATCTATCTCTGATTCTTTCTGGGGCCCCTGTGCATACAGTTCTTTGAAGTATCTGTGGAAGCACCTCCTGATTTCTTCTGGTTTCTGTACGATCCTTCCATCAATCTCTAGATTTGTTATCGTGTTTAGCTTTTGTCTTTTTTTCAGCTGCCAAGCTAGCAGCTTAATTTCTCTCAGCACCTCCTTGGACTTTGGTTTGGTTCTCAGTTTTTTTTCTCCTTGGTGTATTTTCTCCAATATTTTATCCTTCTTTCCGTTCCAGAGTTTTTTCTTGATTGAATTCTGTTGTATCAGAAACCCTCTCATAAGAGCTTTGCTTGCGTCCCAGATCGTTCTTTTTTCAACTGTAGTATTCAGATTTATCTCAAAATAGTCCTTTAATGTTTTTTGGGCCTTTTTCACAATCTCTTGATCTCTTAGTAGTGTGTCATTCATTCTCCATCTGAAGGAACCGGGTTGAGTTAATCTAAGTTCTATTTTCAAGGCGTTGTGGTCGGAGCATGTTTTTGGGCAGATTTCCACCTTTTTAGTCTTGGGTGCCAGCCCCCTGGAGGTCCAGATTTGGTCGATCCTTGACCAAGACAGGTGGGCCTCAGAGAAAAAAGTTCCTTCTTTACCTAGGGGGTTCTTTGTCCTCCATATGTCGATCAAATCCAGATTGTCAGTCAGTTCAAAAAAAGTTTTGGGCAGTCTGCCGTCTGATGTTAAGTTTTGGTTGTAAGACTTATCCATATGTGTAGACACCACTCCATTCATATCTCCCATCATTATGATGTTAGCATAATCCAGATAGTCCAGCAACGTCTCATGCAGCTTCTTGAAAAATTCTGATTTCCCGTCATTTGGGGCATAAATTCCTAATATCAATATTTTTTCTCCTTGGGTTTGAATTTCAATTGCCAAAATTCTTCCTTGTTCATCCTTAAATAGAAATTTGGGTATCAGGCTCTCCTTAGCGTAGATCACCACTCCTCTTTTCTTTACTTTGTCAGACGAAATAAATTCTTGGCCTAATCTTTTATTTACCAAAACCTTCCTGTGGAGCCTGGTCACATGGGTTTCTTGTAGGCAAATAATGTCCAATTGTTCTTTCTTCAATATGTGAAATAACCTCCTTCTTTTCTCCGGGGAATTTCCGCCATTTATATTCCAACTGAGTAGCCGCAGAGACATCCTGAACTATTCTGCTACACCTAGAGCGGTGTATCTTCTTTCTCCTCTGGTTCCGGAGGTGCAGGTATTGCTCCACCTGGGTTGGGTATAGGCCAATTAGCTGCTGCTTCTTTTTGGAGGTCTTCTCCGTGATCGTGCTGGAACTTTTGTAAGTCCTCTGGTGATCTTATTTTAACCTTCTTCTGTTTGTAAGTGAATGATAGCCCTTGTGGGAACTCCCACCTGTAAGGAATTGTGTTGAGTCTCAGCAACTTAGCCAAATCTGAGTAGGTGGCTCTCAAGTCCAATAACTGTTTAGGAATATCTCGGTAAATTTCCACCCTTTTCTCTTGTATCACAATTGAGTTTTTGAAGTGTAGGCCTAGTATTTTGTCTCTCTCCTCCCTTGATCTCAAAGCTATTAAGCAGTCTCTGGATCTATCTTTTCTTACTAATCTTCCCAACCGAAAAGCCGATACAATTTTGAAATCAATTTCTTCTTTTAAGTCCCAGAACTTTGTAAACTCTGTTGTCAAAAGTCCTTTCAAATCTTCTTGTTCAATTTCTGGGACTGCCCTTAGTCTGAGGTTGGTCTCGCGATTTTTCAATTCCACCAACGAGAGATAGGTTTGTTGGTCCCCTATCTGTTTATGAAGAGGCTTGACTTCCGCTTTAACTTCCTCGACTTCTTTTTTAGCTGATGTTGCAATTTGAACGGCTTCCCCTGCCAGTTTACGATTCTCTTCTGTTGCTCCTTGCAATTTTTCAATTGCTTGGGTATGTTGGGAAACCTGATCTGTCAATTTCTGGATCGAGGATGTTGCTTGGTCAATTTTTGTTGATTGGTTATCAATTTTTTGATTTATTGCTGACAATTGTTCCAAAACTTGTTTCAATACTGCCTCAGCTCCTCCTGCTGCCATATCTTCCTCTTCAGATTTTTCAGGCTTTTCGGTTTCTACTTTTTGTGTCGCAAGCACAGCTGGAACTGATAATCTACGTCCCTGAGTTAAAGTTGTTTGCAAAAGCTGTGCTTGCTTTTTTGCTTTCTCTTTCTCCTTAGCTTCCTTAGCTTTGGCTGCTCTTGTCTTTCCTGTGCCACTCATCAGTCAACGTTCAAGGTCAAGTGTTGTAATCCCATGGGAAAGGCAAGTCCAGAATTAAAAACAGTCTATTGAGAGAAGGTAAACAGAGAAACTTTCCCAGGCCTCTATATTCCCAATGTCCTCTAGGGGGAGTGCCACCAAAGTTTTAGTAAGAAGAAGGTAACTTTCCGCAATTAAAGTCTCTTTGTTCCAACTTTAAAAACAATTTTAAAAGCAAATTAGTTCCAGCACGCTAAAAGAAAGGTCCTGCAGAGCCCTTTTAAACATATAACAAAGTTCCAGCAAGGTGCCTGCAATTGTATCCACTTCAGCTAGGTGAGCTCAAAATTACACTATCCAGTTACAAAAGTATCTGGAAGCTTGCAACAGTTCCGCAGTTTAAACAACTTTACCCGGCCACCCGGGAATTTGGGGTTAGAGTCTTCCCTTGCCCTTGGGGTGTCCGCTCCAGGTCAATTTTATGCTGTATTTATTCTTTAAAAGTAAAATTCAAATGTGCACGAAAGTCCCGATTTAAAGCTTCAAAGCTTCCCTGTTCACAGCGCTTTCCGCTCTTTAGACCGTCTGCTTTGATCTTGAAAGCAGTGTCGGAAGACGGACTTCCTCTTTCTCGTCTCCCGTTTTTAGCCAAATTTTCCGATTTGATTTGTAGAATCTTAGGTCCTTACTCACGGGTTTGATGTTTCAGCCCGATGTTTCTTGGAAGAAAGGTCAGCGCTCATCCGTGACAGCCGCGCGGCTTCGCCTCCGCAGAAAGAGCGATGAACCCACAGCACCGCTCCCCCTCCTTCACTCCGGAGCCCCTTACAGGGTTCCTTTTGTGATTTCGGGGTCGCTCCAGGTGCCCGCCGGGTCCCACGGCCACGGACTCACTCTGCCCGTGGTTTATCTTGATGGGTTGCCGCTGCGCCGTCGCGAGCAACCCTTTTCTGCGGTGCCCCTCTTCAGAGCTCGAAGAGGTCCGCCATCACGGTTTTGCGCCGCCTCCGGAAGTCCGACTGATTCCATTTTTATTCCATTCTGTCTAAGAACTCTGGGCAGTATACCTTTTTTTCCTCACTTCCCAATGCTCTTCAAGGCTATGAGAGGATTTGAACCTGGGGTAGTAGTCAATAAAGCTTTACTCAGAGTAGACCAATTAAAATTAGTAGACCAAACTTAGTCATGTTCATTAATTTCAATGGGTATACACTGAGCACAGCATAGCTGAATGCCACCCTATTTCTCCCAAGTCCTGTATTACATAATATGGTAATCACTACACCATACTGGCACTTTTAACCAGCATAGGAGGTGAAACTAGTGAACAGCTATCAGATAAGTACATGAAGAGAGTGGAGAATAGTGGCTGGTTAATATGAGAGGCTGACACCTACTCTCTAGCAAAGCCTTCTCTACTGTCATCCTCCAAAGTGAGTTTCTGTGCCTCTGGGTAATTCAGAAAGCTATTGCTATACTGTATAAATCAGGAAAATTGGAATACATGGAATATTATTTTCAAAAAGCCTAATGTTTGAACACCGCATAATTAAATATGATACAAATATACTAACTTTATAGAACATTAACTTTGAAACAGTAGTTTCTAATGTATTTATATAATCAGGATAAGCCTGAAAGATTGCATTTTAAACACTTCCTAGTACAAATAGCACCTTTAAGAACAAACTTTTATTACTCAGCTGACCTTGTCCTTAGTTCAGTGATCTGGAAGCACTTTGCTATGTGTGTAGCTTCCTTTTTAATAGCAATGACCTTCATAGAACTATTACTGATTAATGGGCCTATTTTTGAAGGAAGCTTCATCCATAAGTCTGTCTTCTCATTCTTTTAATTAGAACCACTTTATTCAGGGAATTTATTCACTGCGGGTTTTGAATTGTTAGCTGCGTCTTTATAGTCTAATATATATTGTTATCTATTCAGAATTTAGAATATTTTAAAATAAAAATTTAGGCCATTTTCACAAGTTATGTTAACTTCAAAAAAGCCCTTTGATTTAACTTCATCACTGTATTATCAATAAAATATACTTTATTTATTTTTGTGTTATTTATTTATACCCTGCCTTTCCCCCCGAACCAGGATTCAAGGAAGTTCACAAAAATAAAAACTAATAAAGATAAAACACAGAAGACTAAAAACATATAAAAGATAATAATTAAAAAGTGATTGAACTACAATGGAATTAAAACCATGTAAAAACAAATTTAATTAAAATACAGATAGAAGAAAACAGGTAATAAATACAGCACAGTGCTATTAAAAGTCATTTCCTTAAAAGCGGTCAGTTCCCCAAAGCCTGCCAGAATAAAACCATTTTCACCTGCTGGCAGAAGGACAATAAGGAGGGAATCTCGGTCTAACCTCCCTAGGACGGGAGTTCCAAAGTCTGGGAGCAGCCACTGAGGAGTCCTTTGCCCACATCCCCAGGAAACATGCCTGTGTAGGTGGTGAGACTGAGAGAAGGGGATCCTCTGAAGGTCTCTGAGCCCATGCAGGGCTGTAAGGGAGTACAGAGTCCTTCAGATAGCCTGGGTCTAAGCCGTATAGGACTTCATAGTTCAGAACCAGCCCTTTGAATTGTTCCCAGAAACAAACTGGTAGCCAGTGGAGCCCTTGTAACAAGGGAGTCATATAACCAGCCCTGGTCAACAGTTTGGCTACAGCTTTCTGGGTCAGTTGAAGTTTCTGAGCACTTTTCAAAAGCAACCTCATGTAGCGTGTATTCAGTAATGCAAACTGCAACAATATAGAATCAATTATTTCTCCAATTCATTTGACCCATTCCGTATCACCAGTAATTCTAATGAAGGGATTGGTATTGGAATCTAGATTAGATATTCAAATTAACAATCCCCTCAGAGAAAATTTATGCAAATGCTATCCAAGCAAAGACCAAATGTCACCTAGTTAGGCACCCGTTTGAGCCCTTCTAGCAACAGACCAAGTTTCATCCATTGTTCCTGAAGGACTTACTTTCCTACTGCAGAAATAGGTTTAGACATACATACAGTCAAGTGTCCCAACTAGGGATGTTGGTGAATTCTGCCAGAAGTGGAAACGGAAGGGGGAATTGCCACAGGGTGCATGTTTGTTAGAGGTCAGGGATTGAAAACACTCAAGTCAATATGAGTACAGTAGACCCACAACTTGAATGTTTGCAGCTTTGAGCAGGTAGTGGGAAAACAAATAAATGGATTACAAGGGGAAACAGATGGAAGGGGCTGCCTGAGATCTCGTGCGACCTTCCCAGAGCCTGTTAAGCAAGGTGAAGGGCTTAAAAAGCTCTTTCCATGTTGGGCTTTCCTGCCATGGAAAGGGTTTTATAAGCCTACCACCTTCCTTACTAGGCTTTGGGAAGTTTGCATGAGGCCTCTGGAAGGCTGTGGGTGGCTCCAGAAAGATCTTGTGGAAACTACCCACAGTCTTCCAGAGGCCTCATACAACCTTCCCAAAGCCCAGTAAGTAGGGATGGTCATGTGGGTGGGTGGTTCCAGGGACATTCCTGACTTTGTGCAATTTTTGACCTTGTGTGCAGACCTCTGGAATGTAACCCCCATCTAAGTTTCAGGTGAACAGTAATATTTGCAATTTCAAGTGTTCAGCTCAGCTTGCTGCACCTCCTACATTAACACAATAATATTTACAGTAATCACATGAAGTAGTTCAGCATTCTCATCCTCATATTGTAGATGAATGGGAGAAGGAGCTGGAGCTGAGAATGTCTTGCATCAGGCCACCTATAGTGATTGCATGGCAGATGCAAGATTTTAACCAGTAGCTGCCTGGTTCATTGGGCATTCTTTTAGACACTATATACACAGCTCTCATTAGAGCAGCTATCATCTATTCAATACTATCAGGCATAAGCAACAAATGCAGTTTCATTTTTTCAGTAAAAGCGTGGTATCTATTACTTTCGTACAATGTGACAAAGAGTAATGCAAAGTCAGAAACACTGTATTCCTGATGTATTTTTAGAATCCATCTATGCTATATTGCCTTAATGGTTTGTGTCCCAAAGTATTCAACCTATTCCACAGAATGCCAGAGTTTTCAGTTCTAGACTTTCTTTGCCAGGATATTCTAATCTATCACTATCACATTATCAACATTAATAACAAATAATCACACATTTGAAACACTGAGAAGTGCTTTCAGAGCTGCTAAACAAGTGTCACACAGGCAGCACTGTTACAACAAAAGAGAACGTTGTGGGAGACGAGCGTTTACAACAGGAAGCCCAACATCTCAATGCCCCTTTTAAATTTAATATCACAGAGTCATGATTGCTTTGGGGTTTGCGCTTGAAACTCCATTAATGGCTCTCCTTTCATTCAGTCTGTCGTGTACTAAATACACTGTGCTAATGGGAAGCTCTAATTATTTTTATTTTGTGTTTCCTGAGGGCTGAGAACAACTGTTATAGGCAAAAATGTCATGGTGCTAGTATAAAAAGACTGATAATGGGAAGGGATACAATGTAAGAGGGGATTAATATGTCCTAATTTTTCACAGAACCACTGTCATTTGCATCAGCAAATGTGCATAAAAGCCTCATCAAACAAGAGCTTTTGAAATCATCTCCCCCACCCCCCAAACAGGAACCCAATATGTTTTTCTTCTGTATGTTCCTGTATATGTATTAACTAGGAAAACTTTCAATGTAAAACCTTTTCTTACATATTACTGTGCCATATCCAGCAAAACACTACTATATATTGCAGCCTATCCGCAGACAGGCAGCAGCTTAGTTCTCTCTGTGGTGCCAATGTGTCTTGCATGCCTGAATGCTGAGCCAGAGGCGGCTGCAAAAGAGGGACATCCTGGCTTTCTAACAGAAGCTGGGGCGGCTTCTGTATATCTGAGGTGTCCTGCTCAGTGCTTTTTTCAGGGGGTACTCAAGGGTACGAAGTAACAGCACCTCTTTTTTGTTGCTACAGTTGTTACTTACTGTAACAACTTCATGGTGAGGATTGGCACCTATTTTTCTAAAAAAAAAGCACTGGTCTCACTCAAATTGGGACATTTGAGTGGTCTGCAGTCAGCCGGTCAGGCACTGGCCAAGGGCCCCAGGGTCTCAGAAGGGCCCTCTTCCGTCTGCCCTGCTACTCACCACCCTCCCCTGCAGGCCCTATGTACTCTGGTGGGGGGCAGGGGGCAGTGCCACTTTTGTATGGCAGCAAAGCTCAGTTCACAGCTGCAGAAGCTGCTCACCATCTTAATTTACCCAAAATACAATGCCCTGGCCTATGGATCTAAAAATTCTATAGGCCACAGTACTACTGCATTTTGGGCACATATAAGAAGACAGCCAGCCACCACAATTGAAAACTGAGCCTGGTGAATTGTCCCCTGCCTGCCTACGATTAAAATGCTGCCTGGAAGGGGGTGAATTGTGTTGTGCTTGCTGCTTCTGTGGGAAAAGGATGACCATGGGGAGGGGTTGGAAGGCGTGGGCCTTGTTGATGACTCTGTGGCAAGAGTCCCGTGAGATTTATTTAGCACCGGCCCTATGTCAGGGAGAAGATTACTAGCACGGCCTTTGCTTTGACATGTTTTCATATGATTTTTATTAAAGAATTTTTTATAGCCACAAAAACATAACAATACAATACAACAAACACAACAAATACACAAACAAAAACAAAAACAAAAACAAGTACAATTTCAGATCTTAATTTCTTATACCTTTCTTCTCCGACTTCCTCGTGCCTCCCTTTCCTGTATTCCAATTTCTAATCAATTATTCAGCAAATCTTCCCTTATTTTAATTTAGTTTAATCTTCCTTATTCTCCTTATCTTAACCATTACTAATAGTAACCATTTATTTTCTAGTCCAACATCATTCTAGCTTTCATTAATTTTATAATATTTCTTTAAATAGTCCTTAATTTTTTTCCATTCTTCTTCCGCTGCTTCTCTTCCCTGGTTTCGGATTCTGCTCGTCATTTCTGCCAGACCCATATAGTCAATCACCTTCATCTGCCATTCTTCCAGAGTGGGTAGCTCTTGTGTCTTCCGGTACTTCGCAATGCTGTTGTAGCGTACATAAAAAAGGTTATATCCGTCTTTAACACCCCTTGGCCGACAATACCCAAGAGAAAGGCCTCTGGTTTCTTAGTGAAGGTATATTTAAATACCTTTTTCAGTTCATTATAAATCATTTCCCAGAATGCCTTAATCTTCGGGCACGTCCACCAGAGGTGAAAGAATGTGCCTTCCTTTTCCTTACATTTCCAACATTTATTGTCAGGCAAATGGTAAATCTTTGCAAGCTTGACTGGGGTTATGTACCACCTATAGATCATTTTCATAATATTTTCTCTTAAGGCATTACATGCCGTAAATTTCACCCCGGTGGTCCACAACTTCTCCCAGTCAGCAAACATAATGTTATGACCAATGTCCTGAGCCCATTTAATCATACTTGATTTAACCGTTTCCTCCTGTGTATTCCATTTCAGCAGCAAGTTGTACATTTTTGACAAATTTCTAGTGCTGGATTCTAACAGTTCAATCTCCAATTTTGATTTTTCCACCTGGAAGCCAATTTTACTGTCCATTTTATACACTTCATTTATTTGATGATAATGCAACCAATCTCTCACTTTCCCTTTTAGTTTCTCAAAACTCTGCAATCTCAGCCTGTCCCCTTCCTTTTCCAAAATTTCCCAATATCTTGGCCATTTAGACTCCATATTTAACTTTTTAACTGCCTTAGCTTCCATTGGCGACAGCCACCTTGGGGTTTTGTTTTCCAACAAATCTTTATATCTAGTCCAGACATTTAGTAGTGCTTTTCTGACAATATGGTTTTTGAAACCTTTGTGTGCTTTAACCTTGTCATACCACAAATATGCATGCCACCCAAAGATATTATTAAAACCTTTGCCTTTGCTTTGACATGATACCTTTCTTTCTTTCAAAATATTTTTTTTATGCTATATTATTACAATTTATTACCAAAACGGCAATATATCAAACATCCTTGTTTCCTATGAAGAAAGAGAAAACAAATGAAATGGGACAGGGGAGAAAAATGACATGCTGCCTTTCTGTGTGCAGGACACTTCTTCGTCTATGGAGCAGTCCATCACGTGCGGCCAGGTCAGCAGGTTTGAGTTGGTTCAGCCCAGGCATAAACCACCCTGTGATCCTTGGATGAAGGGTGTTATAGAAATTTAATCAAACACACAAATAGACCTTAGTAAGAATTACTAAGCTCAACAACTCTGGCCACTCCCCCCAAAAAGCTGACAATGGGTAGATCACTGCCAGTTTTTTTGTACTGGGAGTAGATCACTGTCTTTTGGAAGTTGGACGTGCCTGTCCTATACTATGGCCACACCACCTTTTCTCAAGATGAAGCTGTCCCAGTTTCAGCAAAGTTGCTCTACTGGGAGTGACGATTTCTTTTTGTTTGATTACATTCTCCAAAGGAAGTTTTACATGCCAATTACTGTCCTTCATTTACAAGTGAGTTCAACACATGCCCCCCCCCAAGACTACAGCATACATCTTTTTAATATTATTAACATACAACAGAACTAATGAGAAAGATTCCTTCATGCTGTCATTTTATGTCTACAATGTGCTCTTAGATTGAGCTGTTCTATACCATGAACCATCCAATAGACTGGATGTTAGCACCCAAGTTAGCAACAAAGGCATCCTTTACCCACATTGAACAGTTTGTCATTGGTTCTGTAGACTACAACCTCTCATTTTTGCCTTATTAGGAGACTGTATTTGAATACAGCTGGCCCGAAGTTTTACATGAAATATAATCAATCAGTGTCCTCCACCAATGCAAAGAGTTTGAGTGGCAGCCTGCAAGCAACCTGTAGTTGGAGCCAAGCTGAATCCTTTGCTGGCTGGGGAAAATCAATGCTTCCCTTAGGGATGACAGGTTTCTGTATGTCTTTGGTGATAATATACTATAATATACTGTAGCTCTATTTTCTAATTAAAATGCAATACTATTTGCATTTTTAAATGATTGCAATTTGTCCTGGGCTTAATGGCTTAATTGCCAGAATCAACACTGAAAGGTACACACCAAGTCAGCACTGGGGGAAGAAAAAAACATTTCTGAAATATGCAGTGAGAATTATAGTCTGGCAGTATTTTGTGTAAGTCAAGTTCATGAGAAAGTTCTTGGGAATCAATCTTGTTTGATTAGATCATATAGGAGTGTTCCCTGTGCAACTGTGGGGTCTTTTTTTACAACGAAGCAGTATGTAATGTGTATGAAATAAGCTAAAAAAATAAAAAAATTGTGCTATAGGTTTGGAATCACACAAAAGACATTATTTTCTTTCTCCATTTAATTAATCCACATTGTTTTTCTTCTAACCTTCCTAAACTCACTCAAGGAAGCATGCTTTGGAAGATTCCAAACATATAAACTGATTTCAGAAAAAAGTCACCTAATAAATTCATGTTTCTCTTGAGCCTATAGCTCCGTCAGTCCAGCAGGAGACTCTCAATCTCAGGGTCCCGGGTTTGAGCCCCAGGCTGGGCAAAAAGATTCCTGCACTGCAGGGGGTTGAACTAGATGACCCTTGTGGTCCCTTCCAACTCTGTGATTCTATGAATCTTAAAATAACTAAAGCTGACTGTGCTTAAATCAGCAGAATGGTGCTGCTGATTCAGAACAAGTCATAATGTAATCAGAAAACATAACTTCAACCTCTTAAGCAAGTGACAGTTTGGACTCCTTTTGGCACCATGCATTCATGGATAATCTATTGAGATACTATATTTTCTTGGCTAAAAGTCATTTGTATGATCTTCCACATAAAATATTGATTCAATGGGAAAGATTGCACTGAGGTGTTAAATAGTTTTCTGAGACACTGAAATCAAACACCTACCAATATCGAACTATGATCCAATTCACCACCCTTTTTCACTGGGATTAAGAGACACTAAAACACCTAATTACCACTGCTCTGTTTTGGGAATAAAAATACTGTCTGCCTTTGAATCTTTTCATGTGTTATCATTCATAAAAAGTTATGCCAAGTATTACTATTTTTTAAAAGCAACTGTTCACTTTTACAATATATGTGCATCAGAATCCGGAAATGAGATTTAAAGCAGGCTGGGCAGGCTGAAAGGCTAAGTGGTAGAAGGTATGTGGAGAGGAATGGATGATCCTGTTCCCCTCTAGTTCCTTTTTCAGCTCATCACCACCACCCTTCACCAAGCCACAAAGGAAAATGACATGGTGGCTGATAAGGTAGCAGACTGAGAAGGACTATTTTAAGTTGGAACAAACCTGCCCTGCTCCTGCTCCTGAGTAGGCTGGTAAAGTGCTGATCTACTGACTAATTCAAAGCACAAATTAAAATATTACAGTAACCTCTCAGGATATATATTCAAATATTTACAATGATGATGTTGAACAGCTTAAAGGGACAAGCAAGGATTTCTCATTCATCTGGTTTTACAGCCACTGTGGAGGCTTTGGTTTTGTTAAATCCCATTATATACTTTAAAATAAACAAAATTGTGTTATATAGACTGCCAAAGATGAACCCTTTAACTTTCCTAAGTGCTTAGGCTATGAAGAATAACATATGCATAAAATATAGAACTATTATGCAGTGAAGTGTCAATGCTACTGAATGTGCTTAATAACTGAATGAACACCATCTGAAATAAGAACTGCTACATATAATGACCACTGCATCTCTTATTCCAATACATTACAACATCCCTGAATTGCTATTCTAAGCAAACATGGAACCAATGGATTACAAGCTCACTGAGAACAGCCATTAACCCTTATTGAAGTTCCAAATACAAACTACAGGGGATATGTAGCTGATACATACCCAAGTTTCCATCATACCTCTTACTGTTAACCTCCAGAAAAGAGAGTCAGGTTATGACATCATCTTGATAAGTGTTTCCTGCCCCCGGGGAGCAGCAGCGATACAGAAGCACTCGGTACTTTTACACTAGAGTTTCTTTTACTTGACATTACCAAGAGACAAGTGAGGAAAATGCAGGTTGGCAGGTCACACACCTCTTATAACATTTATGCGGGTCCTTCTTCATTTGCTTGGACAACTTCCATATTTTGCTCAATAATGCAATTTTACCTATTTCTTTCTTCTGAAAAAGCGAGACAGATAAGGAAGCCAATTAATACATATAGAGAGGTGCTATCCTCCTGGTGCACCTGGTGGAGTTTTGCTTTTCAGTCACTAATTAATCATGTTTTATCTTGTAAGCCTTTGTGTAAATTGAAAGAAAGTTAGTTTCAACATTATTGCAAGTTCTCAAGTGGTTTTGATTGTTTATCTTGGAATGGCTCTTCAGAATGAGAACAGGGAAGCGAGGTCCCAATGGGTCACATTAATAAAATGAATCAAGTAATTTACAAAATCCAAGTCAGCCTGTACTATTTTGTATATAAAGTAACCTTTAAAATAAAACTATCTATGCAACGTTAAATAACTCCTGTAGGAATTTTAGACAAATTCTACAGAATGAACTGGTTGCATGCCAACATTGGGGGTGGGGTGGGGGAGTAGAGCCTATCACCACAAAAATGTCTTATGGATCTTTGGGATTTATAGTTTTGAAGTATGACTTGCTAAGAGAATGTGTGTCTGAGTCATCCACAAAATCCAGTCCTTCTGCTGACCTCTGGTGTTTAGTTGAATTCATAACACATTAGCTATTCTGTATGCACAAAAAACAAAATGAAAGCTTAGACCTAGAAGCAGGGCTGTCTTTAGCACTGAGCGCCGGGGGGGGGGGCAAAGATCCGCCCAGCGCCCCAAAATTTAGTTTAGCCCCCAAATTAACTTTTATTATGCTTATGTCAGACACCACACTTACGCCTTATCTCTTGTTTGCGAAAGAAGGGAAGAAAAAGGAAGAAACTTTTTTATTTGCTCATTTATTTACAATACACTTACACTTAAGTATACGGCATGCTCTGTGGTTGCTGCTAAGGGGAGGATGTCGTGAGAAACCCAAAGCTGCTGCTGCTGCTTCCCCCTCCTTCCCACCGCCCACCATCTCCCGCACACACAGCCAGCCGGGCCTCGCACTCTCTCTGCAGCTACGTCAAGTTGTTGCTATGGCAAGAGGGTGCCACATGATGCACCTGGTGATGGCTGCTTGGCAGGGAGCAGGGTGGTGGCAGCAACCCCGCAGCACCTGTGCACGCTTCCCTGCGCCACCACCTCAGGCGTGCCAAAGGCTGCCTCATCCTCCGCTTGCTCCTCTGTCCTCTCGCCCACCACCTTCACCTTAGGTGGCTTCAGCAGCGGGCACCTGGCACACCCCAGAATTCGGCGCCCAGGTGCCCTGCACCCCTTGCACCCCCAGGTAAAGACAGCCCTGCCTATAAGATCACTTAAATATTGTGTGGGCCATACAACAACCAAGTGTTGTTAGTCACAGCCCTTCACGTCACATGCTTGGAGACAAATAAGACCCCATAAGAAGAGCCTATAGGATCAGGATCCTAGAAACATGAGGCAGGGAGAGGCTAATTTCAAAGGACTAAAGACTTCCACATGCCTTGCCCCACTCCTACCTGCCTAGAATCACCATTGGGCATACTTTAAAAGTGGCTCTTCAGATATAGTTGAACATAATAATGCAAACTACAGGCTGCCCAGTTAGCAAAAATTGAATGTGGTTAATATAAAAGTGTTAAGAGTGTCCAGTAAATAAATGTTATAATTTGCTTTCATATAATATACTAATAATGCTCCTAAATCCCACCAAACAACAGCAGAGATTTTAGAATTTGAAGCTCATTTATATTCCAAATAGGCTTCGACAACATATTTATTCCCACTGAGTTTCATCTTTATTATTATTATTATTATTATTATTATTATTATTATTATTATTAATCTGGCTGAGTTTCCCCAGCCACTCTGGGCAGCTCCCAATCAAATGTTAAAAACAGTACAGCAGTAAATATTAAAAACTTCCCTGAACAGGGCTGCCTTCAGATGTCTTTTAAAGATAGGATAGCTGCTTATTTCCTTCACATCTGATGGGAGGGCATTCCACAGGGCGGGCGCCACTACCGAGAAGGCCCTCTGTCTGGTTCCCTGTAGCCTCACTTCTCGCAATGAGGGAACCGCCAGAAGACCCTTGGCGCTGGACCTCAGTGTCCGGGCAGAACGATGGGGGTGGAGACGCTCCTTCAGGTATACAGGACCGAGGCCGTTTAGATCAACCATCTTCTAATATTGCATTTGCTAGCAATCTTCATTAAAAAGCACATTCCCAAAGGACAAGCTTTTAAACATGCACATGTTAAAATGTGGCTATTGACAGAGCTGCATTGTAATATACTAAGTAATATATAAAGTACTTCAGGAGCTCAGTGAAAAGTTTTGAAAATGTAAACTAGATATATAGATGATGAAGTGTGGGATACAACACTCGTGCTATGCAACAGCAACTAATTCTCCTAAATTATTATTAGTATTTCTTTAGCAAATACTTTTAACTTGTGGGGGCTGCTCTTCTATGAACTCCACATTTCATTCAAAAAACACAAAATAGCACTCTAGCACAGGAAACAGCATTAGGTTGGACCCCAGTGCTGAAAATGCTTCGCCTCTAATACATGGGGAAACAATAGTAGTTTGCATTTACAATTTATCAGTCATGCTTGTTGAAGTCTTTACATTGTGTTATTTGCTTTTTCTTTAAATGCAAGAACTCTTCCTTGTAACATGAATAACAGATGTCTCAAAAATAAATAAGAGAGATGATAGCTATTTTAAGTTTTCTTAATTAAAAGTTATTCTGTGGGGAAAGGTAAAACAGAATTCTGTGGAGAAAGGTAAAACAGAATGAACTGAGATGTAAAATTCACTTCTAAAGAATCAATTCAGTACAAAATTGTTCAGACACATTAACTAATCTAAATGAACTGAAAAGCATCCAGTTACATAACTCATTATAAGTTACAATGAAACAATTTAGATTGGGCCCCCTTATTATTCACTACCTGACATCTTTAATGGGTCCTGAATATTTTAATAGGTAAATGGACAACCCTTTAAGTTGATGCATGGTACATTTGCCCATTTAGATAACGTAATTCACTTGTGTGGTATACACTTCCGCCAAATGATTATAAATACATTGGAAGTAGGTAAAGTAGATAAGACTTAATGGAAGAACTAATTTATTTCAGCTGTAGTCTTCTGCAACATTTTTGAGTCTCCATTGTCTCCCAAGGACTGTCATTTCATTGACCTAAAGTACCTAAAAGTCAATGAAACAATGCCAGACAAATGGTTCTATGGCTGCAGCTCAAAGTGACAGACAGCAATATTTAGAATGGAATGCCAATTTGTTCAGCAGATACCATTTTCTAGTAGTATATGTGTCACTGACTTACTCTTCTACTCCTGGAGTTTCACTAAGTGGTGACAGAGTTAAAAGTTGTGGTTGCTGAACAGTAAGGTTTGGGGAAACGGCCAGAGAACTGGATACCGAGGGAGGGAAAAGAAGGCATGACAGCAAAGTATGCAAGGAATTAAAAGAAACAGGGCATATGGGGGAAGTGTCCCCAGACAGGAACATGAGTAATGGAGAGCACAATTCCCAAAGCACTTGACGTAACTATTTTAAGTCTTAAATAGACGAAGCTACTAAACATTTGCACTTCTATAGGAGATTTATGCCACCTGTTATTTCTTATAGCAGTAGATAGCTTTTATCTCTTTAGTTTAGAAGTATGAATATACTAGGATAAAAATTAATGCTGCCATGCATCCAATAATTTTGTGTCTCTCCAGTCATCTCTTTTCTTGCAATAAAAGAAAGCTTTGCTTAAGTCTGGTGTGGATCTACATTTTTGGGTTACTGAAACAATAGTCAGGCTCTGTCCCAAAACAGTGCTCAGTTCATCTCTCAGAAAATATCTCGCTTCTCTCTAGGGGTGTATGTGTTTGGGACAAGATGTATGTGGCAGGTACACACACACAAACAAGTTCCAATCAGACACCCATAACAGGAGACATACAAAACATCAGGCTATACTTAAAAAAACATACCAAAAAAACCAATTGTCACCATGGGATAATAGTTTGAGACATAAAACAGGGATGATAGAGGTATCTAAAAGATAATAAGGCCACTTCACATGGTTTATGTATGAAAGGAGGCTCATGAGATCAAGCATCAGCGGTGGTGCAAAGCTTCCTCGTCTCTGCCCTTGATGTCTACATAATAAGCATGGACACATGAAGGAAGAAAACCTAGGCACCATAGGCTTCTTCAGGAGCTGAAATCATGTATAGTGTTTCAACTCCTGGTTAACTACATGCACGAGCTTTACATACAATTGAGATGTTTACACCCAATATATGGACATCAAAGATATGGCCAGGAGAATCCTGGCAACCTCACAGAAAGGGCCAAGACTGCAGCCCCACTACCCCTTTGATGTGCAGGTGGCTATACTCGGTCAATTAAATGCCTGAGTTCTAAATATCTCCAGGGTTAGGTGGAATAAGTCTCTATAGGCAACAGATTCCAGGATATGAGTCTATGAAACTCTTCTCTGGATATATCTTCATTTCACTTTGCTCACTGAAATGTCCCTACTTAACACCAGAGGCGGAGCTAGCTGGTCTGGCACCTGGAGCAACCTGTGGGGATGTGGCTAGCCGCCCATGGGGGTGCGCCGGTAGCGAGGAGCATCCTAGGGGGGGGCGCCAGCATCAGAGAGCGTCCCAGGGCCAGCGCCGCCCACGGCAATGTCACCCCCCCAGGGATGCCACCTGAGGCGGACCGCCCCCACCTTTCTCCGCCTCTGCTTAAGACTCTAAGCAAAGCTCCCACCCACCTTATTCCAAATTTCAACTAGAGGAAATGCTATTAGTGAAACATATAGTCTCTAAAATAATCTAGCTGCATAGGGCTTTAGAAGTTAAAACCAGTACCTTGAATTGGACATAAAAACAACTTGCATAGACAGCTATTATCATATTGGTAATAGAGTGGATTATAGCGAGCTTCCGGGTTGGCGCCTCCAGCAATGGCTGACTTCCTCTGATCGGGAGGAATTTGCTTCGTGGAAATCAGGGTCTGGCCGCCACGGCGAAGGCGGGGACCCACTAAAAATCACAGGCAGGAGAAGACTGTGAACGTGGGATTCGGCTGGCACCTTTTGCGCCTCCCCTACTTGCGGGGAAACCCGGTTTCGGGGATCCGGAGCGACGTGGGGTGAGCGGCGCGGTGCTTCGAATTGACTGCTTCTTTCACGGAGCGAAGCCGCATGGCTGTTGCCGGAGAGCGCTGACTTTTTCCTGTGGACAATTTGATCTTAAAACAACTACCCGTGAGTAGAATGGAAAATTGGATTTTTAAACGTCTTAATTTGGCACCGAAACGGGGAGGTTTCAAACAGGAAGTCCGCCTTCCCCTTTTGTAAATAGACTGAAGCAAAGAGGCTGCAAGCTAAAGTCTTGGAAAGTCCTCTGTAAAGGGTTAAACTTCCATCGGCTAAAATCATTAAACCCCCCTTGGAGGCAGGAGAAGGGGGGGAAGTTTTGGAATACGTAAGCCTGCAGGAGAGAGTGTGAAGAAAGTTAAATTACCACCGCTCTGAACCTGGAAACGGGCTGCTAGTACGTCTGACGTTTTGGGAAAGTTCATTGACTGTGAATAAAACATTTGTTGACAGATAGTTAAATAAGAGAAATACATTGTTTCCATTGTTTCCTTCTGCGTTTAAAAAGGAGTAAAAGTAACTGAAAATTGAAACTAATTTTATCGCTTGAACCGTGCTTAAAAGGATTGATACAAATAGAAAATGTTTCCCTCTAGGGGGAGCCTTTGAAACTGTTACAAGAGTTGAGCTGGGGGAATCTCCAGCTGTAAGATAAAAAACCGTGAGAACCAGGGATTGACCTTGGATCAGTAAGAATGTCGACAGAAGAAGCCTTAGTGATTGCATTATGCAAGATAAGTGATTCATTGGAACAGCTCCATAAGAAGACAGATGTGATGACTATCAAAATTGATAACTTGGGACAAAAAGTGACTAATTTGGGACAAAAAGTGAACATCTATACAGAAACTATTCAGGAATTGATACAGGAATCTACTTTGACATGGCAAATTGTGGAGAAGGCAAGGGAGAAAGTTGTTGTTGTTGAACCTAAAGTAATACAAGTGGAGAGGGAGAGAG
Organism: Podarcis raffonei; assembly: GCF_027172205.1. Lineage (NCBI taxonomy): Eukaryota > Metazoa > Chordata > Lepidosauria > Squamata > Lacertidae > Podarcis > Podarcis raffonei. The sequence continues at coordinate 136,598,242 of NC_070602.1, forward strand.
CCCCAGCCTTACAGAGGCAATTTGATGAATATAAGTTGTTGCCTTATATGACTGAATTTAGAGAAAGTCAGATTTTGAGGATTGGAGCCCTGCTTGGACTGGAGAAGGAAAGTTGGATAGATCCCCCCATGCAGGGATGTACTGACCTTTGGGACCTGGACTTGGGTCAGGAGGAGATTGGAGTTGTGGGGACCTTCAGATTTAGAGGGATTTTGAAACACGTCCTGAAATATCTTTTGGATTTTAGTTTTAATTACGGAGATTTGGCTGATCTGTCGAGAAGAAATAAAAACATTGCTAAGTCGGAGCTTCCCCGAGATCTACTCTTCGGCATCAAAGGAAGGAAATTAAGAACAAGATCAGCAGAAGACAAAGTAAAGTGCATGTATAAATATGAAGAAGACCTGCAGAAGGGATTTGGAAAAGAGTTAAGAGCCTCGGACAGAAGATCACCAGGTTGATGGACCATATGGAATTGACGGAAAGGACTGGCAGAATCCGAGACCAGGGAGAAGAGACGGTGGAAGAAGATTGGAAAAAGTTTAAAGTTTATTTATAGAAATACTGTAAAATTAATGAGTGTTAGAAAAATGTTGGAATGAAATTATATGGCTTTAGTAGAAATGTTATAAGGAGTTAAGAACAAATAAGTATTATAGTATTAATGGAAAATAAGGTTAAAATAAGTTAAGAAAATTATATGACAGAAAATAGAGAAAGATGGAAAGGAATTGCTGAAACAATTAACAGAAGTGGAATACAAAAAGGGAGGTGAGAGGAGGTCGATGAAACGAGGGAATGAAAGATAGGGCATTGAAATGGTATGATGTATGTTTTTAAATTGTTTTTGCTTTGTTTTGTTTAGTTTAATGTGTTAATGTGGCGTTGTGTATTGTTTATATATTGTATTGTATTGTATTTTCTTTCTTTTGCTTCTTCTTTTTCTTCTTTTTTGTAAGGTTTAAAAGTAATAAATATTATTTTTTTAAAAATAGAGTGGATTATAGCAACTAAGCCAAGGTATCACAGAGCCTGAGGATACTTCTCATATCCTTTGAGGTAAAGGCACAGCTGGTCAATTACCAGTAGGTAACTATCTGGGTCATGATGTCTGCTTCTTGGAAAATGAGAGATCCAAAAACCATCCTTGACTTCACGCCTCTTTTACTGGGTGCAGTGGGGTTGCCTGGTGCAGTCCCACTCACCCACCAGAATAACCACTAGGGTCTCTGAATTTTACTTCAGCCAGTCAACCAGGACTTCCAAACATATCTTTATTTTGTACTAAATTCAGCCATCAACTCATATAAAATCATAAACATAATCTACCAATATAGAATGAATTATCTTTAGTTATTTGTTTGTTTGTTTTTAAATTGCCAGCCAAAAATGATAAGAATTCAATTGGTATTATGAGGAACTTTAAAGTAGGGTGTATATTAATCTATTTTACGGACATGGTGCACATAGAATCGTGTGTGCAGGTTTTGGTTTCATTTCACTGCTGAAGCTGCCCTGGCTGCAAATAGCCTGGAGAGAGATAGAAAATGGTGGTTTCTGTGCTGCAGTCCATTAACTTGCATGATTAAGAATATGCAAACCACGAAGATGCTCACAACCTTGTAAAGACTTTGACCAGAGCAAGATTTCTAAAAGCAAGTGCTGACACATGCATACACAGGGTAGATTAGAAATGGCAAGCATTATCTATCTAGCTGTGGTTAAACGTTAATTTACAAATATTATTTGATCTGAAACTAAACAGCATGTTGCACTCACTCTGGTAACATTTTGTTAGCATCATTTAATAATTCCAAAATGCAAAAAGAGACTTCTTTTGTCTGAAGTTACATTATAAACAATTTACTTCTTTGTTTTGGTAAATATGTATTTTTAAAATATAAAAAATGGAACTGGATTGACTCTTTTAAATTAAAAAGTGCCACCATATTTTCAGGAGTGCTGTGCAGGAAAGAATAGCTCAGGACAGCCAGTGAGATTTGTACACATTAGAGGCTTAAAACACAGTGAGGCTGTTTTTTCTTGCTGCATTTCAAGTTTAATTTTGCAAATCCTGGTACACATCATCACGGTCTCACGTGTTTCCACTTCATCCATTGTCTGCCCTCAGTTTTTCACCCCTTCACCCACCCCAATTCTTATTGGTGAAGTTTTCATTCACCCAACCTTTTCCTCCTAGAGGTCATCTTCCCGTGGCTGCAACTATGATCCTATACATCTTCAAGATGCAATGAGATTTACTCCCAAGTAAGAAGAAAAAGTCTAAGTGAACTCATTGCAGAGTGAAGTTTAACTGTTTCTTAGCATTTCTAGCCCCTCCTTTGACTGACAGATGGACACACACACACACACACACACACACCTCCCCCCATGTCACCTTTCTAAAAGGCAGCAGATTCTTTTCTGGTGAGCTGCAGCTGGTGAACCTGGGGCACTCTTGTTTGGAGAGGGGATGTAGGGGACATGCTGCTCAGGCATACTATGGTGCCTGTGTGAAAAACCCAGCTTTGCGGAATGCCCTCCCATCAGATGTCAAGGAAATAAACAACTATCTGCCTTTTAGAAGACATATGAAGGCAGCCCTGTTTAGGAAAGTTTTTAATGACTGATGTTTGGTCGTGTTTTTAATATTCTGTTGGGAGCTGCCCAGAGTGGCTAGGGCAACCCAGTCAGATGGGAAGAATAGTAGTAGTAAGTTTTGTCTTAGTTTGAGCAAACTTTTTTGAGTAGTAGATCCATCAGCATTGGAGTGACTGTTTGACTCAAATTTCGGGAGTTTGTTAATAAAGAGAGTATGACCTTTCTTGGTAGAATACTACTGGGAATCCCAGACATCTTCAAAAGGCTTATTGCATTCACCTTCCGTCAAACAATTGCTAATGGGCTGACTTAAAAAAAAAGAAGAGGACTGTCAACAGTCTATACCTGAGATCTTCACCAATAAAGGAGAACATAACTGGTTGCTTCCATAATTCAGTATCATCTGAGCCACAAGCTCTGCTGCACTGCTAGGATTCCATGCTCCTTCCCATCAAATAAAGTTCAAAGGGCATTAGTTATGTTAGCAGTAAAATGGAACTCTTAGGTGCACCATGGTGTAAGGCTGATTAGTCATTGCTGGGCATCTCTTATGACAACTGTAAATAAAAATGAATTCTCATTTTATGTGATGTGCCAAGGAATAAGAAATGTGAGACTGTGAGCTGTTTCTCATTGTACAGCAGAACACTCAGGTTTGCCACTGAGTATACACTCTAAGGTGCAGCCAATCTTGGCTCCACAGAATGCACTTGTAGGAGACACAAGTGTCAAAGCATGTGGGATGCTTGTTGTTATATTTTTAGATACGCACTTTAAATTTCTATAACAATGTAATGTATTGAGTAGCCCTCACCCGTGACCTCACTGACCCCAATTCCAAAGAATGGCTGCAATCCTGCACACAATCTCCATAAACCTCAAGCCAACAGAAGCTAAGCAATGCAACTCTGAACAGGTTTGCAGTATAGTGTTATGAGTTTGTGGAGTGCCTGGAGTCCCTTTCCAATTCCAGGACCCTTCTTCTAATTCCTGGGTGCCAGACTCTGGAATTAGCATGTTAAAATTCAAGTCAGGAGCTAGCCTGGTAATGGCCCACTAAAGATTTGTTGGGGGGACAAAGGGAATGGATCTGTGCAAGATGGCAAATTAGAGGGTCCCCTCTCATAAAATCATAGGATTGTTGAGTTGGAAGGGACCCTGAGGATTATCTAGTCCAACACCCCTGCAATGCAGGAATACAGTATGCAGCTATCCCATAAGGGGATCGAACCTGCAACCTTGGTATTATCAGCACCATGCTCTAACCAACTGAGCTAGAAAGACAAAAGTCTTTGAGGAGAGCAGTTTGTTTTAGGATTGCAGTTGGGGATGATGTGGGCTAGGTAAAAGTAGTTGCAGTCTGTTAAAGGCAGCAAGCTAGAGCAGAGCCACAGAGGCTATGGCTCATTTCTGCTGGTATCCAAGGCTTTGGCTATGAGAGAAGCAATACCCTCTCGGAGCGTAAATGCTGTGAACCCCTCCATTGTAGGCTCAGGTTGTATGTATGGTAAATAAACCATATATCATAAAGACACCACAGTCTCTGCTGTGCCTCATTTCCAAAGGAAACATGAATCCTGGATAAGGCGCCTAGACCCCTATAATCACACAACACTTGGAGACTGGGCTGGTGTGGGACAATACTTTTGACCCAGGAGCAAGTTGTGGCAGTTTTTTCTTCTAAAAGCAGCAACGAAATTTCAATGCACTGCTGATAGGGAGTTTCAGTGAAGAACAAACACAGCCCAACATTTTCAAGAATTTTCAGGGCACCTTTAGATCAGGCTTCCCCAAGTTGGTGTTCTCTAGGTGTTTTGCACTAAAGCTTCCATTAGGCCTAGCCAACATGCTGCAGTTCAGGGAGGTGCAACTTGTGCCACCCCCCACCCCCCGCCATGGGACTACAACTTCTATCACCACTGGCCATGCTGACTGAGGCAGATGGGAATTGGGAGTCCAACAGAATCTAAAGGTAACAGTTCCACATTCCTTCTGGTAGCCCATAAAGGATTAATAAACTATTTAAAATATGATAAATGAGGATGCTTAATTGAGAACTGTGTTTGTAATATGTTACATTTACTAAATCTATTTTTGAATAGGGTACACGTGTAGTGCGATCCTATTCACGAGTAAGGGCTGGTAAATTCAAGGGCCCTTCCTCCCACGTAAATATGTATAGAATTGCAGCTCTAAAAGCAAATGGAGTACCCTGGGGGAAGTAGCTGTTGCTTGCAGTCATTTACATATTCTAGAACGTCTACTGAGACTCACTTAGCCTCTGGCAATTTGCAAAACTGAAAAGTAAAAAGATGGGGGAGGGGAAACACAAATCATACAGCATTAAGCATGCATTCCTCTTAAGAGTTAAAACCAGCAGCAGAACAGACTACGTGAGAGCAAACTACTGCAAGGAAGGTCTGGTTTGATTTTGCAGTTCACAAACAGCTCTAATTCACTCTGCTCTTAGCCTTTAAAGGAGCTCTGTCAATACAAAAAATTGCCTTCTTATGGCAAAAAGTTTTCTGTCCCTGATGTATTTCTATGAAACATTCTTTGTCAAAAGCATCGCTAAATAACCCAGGTCCATCCTGGATTCCTCTGTGAACATGAAGCTGCCTGTTTACTATTCAGTTTAAGCCTTTATGCTATTTCTATTTACTAGGAAATATTCTATTGATTAGCATGTACAAAAGACCCGAGCCTCGACCATGTTACTAGAAGACAAGAAGAAAAAGAAGAAACAATGTGGTGTAACTTAACCAAGACTTTCCTGGCTTAGTCATACAAGGCAAACATTACAACCCCTAAATTCTTCTACAGCTTAGATTTTAAGATAACAAGTTTTAAGAAGGAGAGTTATTTTCCAGCTTTAATTTATTGTTAAAATATGCTTTAAAAAGTATCTATGTATTTTAAAAGTGGCAAGCTCTGACACCTATACAAGGAATATGTGGCATCCACATATGTGGCGTCTCCACCCCCTTCATTTTGCCCGGACACTGAGGTCCTGCTCCGAGGGCCTTCCGGCGGTTCCCTCACTGCGAGAAGCCAAGTTACAGGGAACCAGACCTTCTCAGTAGTGGCGCCCGCCCTGTGGAACGCCCTCCCACCAGATGTCAAAGACAACAACAACTACCAAACTTTTAGAAGACATCTGAAGGCAGCTTTTAATGTTTGATATATTACTGTATTTTAATATTTGGTTGGAAGCCACCCAGAGTGGCTGGGGAAGCCCAGCCAGATGGGCGGGGTATAAATAAATAATTATTATTATTATTATTATTATTATTATTATTATTATTTTGTATGGCAGATTTCTAATTCAAAAAAGGTTGATAAATTATCCATAAGATGAATAAAAAAAATTCTCTCACTTACTTTCCTAGGATGCTTAGACCATTCAAGCCATAATCTCTA